>NC_070617.1:7943057-8253682 GCF_027172205.1 Podarcis raffonei | reverse complement strand
TTGGTTTAAGAACGGACTTCCGGAACGGATTAAGTTCATAAACCAAGGTACCACTGTATTTTTAAAAAATATTTCTCTCAAAATGTTCATTTCATCCAAATGAAATAGATCACCTGCAGATTCAGGCTGAACAAAAGTCAGGAGATCCCCTTGCTACCCCCAATGCGTAATTAATTTATTTCATATTATATTGTGGTGCCTGTGATGTGGGTTTGATAGCTGGCTCGTCATCCCCTTTGGGAGTGATGCTCTGCTCAAGCTCAGATGCTCCCAGTTTAACTGGAAACACAGCTCAAAATCCAGCCTGTGTCCAAGATCGGAGGGGAGCAACAGTTTAAAACCAGCGTCCCTCCACTCTTGGGTGCCCAGATGTGATTGAACTATGATTCCCATCATCCTCAACCAGCTTAGCCTGCTGATGAGGGATGATGGGAATTGTAGTCCAACCACATCTTGGGGACCCGAGAGTGGAGGATTTCCTGGTGAAAAGGGGTCCGAGCATCACAACACCTTCAAAATCTGTGGCAGAGTTTGCTAATGTTATGGGGACCTCCTTTTTAGATAAAGATTTATATGTATTACTTAAAGGTAAAGGGACCCCTGACCATTTGGTCCAGTCGTGACCGACTCTGGGGTTGCAGCGCTCATCTCGCTTTACTGGCCAAGGGAGCTGGCGTACAGCTTCCGGGTCATGTGGCCAGCATGACTAAGCCGCTTCTGGCGAACCAGAGCAGCACACGGAAACGCCGTTTACCTTCCCGCCGGAGTGGTACCTCTTTATCTACTTGCACTTTGACGTGCTTTCAAACTGCTAGGTTGGCAGGAGCAGGGACCGAGCAACGGGAGCTCACCCCGTTGCTGGGATTCGAACCGCCGACCTTCTGATCGGCAAGTCCTAGGCTCTGTGATTTAACCCACAGCGCCACCCGCACCCCACATGTATTGCTTAATTTGCTTCAAAACGCAATTAAGGCAGCCTTTAGAGGGCATTGAAAAGGGATCAAGACAAATTCGTGGAGGAGGAGAAGTCTATAAAAGGCTATCAGCTAGATGAGTTAAATGGAACCTCCTGGTTCAGAGGCAGTCTACCTCTGAATATGAATTGCTCTGGGGGGAAGGGGATAAACAGTAGGGAAGATCTGCTCCTGTGCATTAGGATATGTTGCTGCGATGGACAATGCTGGACTCGAGGAGCCTTTGGGTTTTATTCAGCAGCAAGGCTCTTCCTTCGTGCGTACAAGGCTTCGGAACGGGTGCCGATGGGAGGAGGTTTCAGATAACGGTCCCCGCCTCTTGCGAATTTGGACTTCTTTCTCTTGTAGGGACACGGCCGGCCAGGAACGGTTCAAGACCATCACCACAGCGTATTACCGGGGAGCCATGGTATGGAATTCCAATACCCAGCAGCCCCAAGCTTCTTGGCCAGGCTGGAATGTCATTATGCGATTGGTGTCAGAAGTGGGATCTTTGTAGCCTGGGGGGGGGCCCTAACATATGGTCAAAAGGGCCAAGATGCAACAAGGCCACCAAGGAAGGATTTTGCCATTGGGGAGAAGCTTACGGCCAGTAAATGTGTGTGTGTGTGTGTGTGTGTGTGTGTGTGTGTGTGTGTGTGTGTGTTTTAATTAGAATTCTGGGATAAATATACAAACAGCAGGTTTCTTTATTTTTTTTAATTTGCCTTTTATTTATTTGTTAACATTCTTATATTACATCGGTAAACGATGTCGTATTACATTACAGGACTTACTATAATTTCCAACATGTATACAAAAATTATATACAAATTTTATACACCTAGAAAGAAAATGAAACAAGCCAAAAAAGAACAAAGAGAAAAAACAAAAGCAAATTCCCCCCCAAATCATATACATACCAACACACTAGACTTCCTGTCTTTCCCATTGTATATTCCTTTTTTACAAATGAATGTACTCATATTATTGTATATTTCTTTACATATTATCTAATACATTCCTATATTAATATGTGCTCTTAGTCTTATTTCTCAACTCAGTCCCACTCCAACGTCAATCAAATGCTAGCAGGTTTCTGCAACTTGACCTTGATGTCAGATGGGTAGATTTTTAAATGCGTTTGCTTGCTGCGTTGCCGTTCGTTCTGTTAAAATGCAAGCCAGTATTAACACCTGGTTCCTTCCCAGGGGATTATCCTTGTGTACGACATCACGGATGAGAAATCCTTTGAGAACATCCAAAATTGGATGAAGAGCATTAAGGAAGTGAGTGAGCATGAGGAAAAGAGTGGGGTGGGTGTGGGATGGAGAGGGTCTGTGGCTGGCATATGCCCACCCTCTTTTCTCATCCGCCCTCTTGCCCACTGCCCTTCTTCCCCGGTACGGATCCAACATCGCCTGGCGGTAGACGGGGGGGAAGGCAGGAGGGCGATGGCACTGTGGGCATGATGACTGTTCTCCCTCCATGGCTGCAGGCAGTGAAGTTGCTGGGAATTGCAAGGAGGGGGAGAGTGTTGGGATGTGTCCTGGGAGACAGGGGCAGGCCCCCAGCTGGCTCCAGCCTACCGGCCAGCAGCCAGGCGAACTCTGGTTCTCAGAACAGCATCAAAACTGCGACTCAAGCCTCAGAAACCTATAGAGACTGAGCACGCAAGCCAGCAGAGATAAGAACTCTTTGCAACGGAAGGTGGACAGAGGCATAGGTATAGGTAAAGGGACCCCTGACCATTAGGTCCAGTCATGACCGACTCTGGGGTTGCGGCGCTCATCTCGTTTTATTGGCCGAAGGAGCAGGCATACAGCTTCCGGGTCATGTGGCCAGCATGACTAGGCTGCTTCTGGTGAACCAAGCAGCGCACAGAAACGCCGTTTACCTTCCCGCTGGAGTGGTACCTATTTATCTACTTGCACTTTGAGATGCTTTCGAGCTGCTAGGTTGGCAGGAGCTGGGACCAAACAACGGGAGCTCACCCCGTAGCGGGGATTCGAACCGCCGACCTTCTGATCGGCAAGTCCTAGGCTCTGTAGTTTAACCCACAGCACCACCCGTGTCCCTATGTAAGCATATTTAGAAGCATTTTATTCAGCATCAGGACAAAGGAAAAACATGTCTGCTCCCCTTCGTGTCCAAGCAAAAGCATAAGCGAAAGCTATATACAACGGACGTTCCCAGCAGGCTGTGCTGGAAGTAAACAGACATGTGACATACAACAACTCCACATGCCTGTTTTAAGGTGGAACGGAACATCATAATCCTAACAGAGAGTAGGTTTTGCGCCCGGATCCTGCTGGTGGACTTCCCAATGGGGCATCTCCGTTGACCACTGGGAGAACAGGATTCTGGACTAGATGGGCCACTGGTCTGATCCCGCAAGGTTTTTCTGATGGTACGGGTGGAGGATCAGGGTGGGAAAACCTGAAACCTGCCTGGTTGATGTCTGGATCTCTCTGCCCCCCCCTTTCTTCTGCAGAACGCTTCGGCCGGCGTAGAGCGCCTCCTGCTGGGGAACAAGTGCGACATGGAAGGCAAACGCAAAGTGCCCCGGGACCGAGCAGAGAAGGTATCTGATGCAGCCAGAGCAACAAATTCAGGCAGGGCAGAGAGGACGTGGTGTGGCGGGGAGGAAATGGCGCATTGGGACGGGCGCTTGAAGGTTTGAGCGCTGAGCGGTTTTCTGGAGCGCCTCACCCCCTCAGTTAAACCTTCCTGCACTTGGATTTAATGGTGAGGTTGAGGAGCTCTTCACAGTGATTTGCTCTATGAAGCACTTAAACAGCTTGCCTGGGCTGCCTGCCATCCTGCGTTGGTGCTGCCACCTCTTGGTGGTCACATAAACTGCAGCGTGATGACAGCCTTAATTTTTTATGTATATAGGCGTATATCTCCACACCCACACCTATATACATAAAAAAGTAAGGTCATCACGCTGCTGTGTGTGTGTGTGTCTATCTATCTGGGTGGGTGTAGGTTTTTCAAAGATGAAGCAATAACCAAAGTAACCATTAAGAGGGTCATATGTAAAGAAGTATCAGGAAGCCCAAGTTATGATGTGATCATCCAGGAGGGAATATTAAAAGTCACATTCATTCACCCAAGATAATATTTCCATCAGTTCCTCTGATTCCTTCCTGCTCTTGCACTTGAGCAGCTGTTCAGGTTTTGTAACAAACTGTGTGTGACGGGGGAAGGTTTGTGTGTACCCTTTCCTTGCTGTCAGTCAACCAAGCAAGTCTGATGCCTGCCCACCCCTCTTCTATGGGGTCAGGAGAAGACTGAGATGGGTTGTGGGGTGGGTGCAACAAGCGTTGCCAAAGAGTTGGCGTTAGGACAGGTTCCCCGCCATTCCAAGCATCCCACTTCTTTCCCAACAGCTATCCAAGGAGCACGGGATCAGGTTTTTTGAGACGAGTGCGAAATCCAGCTTGAACGTAGAGGAGGTGAGTGGCGAGAAACTGATTTATTTCAGCATTTTGCTGCTGCGTTTCAGGGCTACATCACTGCAGCTTCTGCATAAAAGAAGTGTGTGTGGTGTCTATAGAGTCGGTAGCAGGAAATAGGGACCCTTGAGGTCCTCTAGGTGTGGTTGGACTCCAGCTCCCATCATTCCTGACCATTGGGCCATGCTGGCTGGGGATGATGGGAGCTGTAGTCTTAACAACATCTAAAGGCACCCGTTTTCTGCACCCCTGCTTTGTTGTCTTCATAAGTGCATTTGGTGCGTGATCCCTGATTGGTTGGGATGTGATTGGACCCAGGGCACAAGGGAAGGAACCTAGATCCCTACAGCTGTTTCTAGCGGATCACAGCTCCCATAATCTTTGACCATTGACTGTGCTGGCTGATGGGAGTCCACCAACAATTGGGGAGCTGCCTAGGGGGCCGCCCCACACTCCCAGAAACACAACACAAACATCGATATGTGCTGCATTCATAAGGCACCTAGTTCTTCAGGGGCACAGCTGCCCCATTCAGGACCAGGGAGTCCTCCGTACCTGCCAGCCCCGTCCCCCAAAATCAGTACTTCTGTCTTGTCAGGGTTCAACCTCAATCTGTTAGCTGCCATCCATCCTCCAGCTGCCTCCAGGCACTCACACAGGACCTTCACTGCCTTCACTGGTTCCAGTTTGAAAGAGAGGTAGAGCTGGGTATCATCCGCATATTGATGGACACCCAGTCCAAACCCCCTGATGATCTCTCCTAGCAGCTTCATGTGGATGTTGAAAAGCATGGGGGAGAGGACGCAACCCTGAGGCACCCCACAAGTGAGAGCCCAGGGGTCTGAACACTCATCCCAACAACACCACTTTCTGAACACGGCCCAGGAGGAAGGAGCAGAACCACTGTATAGCAGTGCCCCCAGCTCCCAACCCCTCTAGACGGTCCAGAAGGATGTTATTGTCAATGGAGGGCTTCCCTCCTCCCAAATAGTGACTGGGCTGTTTAAATGGGAGCAAAGAAAGGCCTACCTCACAGGGGTGTTGTGAAGGCAAACAATTTTTTGCATGTTAAAATAATAAACAAATGTGACAGAGGTCAGATGGAGACTCATCTCTGTTTCCCCCCTCCAGGCTTTCAGCACGTTGGCCCGGGACATACTTCTGAAATCAAGCAAAAAATCGGTGAGGAGTCTGTGAGAAAGGGGCTGGGTTTTGGGGGGGGGGCAGAACTTCCCTGTGTTCCCTTTGTTCAGGGTTTGGACAGCTAGCCTAAGAAAGGAGGGGAAGAGGTGGAGGGGAAATCTGAAGTCACTGGGTGGCTGGTGCCTATCAGAGCCAGTGGTGGACTTGGGTAATAGATTAGGGTTACCAGATGTCCCCGGATTTGCAAATCTGTCCCCGGACAAATTCCGTCCCCGGTATGTCCCCAGATTTGCAAATCTGTCCCCGGGAAACGTGGCAGCGGCAGCCTCAGCAGCCCGGAGCCAGCCTGGTAGCGCAGTTGGCTCTGGCTGACTTCAGGAGCTGCTTGCTGCCCTCTGCTGTAGCACCCGCCATTTTTCCTTGCCGAAACTTCTGGCGAGGAAAAATGGCGGGCACCACGGCAGGGAGCAGCTCCTGAAGCCAGCCAGAGCCAACTGCGCTACCAGGCTAACTCTAGGCTGCTGACTGCTGCTGCCACTGCCGAAGGGGAACCGGGGACGTCCGGCGGTACAGATCTCCTGCCCCCTTTGTTTTGACTGATCGGGGGAGGCTCAGGAGTTGCAGGCGGGCAGCCGTTGCCCAGTTTTTTAAAAACTCTGCACATTTATGTTTCACAAGGTGCGAAAGAAGGGGTTTGCACCTTGCCTGGCAGAGAAATCCTTCGCCTTGCACCCGTCCTGGTCAACGGCTGCCCGCCCGCGACTCCCAAGCCTCCCCCGATCTGTCAAAACAAAGGGGGAAGGAGATCGGGGAAAGCTTGGGAGTCACGGCCAGGTGGCGCGCCATTGCCCAGTTTTTAAAAAACTCTTTGCATTTTATGTTTCACAGGGTGCAAAAGAAGGGCTTTGCACCTTTATACAATATGCATGTGTGCTTGGGCCCAGGGTCTTTCGCCTCGCCATCCCCACTACTGACTCCCTGTTGCTACTCAGCTTCAAAAAAAAAAAAAAAAAGTGTCCCTGGATTCATTGGAAAAAATCTGGTAACCATATAATAGATGCCAAAATTTGACGCCCCACCTTGTGCGACCTTCCCAAAGCCAGCTAAGAGAGGCACCAGATTTTGGGAAGGAGGCACGAGAGTCTGGCGGGGTCCTAGAGCCCGCCCTCTTCCCAAAGCTGGGGAAATGCTAACTAGGCTTTGAGAAGGAGCAAACAGACAGTATGACCCTGTCAGAACCTTGCAGCTCCTTCCCAAAAACCATGGAGGGCAAAGCGCACCCATTGTGGCTAACAGCTGCCGATAGCTTTTTTCTCCTCCTCCTGTGGATTTGTCCATTGCCATCCAAGCTGGTGGCTGTCCTCACCTCCAGTGGCAGCGAGTTCCACAGTTCAACAATGTGCTCTGTGTAGAAGTACTTCCAACCCTATTTTCCATCTCTCCTCTCCTCCAGGCTCAGCATGTCAAGGGCCCTTTGGAGCTGAAAGCATCACAGAAAAGCAGCAGTAAATGTTTGGTGGTGTAGCGGCGACTGTCCCGTTGCTCCTCTGCCTTGTCGCAGGACGTACCCCTTTCGCCATTTACGCTCCAAATGCCTCCGCTTTCTTCCACGAAGCTCAGAAACCCTTCCGGGCAGGACCCCGGGAGTGGGGGCTGACGGCAGGTGGGGCTCGCAGGCCGAGACCTCCTTCTCTTCCCCCTTTTGCATCCCCACATTCCTTAGCCGTAGGGAATATAGACCATTTGGAAGGGATCTTGCCCGAGGGATGTGGGTCTAGGGTTGCTAGAACTCCTCCGGGGGTGACCCCAATTCTCCAGGGTTGCCTGGGCCCCTTCCAGGCAGCAGAGAAGGCCTTAGATGGGCAATAGTGCCTTAAAAAAAATAATAGCTATTTTTTAATTCAGAAAACTACGTGTGCAGCTTCCAAGTTTCAGCTTGGCAGGAGCCAGCTGCAGATAACTGCATATTGCTCCCAATTAACTTCCGTCTCCAGGGCTCAGTGGTGGAAGTGCAGAGGAAGAACCCCCAGGGTCTCAGGTTTAGACCCTGAAATATTAGGGTCTGGGATGCTCCCGACCTAGCAATCCTATGGGGGAACCACGACCAAGATAATAGAGGGAATTACATTTTGGGGGTGGGGCTGGGGGCTTGGCTGCAGTGGAGTCAGAATGCATTGGGGCTGCCATGAACCACAGAAGGGACTCAAAGGGTCATCTATGTCCAACCCCTGGACTTTTTTGAGTGGGGGGGGCACTACAGGATGCCGACACTTTCCCCATAACCAGTCTATTCCTGGGAGAATGTGTTCACCCTGCAATGCAACTTCTTGCTTGTAAGAAGGGCTCTTATCGCCCCAGCCCAACATCCCGTGAGGAAGAGGGGTTGCCTTACCCTCTGCCCCCCACCCCCCCACATTACGCAGAAGCCTGGAAATGTGCCCCCAGAAACTCCCCCTCCAGAAAAGACCCACACAACATTCCACATGGGCCTCTTAGTTATTATTATTAATTTTGTTCGGGAACCCTTTGAACAGTATTAAAATGTTTGCCGTGATTTCTGAATGTCTTCTGTACTAAATGTGGCAGGCCTTGCGAGAGTCGGCCTGGCCGGTGGGGAGCGGGGGGAAGTGCCTTCTGTCGCATGGCATACAGAACCTGAGAGATGAAAAAGTGGGTGTTCTTGGGGGGGGAGCTCTTGCTGTGCCCCTTAAGAGAGGTGCCACGTACCGCATGATCAGCACTTGGAAGACTTCAAATCTTGCAGCACTTACATTTTGGATTTCCCTGCCTCTTGTCATGCGCCTTCACTCTGCTGTTTTGGGCGCCAACTAAAAACATTTTTTGTTTAGACTCGTGGCGGTTCTCAACCTGTGGGTTCCCAGATGTTGTTAGACTACAACTCCCATCATCCCTGAGCTCTGGCCTTACTAGCTAGGGGTGATGGGAGTTGTAGTCCAACATCTGGGGACCCACAGGTTGAGAAAGGCTGATTTAGAGCATCGTACCCAGATATGTAGAACACTGGTGCGTGTTTCAATCTTTTTAGTTTATTGCCGGTTTTAATTTTTTTAAGATTGTTTCAAACACTGTACTGTAGTTGTTTTTAGCTTTTTTTTTAAACCGATAATCTTTGTGAACCTCTTTGAGGTTTATTTTACGATCAAGCAAGTATATAAATTTTTATGAAAGGAGGAAATAATAAAACAAAAATGCATCTTTAGTCATATCAACGCTATATATTCAAAGCACTTTCAGCACCTATGGAATGCACATGACGTCTACAAAAAAATAACAAAAAATTGTGGGAATTATAGTTCACCCCCACAGAACTACAATTCCCAGCCCCTTTAACAAACTACAGCTCCTGGAATTCTCTGGGGGAAAGCCGTGTGTTGAATGCATTTTAAATGTATGGTTTGGGCATGATGCCCGTTCTCTATCCTGTTGCAGTGACTTTTCCTAGGCCTTTCCCACAGGTATCCCATTTTTAATTCTCCATGTTTTTTAAAAAAATATCCATGCATTTCAGGCGTGCGGAATGTGTGCAGCACTCCAGGTGCTGTTGGACTACAACTCCCACCAACCACTGCAACCAGAGTAGGCTTGTCATTGATTTCTAACGGGTCTACCCTGAGAAGGACAGGTGTTCTTGGGCTCCATCTCCCACCTGCCCCAGCAAACACGGCCAGTGATCAGGGGGCCATAGACATGCTCTCACCAACTGAGCTATGGAGGGATGGTGGGAGTTGTGGTTTGGCAACATCAGGAGGTCCAAAGGTTCCTCATACCTGTCCTCAGCCAAACAGGGATGGTGCATTAATGCATTTGCGCGGGTGTAAGACAGGGACGCGGGTGGCACTGTTGGTTAACCCACAGAGCCTAGGACTTGCCGATCAGAAGGTCGGCGGTTCGAATCCCTGTGATGCAGTGAGCTCCCGTTGCTCGGTCCCTGCTCCTGCCAACCTAGCAGTTCAAAAGCATGTCAAAGTGCAAGTAGATAAATAGGTACCGCTCCGGCGGGAAGGTAAACGGCGTTTCCGTGCGCTGCTCTGGTTTGCCAGAAGCGGCTTAGTCATGCTGGCCACATGACCCGGAAGCTGTACACCGGTTCCCTCGGCCAATAAAGCGAGATGAGCGCCACAACCCCAGAGTCGGCCACAACTGGACCTAATGGTCAGGGGTCCCTTTACCTTTAAGACTGGGATGGGGAGCCCGTGGCCTTCTAGATGTGGTTGGGAGTCCGGCTCCCGTCTTCCCTTTTCTGCAGTGGCTCCCTGTGTGCAAAACGCTGTCCCTGGAAAGGCTTCCCTGGCACCGTCATTGCATGTCTTTAGGAGCCAGGCGAAAACAAGGAAGGAGGGAATGGAGTACCTTGGGAAGGTCGCAACTGGCTGGCTGGCACCCCGAAAGGAGTAGGCCACATACTGCAACATTTCTTGCACGCCCCACATACATTCCACAAAAGGAATGGTGGCATTACTGAGTCAGACCATTGGTTTGCCTAGCTTAGTACTGTCTACACTGACAGGCAGCAGCTCTCCAGGGTTTCACGAAGGGGATCTTCCCAGCCCTACCTGGAGATGCCGTTGGGGATTGAACCCGGGACTTTCTACATGCAAAGCAGATGCCCTACCACTCAGCTCCAGCTCTGCCCTCAAATATAATAGTATGATTCTAGTCCACATGGTTCTGAGTGAATAAAGGGCTGATTTAAAGAGGGGCATAGCAATTGCCCCATTGGTTCATCTTGCTCGGTTATCATCTACTAGCAGTGTCTCTCCGGTGCTTCAGACGGGGGGGCAGGACAATCAATCAATCTTTATTACGGTCAAAGACCAGACACCAAAGTTAACAACAGCAAGATGTCCTTTCCCAGCCTGACCTGATGCTACAGGAGGCCTTGTGCTGCAGATCTTAATATCCAGGCAGTTTCTGCACGAGACAACTTATAGAGACCATTTCGCCAAGCAGAGAATACTAGTACAGTGGTACCTCGGGTTAAGTACTTAATTCATTCTGGAGGTCCGTTCTTAACCTGAAACTGTTTTTAACCTGAAGCACCACTTTAGCTAATGGGGCCTCCTGCTGCCGCCACACGATTTCTGTTCTCATCCTGAAGCAAAGTTCTTAACCCGAGGTACTATTTCTGGGTTAGCGGAGTCTGTAACCTGAAGTGTCTGTAACCCGAGGTACCACTGTATATTCATTCCCAAGCTTGCCGTTCCCAATGCCCAATTGCTATTGTTTAAGGCATCTATTTTGCCTGCTGCGTTTTGAAAAGTCTTGGCCCAAACTAGTTTATCGGTGCAGTGTTTAAAAACTAGCCATAGTCAACAAGGATCCACCAACAGCATACAAATCAATGTGCTTTACTTGACCCAACAATCCATCCAGAGTCAGTGTGATGTAGTGGTTCAGAGCGGTAGTCTCGTAATCTGGTGAACCGGGTTCGCTTCCCCGCTCCTCCACATGCAGTTGCTGGGTGACCTTGGGCCAGTCACACTTCTCTGAAGTCTCTCAGCCCCACTCACCTCACAGAGTGTTTGTTGTGGGGGAGGAAGGGAAAGGAGAATGTTAGCTGCTTTGAGACTCCTTTGGGTAATGATAAAGCGGGATATCAAATCCAAACTCTTCTTCTTCTTCCTCCCCCCAGCTCCAAACATGCAAACAAATCTCACTGCAGTTAACCAAAGGCAATCAATCACGCCCTGCCCCCCGCATCTCTCACCCTATTATTTCAAATAAACAAACTACCCAGTCAATCTGAGCTGGGACGGCCATCTTGAGGAAGCGTCTCCTGCTAATGTATACAGAAACGACAAGATACAGAGGGATGCCATATTTTGAAGAGCAAAAAAGAATACACATTTCCTGACTTCTGTCTTTAACTACGGATCGCTATGACGACTCTCATTTTAAAATAATAGTAATACAAACGATCGAAGTGGTTATAATCGAATACGTAACAAATTGTAAAAGTAAATGTGCTCAAATTACAATAAAAAAATAGAACATGTGTTTCAATACATCGGTACGCTGTATGAAATTCCTGAAACACTTTCAGAGGCACTTCGTTCTTCTGTCCGACGCTGTTTGGCCCAAGCGTATTTCTCTGTAGATCTGATCTTGTTCAACAGCTGCTTATTGCTTAAGAGATAGGCGTGAAATTCCTTGCAAGTAACGTGCTTGTAATTATATTGCAGTAGCACCATGCTTCGCAGCGAGTCCAAGGATAAGTTGCCTCTCTCTTTGCTCAGAGAGAAAGAGAACCCCGCGTTTGCAGGATGCGACGCGAGGGCAAAAAAACCCTGGGCCATCTTCAAAAGTTCCGAGTGGCACATAACATTTTTGGAAGTCTCAAAGTACTTGGTCCATTTCTGGTGTGCCTGGAGCTTAATGAACTCGTCGTCACCTTTAAACTGATCCACAAACTTCTCAAGGTTGCAGAATTGATCGAAGCACTTCCCCTCATCTATGGACACATCCCTGTCCAGGAGAAACTTTATGGAAGGTCCTACTTTGTCCCACTCTAGCGACTCACTAAGAGACATCCACATGAAGCATGAAAACTCCTTCATGGGCTCCATCCATTTTTCCAGATACTCTATGCAGCTGTCATAGAAGCTATTAACCTCTGCGCAGAATTTGTCACACTCCGTGCCGAGACCTGCCTCACGCTTCTCTTTCAGAAGGCTCTTGACCTTGAGGGACATGAAGCTGTTGCTCCTGCGTTCAGCGAGCATGTTCTGGACACAAAGCAGAACTTGCAGAATCTCCACGACCGAATTATTCTCCCTTTCAAGTTCTAAAATGTAGGAGTGAAACATACTCATCAGAGACTGCAGGTGCAATAAATAAGCCTCGCTAAACTCATGCTCAAAAAACTCCTGCAACACTGTTGGCGGTTTATTCTGCGAGAGGAAAAAGGCCTTGACGGCTGGAAATACCTGAATGAGTCTAGTGATGCCTTGAAAGGACGTCAACCAGCGTGTTTTGCTGTGGGACAGCAGCTTTTTGTATTCAGTGTCCACGAATTCACAGTACTCCTTTAACTGCTCCGTTTGGACTCTATAGATATGAAAATACTGGTATATCTTGAAAATGATGCTCTCAACGTCAACGTCCAACGTGTCTGCTGCCTGATGGACACAGTTATTCAAAATGTGCGCTGGACATCCCACACCAATTGAAGTTTTGTTATCCAGCTCACACTTCGATTTTGCAAACACACTCCTTCCTTCTGAATCCTGCTGTGTCCCTCCAAACATTGTGTTGCAGTTGTCACCTGTGAACGCTATGCATTTCTTTAGCAGTCCTTTACTCTCCAGAGTTTCCTTCACGTATGAAAAGATTGTATCTGCACTCTCGTTGGGTTGGCTTTTCATTTCAATTATTTTGGACTGCAAACCGCCACTTTTCCAGTCAAAATACTGAATAACTATTGCAACCACCTTGACCGGACCGTGGTTACTCGCGTCAGTAGAAACGCCACAATAACCTATTTCGTTTTCTTCAAGGCTTTTCAGAACGTTTTCCAAACAATCGGGAGCCAGTACAGAATTTACAATTGCCTCTGTCTTGGTTTTTGCACTTGAAAACTTCCTTGCAATATCAGAATCCGGGAACATTGTCTTCAAGAGGCCTGAAGTGCATGTCATCACGTTATAACTGTGGTGGTGTTTGACGGTGTGAAAAGCGAAAGTCCCTTCTGCTGCGGTCACTTCATCTTCCCATTTGCTGTTACAGGGTTTTACCATAACGTTTGCCAATTTTGCTGAAGAAGCTTCTCCTCGAATTGCCATTTTGTGTTTCTCGGAGTCCATGTGCGATTGCAGGTCGCGTCCTCCTTTATGTGCCACAGAGACGAACGTACCCGGTCTACATACCAGGCATTCGCCTTCGAAGTCATCTCTACCTCTTCTGAAACAGGTATACTTCCTCTGTAGCTCGACAGAAAATCTACATTTTCTTTTCGGCATTTTGTCACGTAAGAAGCACAGCACGTAGAAAAAACCGCTAAGGAAGGTGGCGAAAGACTGAACAGAACTTGGAACTGGAAGTTAACACCGTACAGCATTGCCTCCTATAACAGAGTGAAGAGCCCTACAAAAGAATACAAGACAGAAAATTACTTACTGAGCAATTCATGTATCCTTCAGGAAAAAGACTAGAACCCTCAGAATTCAGATGTGTACTATTATTTTTCACTTTTATATCCCACCCTTTCACCAAAGCGTTCACTGTGATGTGGATGGGTAAGGGAGCAAACCTGTGAGGAAGGCTGGTGCATGGTCTTGTGTAGAGCTTTGAAGGGTACAAATTCGCTTCTTCCCAGCACATCTAGGGATCCAAGGGTGAGGACGCCTGGCCTAAAGAAACCAAATACATAATTTTAAAAGGGGGGGGGACACCTAAAAACCTATAAAACAGCAATAGAAAGCCACATAAAGGTAAAGGGACCCCTGACCATTAGGTCCAGTAATGGCCGACTCTGGAGTTGTGGCGGTCATCTCGCTTTATTGGCCGAGGGAGCCAGCGTACAGCTTCCGGGTCATGTGTCCAGCATGACTAAGCCGCTTCTGGCGAACCAGAGCAGCGCACGGAAACACCATTTACCTTCCCGCCAGAGCGGTACCTATTTATCTACTTGCACTGGTGTGCTTTCGAACTGCTAGGTTGGCAGGAGCAGGGACCAAGCAATGGGAGCTCATCCCGTCACGGGGATTGGAACTGCCGACCTTCTGATCGGCAAGTCCTAGGCTCTGTGGTTTAACCCACAGCGCCACCCGCGTCACTACAAAGGCACATACAATCAGATAAAAGAGAAATCCAGAGGATTCACACATGTAAAACAGAGTCCAGTCTTATGGGTCTGGGAAAGCCTGGCCAAAAAGAAGCTTTCGCAAGACATGTGAACCAAATGATGGCTGCTTCTTCGTGTATGGCAAAGGGAAGGGCATTCCACAATCCAGTGACAACAGCATAAAAAACACGACCTGTCATTCAGCTAAAGGGCCTGCACCACAGCTTTCCAAACTTTTCATGTTGGTGACACACTTTTTAGATGTGCTTCATTTTGTGACACAGTGAATCAGTTTTACTAGCAAACGGGGGGTTAAACAAACCCCTCTCGCAGGGAGCATTCACGCAACACACCTACACACTGCAGCCGACACACTAAAGTGTCGCAACACACAGTTTGGAAAGCTCTAGCATACACACATGCCGATCAAAACAAACTTGGTTCCAGACAGAGACATATTCAAATACACCACCACCACCTCACACACAATGCTGTGGACCTAAACTTGCCTTGCTACACACTTATCTTGGGCAACAACGAGGCAACGTATCATCATCATTACCATCATAATTTATTATTTATACCCCGCCCATCTGGTTGGGTTTCCCCAGACACTCTGGGCGGCTTCCAACAGAACGCTAAAATACAATAACCTATTAAAAACATTAAAAGCTTCCCTAAAGAGGGCTGCCTTCAGATGTCTTCTAAAAGTCTGGTAGTTGTTTTTCTCTTTGACATCTGGTGGGGGGGCATTCCACAGGGCGGGTGCCACCACCGAGAAGGCCTTCTGCCTGGTTCCCTGTAACTTGGCTTCTAGCAGCGAGGGAACCCCCAGAAGGCCCTCGACACTGGACCTCAGTGTCAAGGCTGAAAGATGGGGATGGAGATGCTCCTTCAGGTATACTGGACCGAGGCCGTTTAGGGCCGTCTCCCACTTGGTGGTATAGCATTGGCATGCACCCCCAACTCCTCCCCAGCTACTGATGATCCCCCTTATAAGTTGTAGCTGTCCTCTAGGTAATGCCACACATAGGGGCAAACCCCATTCTACTGCCAACCTCTCTCCCGCTATCAATGCACCCCCCCAAAAAAAAACCAAGCTACTGAACACCACCTGCCTTGGCCAGGCTGGTCTTAGCACCCTAGCCCATCACCCTCCCAATTCCCAAGTGGAGAGGTGCTGGGGGAGGGCAGGGCAAAGAAGCC
Organism: Podarcis raffonei; assembly: GCF_027172205.1. NCBI lineage: Eukaryota > Metazoa > Chordata > Lepidosauria > Squamata > Lacertidae > Podarcis > Podarcis raffonei. The sequence goes on along the minus strand of NC_070617.1, from coordinate 8,238,116 downwards.
CACCTCCCTCCCTCTCTGTCCTGTACAATACAGGATTGTCCCGTATTTCAATGTAAAACGCTGCATCCTGTATGGATAGTTTTGTCCTGTACTTCAGCTCTCTTTTCTCCGCCAAGTTAGGGATCCCCTCCAAATGCAGTGTCTGAAAGGGTGTGTGAAAGGTCATGTATTTAAGCTCTGGGTAGCCAAGTGCAGGCAGATTGACAAATCCACGTCTATGTGCTGTGACAAATCCCGGCGGGGCCATCGTGTTAGGCTGCAGGATTGTAATGGGTTGCTTTGAAGTCACTTCAACACCAGATTTTTTTTGCAGGGGGTGGGGTGGAATCAGGGCGAGATTTAGGTTTGATGAGCCCCTAAGCTACTGAAGGTAATGGGGCCCTTTATATGTCCAGCTGTCCTTTGTCAACAACAAATTGTCGCTCTTTTTTGTGTGTTGAATATATGCTATATGGTAATTTATGGACCTAACAGGTATCTAAAGCCATTTGCACATAACACAATATATATTTTATCAAAGTAACTGCTGAACTGACATACAATTAAGAATAAGTATATGAATAGTGAAATACAATTAATAAGTAGTATATTAATAGTGAAATAATTATTAAGCTCTAACTTAAAATGATGTACAGTGGTACCTCGGGTTAAGTACTTAATTCGTTCCAGAGGTCCATTCTTAACCTGAAACTGTTCTCAATCTGAAGCACCACTTTAGCTAATGGGGCCTCCTGCTACTGCCGTGCTGGCACGATTTCTGTTCTCATCCTGAAGCAAAGTTCTTAACCCGAGGTAAAATTTCTGGGTTAGCGGAGTCTGTAACCTGAAGCGTCTGTAACCTGAAGCGTCTGTAACCTGAAGCATATGTAACCTGAGGTACCACTGCAGTTACAGGTAGGTAGCCGTGTTGGTCTGCCGCAGTCAAAACAAAAATAAATAAATAAAAATTCCTTCCAGTAGCACACGAAAGCTCATACCGATAATGAACTTAGTTGGTCTCTAAGGTGCTACTGGAATGAATTTTTATGTTTTATTAAAATGATGTTTTATGCATAACAAACTTAATAATGCAAACCCATTGGCATTTGGCAATCACAAAAGTTCCTTTAGAAACACAATTTACAAAGACTCATAATTTTTTGGGGGGCGGCCCAAGATAGTGGGGCCCTGAACTATAGCTTGTTTAGCTTATACGACACTGTAATGTCATGTCCCCTCCCCGGACCGCACCTCCCTGCCCTGTATTTTTCTGGCAACCCACCCCTCCTCCTCCTCGGAACCCCACCACCGCCCTCCACCTCTTCATCGCCCCCGCCACGCATGATCGTAGCCAGGATTACTTTTGGGGGGGGGCAGAACCTCAGTCTGCTATGTGTTTTTATTGATCTGTATTGATTTGGGGGGGGGAGGGGCAGCTGCCTCTTCCCCCTCCCGCCTCCCCAGCTAAGCCGGGGCTCCAGCCAGCCCTTCTTCACCACCAGCCCCAGGCCCGACGCAGACCCACCCACCTGCCCACCTCCGCCACCCGCCGTTAGAGGCGCCATCGTCACCCCTCCGCCGCCGCCGCCGCCGCCACGTGCAAGAACAGGACCCCGCGCCCTCGCAGCGCCGCCTCCCGGACACGTCATTTCAGCGCGACTCCAGAGGCGCAGCGTCCGCCTCGACGTCGGAAGTGGGGAAAGGAAACGCGGCGTGAAATAAGTCGCGGGCGGAGTGAGGAAAGTCCCCGGCGGAAGAATGGCCATTTCAGAAGGTGCTGATGATGCACAGCTTGCACAACGTGATGGGCCCAAGGGAAACAACACCTAACCGTGGTTTGCTTTCCTTACCTCTATATGCAATCCACTTTGTTGTTGTTGTTGTTTAGCGAAGCTGCTATGTTTTATCCTGCAAAGCTTTTGGGTGTCTCAAAATATGACTTGGTTTTCCTTGCCGCAATCACCTTTTTTGGGGCACTCCATTGCACCTGAAAGCAAAGGTGGCACAGGAGAATGTTGTTGTTATTTAGTTGTTTAGTCGTGTCCAACTCTTCGTGACCCCCTGGACCAGAGCACGCCAGGCACTCCTGTCTTCCACTGCCTCCCGCAGTTTGGTCAAACTCATGCTGGTAGCTTCGAGAACACTGTCCAACCATCTCGTCCTCTGTCGTCCCCTTCTCCTTGTGCCCTCCATCTTTCCCAACATCAGGGTCTTTTCCAGGGAGTCTTCTCTTCTCCTGAGGTGGCCAAAGTATTGGAGCCTTAGCTTCAGGATCTGTCCTTCCAGTGAGCACTCAGGGCTGATTTCCTTCAGAAGGGAGAGGTTTGATCTTCTTGCAGTCCATGGGACTCTCAAGAGTCTCCTCCAGCACAGAATTCAAAAGCATCAATTCTTCGGCGATGAGCCTTCTTTATGGTCCAGCTCTCACTTCCATACATCACTACTGGGAAAACCATAGCTTTAACTATACGGACCTTTGTTGTCAAGGTGACGTCTCTACTTCTCAAGATGCTATCTAGGCCTGTCATTGCCCTTCTCCCAAGAAGCAGGCGTCTTTTAATTTCGTGGCTGCTGTCACCATCTGCAGTGATCATAGAGCCCAAGAAAGTAAAATCTCTCACTGCCTCCATTTCTTCCCCTTCTATTTGCCAGGAGGTGATGGGCCCAGTGGCCATGATCTTTGTTTTTTTGATGTTGAGCTTCAGACCATATTTTGCGCTCTCCTCTTTCACCGTCATTAAAAGGTTCTTTAATTCCTCCTCACTTTCTGCCATCATGTTTGTGTCATCTGCATATCTGAGGTTGTTGATATTTCTTCCGGCAATCGTAATTCCACTTTAGCATTATCTAAAAGGGTGGATTTACAACAGGCATGGGGAAACTCGGCCCTCCAGATCGTTTGGGACTACAACTCCCATGAACCCTAGCTAACAAGACTAGTGGTCAGGTATGATGGGAATTGTAGTCCCAAAACATCGGGATGGCTGAGTTTGCCTATGCCTGATTTACAACCTCCAGCTTCTAGGCTTCAAAAGTATATCATGCCTCCACACACAAGACTTAGCTTGGTAAGTTAAACCAGTTTCACTGTATGTTTGGAAGGGTTTCCAGTCTCCTTTCTCCCGCCTTTTTCCTTTTACCTGTCCGTCTGTCTCCCTCGCGGGAGGAGCCATTTCAAGAAGGTCGCACCTGCAGATCTGCAGGCAGATTCGGGTCTTCGTAGGAGTTTGTTTAATTCAGGCACCCCCCAAACTCGGCCCTCCAGATGTTTTTGGGACTACAATTCCCATCATCCCTGACCACTGGTCCTGTTAGGGAGGATGGAAGTTGTAGTCCCAAGTTGACTGTCTCAAGGCAAATCTTAAAAAATGTAGCATTTGTTGTTGTTGTTGTTTAGTCGTTTAGTCGTGTCCGACTCTTCGTGACCCCATGGACCAGAGCACGCCAGGCACCTCTGTCCTCCACTACTTCCCGCAGTTTGGTCAAACTCATGCTGACAACCGGGAAACACTGGCCTGCAAGCACTCCAGTTGGAGAACAGCCTTTACCAAAGGTGTCATGGGCTTTGAAGACACTCGAACTCAGGACGCAAGGGCAAAATGTGCTAGGAGGAAGGCATGCTTGGCAAATCCACACTGTGATTAACTCACGCCCGGAAACCTATGTCCCCACTGTGGAAGGATGTGTGGATCCAGAATTGGCCTCCACAGTCACTTACGGACTCATTGTTAAAACCGTGTTCATGGAAGACAATCTTACTCAGCTATGAGTGATCGCCAAAGAAGAAGAAGTCCTAAAACATCTGGATGGCCGAGTTTGGGGTGCCTGGGTTAATTCATTTATTGCAAAACAATTTACATAAAACATAAACCAAAAAGCAACACAAACAAACCATAGACACTAACAGTAACAACATATCGTTTAACATTACACACACTGACTTCCGATTCACCTTATTGTACCTTTTACGCATTGTTGGTCTATACGCACTTCATGTTGTTTTTTCCTGTTACATACCAAGAGAAATTTTTGCTTTTATAATTTCCTTGTAATTCAAGATTCAGCCTGACTCTGTCAGGAGATTTGCATTGTCACAGCACTTTCTAAGATATTCTTTAAATATTGTCCAATCTTTACTCACTTTCTGGTTTGAGTTTCCTCTTATTCTTCCATTTATTTTCACAAGTTCTAAATATTCTATCATCTTCCCTTGCCAGTCAATTTTTGTGGGGATTGAGTCACCTTTCCAGTTTTTTGCTATTAAAATTCTAGCCTCTGTGGTTGCATACATTTAAAAAAGGTTCTAAAGTTTTTACGCTCCCTAGGCGCAAGGTTAGAGGACCTGATTATTTGAAACCCCCACAGCAAAAGAAAGTGTCTCGTCCTCGTCACTCATCATTTCACTTCCCAACCCTTTCCTACAAACTCTCAACAACCACTCTTTGCCCCGCACATGGCGGCTCCTCCCAGCTGCGGCAGAGGACCGGAAATCACTATAAAGGCATCATAGAGACTGGGCTGAAACCTCTTTGAGGCAGAACTGAACTCCTCCCCTCCCCGGAATCGGCCCGCGCGTGCGCAGTGCGTGCGTAAGGGGCAAACAACAACCTTCTTCCCAGAATGCCCCGCGTGAGCGTTATGAGTGAGGCGGAAGTAGGTGCCAGGAAGCCCCGCCTCATAACAATGATGGGGCCAAGATGGCGCCTGGCTATAGCTGCGCTTGTGGGCTTCGTCGTTGCTGCCCCCGGGTAAGTTGTGAGGGGCTAAGGGTGGGTGGAGGGCCTCGGGCATTTTTGGGGGAGCGGAAAGTGGGGCTTCCAAGTAAATGGTGGTCACCTGAGCGCCGCAAGGGGGAGTCCACACTGTACCTTTAAATCGCTTTTATACCATTTTATATGGCTTCCCCGCAAAGAATTCTGGGAGATGTAGTTTGCTAAGGGTGTTGAGAGCCCTTAGGTGACTCGCCTATTTTCCCCCCCCCCCGCCCCCCAGCTACAATTCCCGGAGTGGTTTAGCAAGCACTCTCTCTTCTTTGGGAGCTCTGGGAAATGTAATTCTGGGAGGAGAATTTGATAAATAATAATAGAATTATAGAGTTGGAAGGGTCCCTGGGATTCATCTAGTCCAATCCCTGGCAATGCAGGATTGGACATTCGTTTGAAATGTTATAAATACCACCGCCCTGACTCTGGGGCGGGGTTGCAGTTTTGCGAAAAGATTCGACTGTAACCTATTGCTTTGCAGTAAACACAATGGACTCCTAACTCCTAACGCCTCTTGACTCTCGAGTTGTATTGGCGTAACTCAGAAGATAATGGGACGTGGATGGCGCTGTGGCTTAAACCACAGAGCCTATGGCTTGCCAATCAGAAGGTCGGCAGTTCGAATCCCCGTGACGGGGTGAGCTCCCGTTGCTCGGTCCCTGCTCCTGCGAACCTAGCAGTTGAAAAGCACGTCAGAGTGCAAGTAGATAAATAGGTCCCACTCCAGCGGGAAGGTAAACGGCGTTTCCGTGTGCTGCTCTGGTTTGCCAGAAGCGGCTTAGTCATGCTGGCCACATGACCCGGAAGCTGTACGCCGGCTCCCTCGGCCAGTAAAGCGAGATGAGCGCCGCAACCCCAGAGTCGTCCGCGACTGGACCTAATGGTCAGGGATCCCTTTTAACTCAGAAGATAAGCCATTTTTGGCTTACAACATTAGGATTAAGCATCTGATGCTCTGCTGCAAGTCGTGTCTAAGAAACAAAACGAGAGGAAAATGACCATCTGCACCTGACGAGATATTTTATCTTAGGTGCATTACTCAACCAACACTAAAGATTCTCTAAATGTATTTGCCTGGAACCATGTTCACACCATACATTGAAAACAGTGAGATATCACTTTAAAAAGTAATGGCTCCCCACTTTACCCCCTAAGCTACAAAGTCTCAAGCCTTGTGCTTTTGCGGAAGCTGTGTGATTCTTCTTCACCAAGATTTGTTCTTCTTTGTATCTTGCAGCGTGATCTTTAATTATTTTTTCCACCAATTTAACTGGAGCTGACTGTTAATCAGATGATGGGGACAAACTTGTGGGAGAGCTGTGGCTTTTATGCCCTACCTGTGGACTTCATTGGAGCAACAGATTGGTCACTGTGAGAAACGGCACTAGATAGGCTTTTGGTTTTATCCACCAGGACTGCCCACAATTGTCTTTAAAATGACAGATTAGCCTGTTGCCCCCATTACCTCTCATTTTTATCATTTTAATCTCTGCAATGTTCTCTCTCTCTCTCTTTCTCTCCTGTTTCCAGGTTGGCTGAAGTGGCTTTGGAAAGTGATGGGAAAAACCCAGGTGAGAGAGGATAATTGTATCTGTTTTGGCTATGTGAGTTTGTTTTGTAGTTTGATTTCTAGCTTTTTTTGTCTGGAAGAACCGAGATGGAGTGGAGGGCAGGGAGAGGTATGATAAAATTGTGCTGCAAAAGATCTGAATGTGTGTCATTTCCCTGGCTATGTGGCCCTTAATTTCCTCAAAACACCCTTGAGTACGATGCTCAGCAGAATGGGCCAGTGGGCCATCTAGTCCATCATCCTGTTCTCACGGTAGCCAACCAGATGTCTGGGAAGCCTGACATCACTAGTTCTCTGCTCACCTTCAAAATTCCTAGCATCTAGTGCTCCAAAGTATTGCCGCTTCTGACAGTGGAAGCAGAACGTTGCCATTGTGACTAGTAGCCATTGATAGCCTTTGTTGTTGTTGTTTAGTTGTTCAGTCGTGTCCAACTCTTTGTGACCCCATGGACCAGAGCACGCCAGGCACTCCTGTCTGCCACTGCCTCCCGCATGTTTGGTCAAACTCATGTTTGTAGCTTCAAGAACACTGTCCAACCATCTCTGTCGTCCCCTTCTCCTTGCGCCCTCCATCTTTCCCAACATCAGGGTCTTTTCCAGGGAGTCTTCTCTTCTCATGAGGTGGCCAAAGTCTTGGAGCCTCAGCTTCAGGATCTGTCCTTCCAGTGAGCACTCAGGGCTGATTTCCTTCAGAATGGAGAGGTTTGATCTTCTTGCAGTCCATGGGACTCTCAAGAGTCTCCTCCAGCACCATTATTCAAAAGCATCAATTCTTTGGCTATCAGCCTTCTTTATGGTCCAGCTCCGTGAATGTGTCTAATCCTTTTTTGAGGCCATCCAAATTGACGGCTTTCTCTGCTTCCTGCAGGAAAGAGTTCCGCAGGTTAACTGTGCGCTGCGGATCAGGCCTGAATCTTCCAATGTTCAGCTTTATTGGATGCCTACGAGTTCTAATGTTATGATAGAGGGAGAAAACTATGAGCAGTTCTGCCGGGTCAGGCCAATGGCCTATCTAGCCAGTAAAAACACTGATAGCATTTTCCTTCATGGATTTGCCTAAGCCTCTTTTAAAGCCATCCAAGTTAGTGCCCGCTGCCGCCGCTTGCGAGCGTGAGTTGTGTAGCTTAACTCTGCGCTGCATAAAGAGCTGTGTGTGTCTGTTTTGTTGAAGCTGACTCCTGATCTCCTCTTTGGCTTCCTGCAGCCAGTTTGCCTGGGGTCACGCCGTGTTGGCAAAGCGAGGATTTCGTGGTGACCCAGCAGTGCGCTCCCTGCCAGAGTTTTCAGGCGGTAAGTGAACCTCCCGACAGGAACAAAAAGTCGGGCAAGGGTAAAAATGAAACGCCTTTACTGCTTACTTAAATATGTGCAAAAGAGGTTGATCTTCCCACTTTCAAACATATCTTATCCACTGTAGCGTTTAATGCCACAAAATAAGATAACGGGCACAGAAGCTTCAATACAATAATAACACAGAAGGTAGAATGATGTCAAGGCCAGTACTGAGCTCAGTATGGTTTACACCAGGGGCAGGCAACCTAAGCCCTGGGGGCCAGATCTGGCCCAATTGCCTTCTAAATCCGGCCCACGGACAGTCTGGGAATCAGCGTGTTTTTACATGAATAGAATGTGTCCTTTTATTTCAAATGCATCTCTGGGTTAATTGTGGGGCATAGGAAATTGTTCTCCCCCCCAAAAAAATAGTCTGGCCCACCACATGGTCTGAGGGATGGTGGACCGGCCCCCTGCTGAAAAAGGTTGCTGACCCCTGGTTTACACTGACAGGTCAGGGTTCTCCAGGGTATCAGATGGAGAATCTTTCCTAGCCCTACAGGCAGATCTCAGGGGTTGAACCTGGGACCTTATGCATACAAACCAGATGCTTTTATCACTGATCTGTACTGTATTCCTTCCTTTAAAAATAAAGATGCTAGTCCTCAAGACTCTGAATAAAAGGCTAACTTAAATAGGAAGCTGCCTTAACACTGACTCAGACCAGTGTCCATCAAGCTCATTATTGCCTTCAAACTGACTGGCAGGAGCACTCCAGGGATTCAGGCAGGGCTGTCTTTCAGCCCCAGAGATGCCATTGCGGGTTGAACCCGGGTCCTTTGTGTGATGCAAAGCCAATATTCTATTAAACCAGAATGGGGAAGGGGTGGGTTCACCATGCCCCGGTCAGAAGTGATCAGCTCCTCAGTTGGTTATTGCAACAGCTTTTCCGAAGCACTGAATCGCATGCGCTTGGCAGCTGTGTTATTTAATGAAACATGTGCTCTCGGTTGTAGAAAACGATGCCAGAATGCAGCGTGACGGGTTTCGTTGAGCAGATCAACTGCAGCGCTTCCAAGAAGGGCGAATACAAGAGGTGAGCTCACTGTGAGGAGAAGAGCAGCGGGCCTTGCCACCCCGGGGTGCTGCCTCTGACAGTGGCCAGCGGCAGATCCTGCTGGAGCAAGGGGTGCTTACTAATGTCGCAGATCATTTATGTACACAGGATGGCAGTGAAGGCGAGCCTCTGGCAGTGAGAGGCGGCCCTCCAAACCTCTCTTATCTGGCCCTTAAGGCTCTGCAGACCACACACCTCACCATCATTGATTCATAGCCTCCTTGGCTGTGCCTGGCTGGGATGTGTCCCTGAAGTCTCTGATAATGCCTCTTGCCTGCAAGCCCTACTGTAACTGATCTGTCATGGATGTTTTAGCTGAGATTCCCGCATTGCAGGGGCTTGGACTCGATGGCCCTCGGGGACCCCGATTCTACGATGTGCTGCTAACAACTTTCTACTGAAGCAGGAAGGGCCCAGTAAGCCTCTGGGTTAAAGGGGGGAATCATGGCTGTCTGAAAGCTGAGAAGCAAGAAGGTTTTTCTTCTTCTTTTCCTTTTTGAATGCCCCTGCCCTGGTGACAGCCAACCAGCTCTCCCGTCTGTCAGGAATACTCCCTGCCATTCTGGTTTTCTGTTCCTCCTGACAGACAGCATTCCATGGCCGCTGAGCAGGCTTGTTTTGCAGGGGGAACTAATCCCCGAAGATCCCACCCCCACCCAATATTTGTTGTTCTGCAAACGCCAGAGTTTCCATGAGCTAGCTTTCATCTCGTTTCAGTACATTTCCGAGCACAATTCAAAGTATTGGTGTTGACCTTTAAAGCCCTAAACGGCCTTGGCCCGGTATACCTGAAGGAGCGTCTCCGCCCCCATCGTTCAGCCCGGACACTGAGGTCCAGCGCCGAGGGCCTTCTGGCGGTTCCCTCGCTGCGAGAAGCCAAGTTACAGGGAACCAGGCAGAGGGCCTTCTCAGTAGTGGCACCCGCCCTGTGGAAAGCCCTCCCACCAGATGTCAAAGAGAAAAACAACTACCAGACTTTTAGAAGACATCTGAAGGCAGCCCTGTTTAGGGAAGCTTTTAATGTTTACTAGACTATTGTATTTTAATATTCCGTTGGAAGCCGCCCAGAGTGGCTGGAGAAACCCAGCCAGGTGGGCGGGGTATAAATAATAAATTATTATTATTATTCTCAGTCTCTCTGCCCCTTTCAACCTTTAGCCACATAGCCGCGGCACTTGGCTCTTCCGTTTGCCACTAGAGGGAGCAGCCAGCCTGTTTTAACTCACCTCTCTGATGCGTTCTGTGCTTCGACTCGCAGGTGAAGGGCCTAACCAACACCCCTTTCCAGCCATCCCTGTCTCCCTTACGCTGTTGTGTCGTGTGGGGCGTCTTGGGATGGGAACGCAGACCGCTCCCTTCTGCATGCTCCCTCCTTGGTGAGTCCATCAGCAGAGGGTCGCGCTCACCTTGCTTTCTCCTTGCAGCTGCCGTTCCATGGAGATGGAAGCTCGCATCTTCTGGAAGTTCGAGGGCGCCATGCTGGGTGTGGCGGCCGTCTTCGCCCTGCTGGTGGTGTGTCGGCAGCGCATGCTTGACCGCAGAGCCTTGGAGAAAGTGCGCAAGCAGATAGAGTCCATCTAGTTGTGCCACTCTTTTCGGAACAGAACCTAGCGGCAGCGGTTGGGGGGCAGCGGCAGGAACGCATCTTCCATTGGACGGTTTGGAGGAGGGAACGAGCACCCCGCCCTCATTGGAAAGTATTCCCCCCCCTCACTTCTGGCCACTAGGGAATGCTGCTTCCCACATCTGGGACCTAAAGGCACTTGGACTGAAACTGTTGCATTGAAACACGGGCAACTTGCTTTGTTTTCTGAACACCCTGGGCACTTGTACAAAGAACAGTCCCGCTCCCCACATTGTCTGTGGTGCATCCTGACTTGGTTTGCTGCGTGGCCTCGATCTGTTGCAAACTCCTCGGCCTCTCTAGACTGTGTTGGATTCAAAGGAGCAAGCCCGGCACCTCCCTAGTCATACCACTGTTTTATTAAAGACCAGAAACCCCAGCAAGCACCTCTAAATCTTGTAAGGAAAGTGACTGATCTCTGCCCTTATTCATGCAGTTCCAAAGCACTTTCATTTTGAGGGTGTGGAAAATGTAGCTCTATTTTGGCTTTTAAAAAAAGCCGTCCTGCGTATTGTCTGGGGTGGGGTGGGGGGTGTCGCCAGAACTTTACTGTGGCTTATTTTAAACAGCCGTCCCTACAGGATTCCTCTGTAAGAAACCTCAATGTGATTAAAAGCACGATGAAGCTTTCCGAACACGCGTGCTCTGCTTTGTAACCGGTGCTGGCGGATAGATTTTTCTTTTCTTTTTCTGTGCTGGCAGATTTGTGTGGCCCGGCAGAAGCCAAACGGGACAGAACTGGATCTGTTTAGCTTGGTGGAACTGAGGCCAGAGCAGGCAAAATGATGCATTTGAAAAAAACTGGGGAGCAGAGATGGTAAAGGGAGGAATGGGGCACCTTGGTGAAACCTCTATGCCTTGGGTTTGGCTACAACTTTTGCATTTTGTCAGCTTGGCCTGCATACACACCACACATTTAATGTACAGGGCTCCCCCAAAGCATCCTGGGAGATGTAGATTACCCACCACAGAGTTACCCTTAAAAAACTACAGTTCCCAGGATTCTTTTTGGGGTGGGTGGGTCATGCCCAGAGCCCTGGGCTTGAGAGGACAGGGAATTTAGGCGTTCAATTGTCGTGGGGCGGGGCAGTTTGTGAGTGGGCAAGAGTGACAAAAAGCCCAGTGCCTCAAGCCCACCTCTCTCTCTCATATTTTTGTGTGTGGAACACCCATGAAATCAAAAGCAATATGTGAAAATTTGCAGGCTGCACACTCTTGAGTGCAGAAGCTCTTGTGTTCACCCTCTGGCATTGCCAGGTAGGGCTGAGGGAGACTTGGAGGGACTCTGCCGGTCAGTGTAGACGAAGCTGAGCTAGATGGAGCAATGGCCTGACTTGAAATTAGGTGGCTTCCTATATTCTTCTGTGTTAAGAGGGCCCACTGGGCGTTCCTGGCACAAGAGCCCCAAATCTTTGAAACCCAAAGGCGGGTGGGAGTAGCTAGAAGCAAACTTTCAAGTGTCGTTTGCATTGTGAGGTTACTGATCCCCACTGGATGAAACCAAAGGCCTCTGTGTCACGCACAGCATCCTATTGCTTTCACTGACCAGTCAGAAGGTACTAAATAGCCAATACACAGGGCAGGAATTCAGTAGCCCTCTTCTGGGGAACTGCACGGGCACTGAGGGGATGTGAGCCTTCAAGATTAGGGTGGCTGGGCGGTTTGCTAGCAGCTGCCAGCCTGACCAGGGCATCTCAACACCGACCTGCCAGTCTAGCATTTAATAAAACCATGAAATGGTTGTGAAGTACCTCTTGCTTTTTGCTGCTGCTAGTGACGTGGTGTGCATTCCTTGTGCTAATGTTCATGTGTTAACTGTGGCTGGAGAAATGTACCTCTGCTGTCCAGGATCACAGCGCCAGGCAGGCTCCCTTGGTTATCTCCCGCTTGGACTACTGCAATGTGCTCTATGTTGGGCTACCTTTGAAGGTGACCCGGAAACTACAACTAATCCAGAATGCGGCAGCTAGATTGGTGACTGGGGGCAGCTGCTGAGACCACATAACACCGGTCTTGAAAGACCTACATTGGCTCCCAGTATGTTTCCAAGCACAATTCAAAGTGTTGGTGCTGACCTTTAAAGCCCTAAACGGCCTCGGCCCAGTATACCTGAAGGAGCGTCTCCACCCCCATCGTTCTGCCCGGATGCTGAGATCCAGCACCGAGGGCCTTCTGGCGGTTCCCTCGCCACGAGAAGCCAAGTTACAGGGAACCAGGCAGAGGGCCTTCTCGGTAGTGGTGCCCGCCCTTGTGGAACGCCCTCCCAGCAGATGTCAAAGAGATAAACAACTACCTGACATTCAGAAGACATCTGAAGGCAGCCCTGTTCAGGGAAGTTTTTAATGTGTGACATCTTAGTGTATTTTTGGTCTTTGTGGAAGCTGCCCAGAGTGGCTGGGGAAACCCAACCAGATGGGCGGGGTACAAATAATAAATTATTATTATTATTATTATTATTATTATTATTATTATTATTAGGATACATCTGAATCTTTTGGGTTTTCAATATATGATTTCCCTTTTCCTGGTCTTCCAGCCATTCAGGCTGTGTCACCCACCTCCTTTAACCCGAATTATTGCCCCCTCCCTTTAGCACCCATGCATAGATTTCCAGGAAAAAAACCGCACTTTGCACATGCTCAGAAGCTCCCTTTTATTTCTTCCCCGGCCCGGTTCCAGGGTTCCGTTGAAGCTTGCCCACTTCCCCGGATCACAACCTGCCCCCTCATGGAGCTGGTGCGTTGCAATGAGGCAGGAAGCGGGAAGTCGCCGACACAGGTGGGGAGGGAAAATGTGGCGCGAAATCCCATAATTTCACAAGCACTTGAGGAGGAAAGCATTGCAGGCTGATCCGCGAGGGCAGTTGCAGAGCTTGCCAATCCGGGCGCCTTTCCTGACGGCACACAGGTCACCGAAGGAACACTGAGAAAAGGATGGTTGAAAAAGTCAATCCCTCTTCCCGGGGAACTCTGGGAATTGTAGTTCTGGGGTGGGAGAGCAGGGCTCTCCTCCCGAAAACTCGGCGCCCATAACAAACTACAGTTCCCAGATGTCCTGACCACACCCGGACCAATGAGGACAAGCGACTGGAATTTAATTTGAGCACCCCACAGTTCACCGGAAGCTGCTTTAACTGTTCCCATCGCTATTGAGGGCCTTCTCAGTGATGGCTCCGACCTGGTGGAATGCTCTGTCCCACGAGACCAGGGCCCTGCAGGATTTAACTTCCTTCCGCAGGGCTTGTAAGACAGAGCTATTCCGCCTGGCTTTCAATTTGAACTTAGCCTGGTCTTTTATTCCCCTTCCTTCCCTCCCCCTCCCCCTTTTTATGAAGATTACCCGCTCTGGGATCCCACAGCTCATTCTCCCCTGGTCTCCTCACTGGCCCAAATAGGACTAATTTAGCCAGCTAGCCCTGGTGATCATCTAATGTTTATTGGATGGATTTCCCCCCTAAATTGATTTTTGAATTCTGAATTTATTGTTATTCATGTTTTATACTGTATTTTATGGGTTTTTTGTAGCATCAAGTAAGTGTTTTAAATTTGTTGTTAGCTGCCCTGAGCCTGGTTTTCTGAACCAGGAAGGGTGGGGTATAAATAATAAAATTATTATTATTATTATTATTATTATTATTATTATTATTATTATTATTATTACAGCCCCCTCCTTGAGTGGGGAGACAATGGCAAGGTGGGCTGGGCAGGGGTTTCTGAACACACAACCACCTCTCTGAGCTCCACAGGCTCTCCAGGACCTCCTGCAGCTCCTCTCTTGACTCCTCTTCTTTTCCTCCTTGCTCTGGCTACACGGTCTTCCTGATCCTGACCCCCTTCTTCCTCCCACGATGCCAGCTGCCTCATGGGGGGGCACAGAGCCCCACTCCTCCCAGATCACCCTCCCTCCCTGTCTCCTCTGCCCGCACATTCCTGCCCTTCTCAGGCTCCTGCCCATCGTGGACATCAGGATTCTTGGGGGCAGGGAGCCATAATTCTTTAAACCAGGCTTCCTCAACCTCGGCCCTCCAGATGTTTTTGGCCTACAACTCCCATGATCCCTAGCTAGCAGGACCAGTGGTCAGGGATGCTAGGAATTGTAGTCTCAAAACATCTGGAGGGCCGAGGTTGAGGAAGCCTGCTTTAAACTCTGCCAAGTGCTTTAATTCGTGCTGCCTTTGTCGAAGGAGGAGGAGAAGAGCAGAGCCAGGATTACTTGCCCCAAGCTGGCTCTAGTTCCGTCAGCCATTTGCTCTGGCGCCACCTGCTGTTGGGCTCCCAGCTTCGCGCCCTATCAAGCCCAATGGGCGCCGGCCTCCCCTGGGTCTTTGTATAAGGGGTGCACCATTGTTAAGGGTGGACGGCGGACCAGTTTTGCTATTAATCCCTCTTCCGAGGGAACTCTGGGAATTGTATTTCTGTGAGGGGGATAAGGGTCTCCCCCCCCCAATCCTCTGGGCCCTTAACAAACTACAGTTCCCAGAATCCTTGGGGGGCCGTGCCTGTGTAAACTACAGTTCCCAGAATCCTTTGGGGGAAGCAGTGCCTGTGTGAAGTGGGATGATACTGGTCCAACATTCGCACCGCACCAATCCCTCCCTGGCCCTCATCCCCTGCATCCATCGGCAACTATCCAGGTAGCGCCCGGTACCTTGGGAACTTGGTTGAATTTCTTCTCCCAAGTGGAGACCTTCTTATGTTGCAGCTTCTCCAGCACCTCCTGAAGTTCATCCAGCTGGAGAGGAAAGGAAGAGGTCGAGGAATTATTAAGGTGTGAGAAGAGCGTCTGGCGTGATTCCTGCTTCCATAAGAGGCCAGAGACAGCTATTATGGCTCGCTATTATGGCCTACCTGTGGCCCTATAGGTGTTATTGGACTACATCCCCCTTCATCCCCGAGCATTGGCCATGCTGGCTGGGGCTGATGGGAAGTGGAGTCCAGCGACATCTGGAGTTGCCAGAGGCTCCCCAACTTCTGCTGTAAGTAATGAGCACACATTATGGTCAAGAACTTGTAGGCCCCAACTGCTGCGTTGGTGTATGGCCAACAGTGTCTGGAGGACACGAGCTTTCCCGTCCTTTTCCTAAGGACTAGAAACTTGATGGTTTCTAAAAGAAAAAATGCACTTAACTTTTTTCAGTGGAGGGTTGGATCTTTCATAGATCCATTTCTATGCATTTTTTTAAAAGACTCTTGTCCTCAGTTGGTTGCCTTCTGTTGAGACTCTAATTCCCATCAGCCCCAACCAGCACAGCCAGGGATCAGGGATGATGGGAGTTGTAGTCCAGCGCCATGTCAAAGGCTCCCTAACCCTGGCCTTCATCCCACCTAGTAAGAACTTGCATCTTCCCCAACATTTTTTCTGTTGTCCATTTAGGGGTCTCTTAATCATAAGATAACGGATGCGGGTGGCGCTGTGGGTTAAACCACAGAGCCTAGGGCTTGCCGATCAGAAGGTCGGTGGTTCGAATCTCCGCAACGGGGTGAGCTCCCGTTGCTCGGTCCCTGCTCCTGCCAACCTAGCAGTTCGAAAGCCCGTCAAAGTGCAAGTAGATAAACAGGTACCGCTCTGGTGGGAAGGTAAACAGCGTTTCCGTGCGCTGCTCTGGTTCGCCAGAAGCGGCTTAGTCATGCTTGCCACATGACCCAGAAGCTGTACGCCGGCTCCCTCGGCCAATAAAGCGAGATGAGCACCGCAACCCCAGAGTTGTCCACGACTGGACCTAATGGTCAGGGGTCCCTTTACCTTTACCTTTAATCATAAGATATTTAGGCGATTAATGGGCTCGATTTCCATAAGAATGAAAAAAGAGAAGCATTCGAAAGGCAAGGAAAACATACAGTTTGTTCTGGAGTGCCACGGGGCATGTCCCCCCCCCCCACAGTGTAGAATCAGCAGTGCAGTTAGGTAATGTTACTCTGGACTTAATGGTCTTGCGGGGGCCTCTTTAGATAGTAATGTGCATTCCATTACCTCCTCCAAAATGTGCTCAGCCAGGCCTGGTGTATCAGGGGACCCTGGCTGCCCACTCCACTGAGTGGGGCCCTGGACTTCTGCCCCGAAGTCCCACTCTGATGGCGCCAGTGTGGGGGAAGTACCGTCCACCTATCTTCCAAAATCCTGCCCTGTCAGCATTGCAGAGCATAATAACTGTACTCCACTCACTGTCACAACATCTGCTGTGATGGCCGCTCACTTAAATGGAAAAATAAAATACAATAAAATGAATAATCCATGAATTTGCCTGTCAACGGCTACTGCTCATGAACAATAGCTCTATGGAACCTGCTTCTGAATACCAGTTCCTGGGAGGCAAGAGCTGGAGAAGGCCTGTTTCTTTATTGCCCTGCTTGCGGGCTTTACGGAGGCTTCTGATTGGCTGCTGTGGCAGCGGAATGCTGGGCTAGGTGGAATGTTGGTCTGATGTGGAAGGGCTTCTCGGAGGCTTCTGATTGGCTGCTGTGGCAGCGAAATGCTGGGCTAGATGGAATGTTGGTCTGATGCAGAAGGGCTCAGAGGCTTCTGATTGGCTGCTGTGGCAGCGGAATGCTGGGCTAGATGGAATGTTGGTCTGATGAAGAAGAGTGTTTTGGAGGCTTCTGATTGGCTGCTGTGGCAGCGAAATGCTGGGCTAGATGGAATGTTGGTCTGATGCGGAAGGGCTCAGAGGCTTCTGATTGGCTGCTGTGGCAGCGGAATGCTGGGCTAGATGGAATGTTGGTCTGATGCGGAAGGGCTCATAGGCTTCTGATTGGCTGCTGTGGCAGTGGAATGCTAGGCTAGATAGAATGTTAGTCTGATAGGGAAGGGCTTCTCGGAGTCTTCTGATTGGCTGCTGTGGCAGTGGAATGCAGGGCTAGATGGAATGTTGGTCTGATAGGGAAGGGCTTCTCGGAGGTTTCTGATTGGCTGCTGTAGCAGCGGAATGCTGGGCTAGGTGGAATGTTGGTCTGATAGGGAAGGGCTTCTCAGAGGCTTCTGATTGGCTGCTGTGGCAGTGGAATGCTGGGCTAGGTGGAATGTTGATCTGATGCAGAAGGGCTTCTCAGAGGCTTCTGATTGGCTGCTGTGGCAGCAGAATGCAGAGCTAGGTGGAATGTTGGTCTGAATCAGAAGGGCTCAGAGGCTTCTGATTCGCTGCTGTGGCAGTGGAATGCTAGACTAGATGGAATCTTGGTCTGAATCAGAAGGCCCAGAGGCTTCTGATTGGCTGCTGTGGCAGCGGAACGCTAGGCTAGATGGAATGTTGGTCTGATGCAGAAGGGCTCAGAGGCTTCTGATTGGCTGCTGTGGCAGCGGAATGCTGGGCTAGGTGGAATGTTGGTCTGATAGGGAAGGGCTTCTCGGAGGCTTCTGATTGGCTGCTGTGGCAGTGGAATGCTGGGCTAGGTGGAATGTTGATCTGATGCAGAAGGGCTTCTCGGAGGCTTCTGATTGGCTGCTGTGGCAGCGGAATGCTGGGCTAGGTGGAATGTTGGTCTGATAGGGAAGAGCTTCTCGGAGGCTTCTGATTGGCTGCTGTGGCAGCGGAATGCTGGGCTAGGTGGAATGTTGATCTGATGCAGAAGGGCTTCTTGGAGGCTTCTGATTGGCTGCTGTGGCAGCGGAATGCTGGGCTAGATGGAATGTTGGTCTGATAGAGAAGGGCTTCTCAGAGGCTTCTGATTGGCTGCTGTGGCAGCGGAATGCTGGGCTAGATGGAATGTTGATCTGATGCATAAAGGCTTCTCGGAGGTTTCTGATTGGCTGCTGTGGCAGTGGAATGCTGAGCTAGGTGGAATGTTGGTCTGATAGGGAAGGGCTTTTTGGAGGCTTCTGATTGGCTGCTGTGGCAGCAGAATCCTGGAATGGATGGAATGTTGGTCAGATGGGGAATGTCCAGAGGTTTGTGGCATTTGATGCACATAGCCCAGAGAAGCGGCAACTGGAGGAAAGGGCGTGGCTCATTGGCAGAGCATCCATCTTGCATGCAGAAGGTCCCAGGATCAATCCCCATCATCTCCTGGTAGGGCTTGGAGTGAACCCGGCCTGAAACCCTGGTGTGACCCTGCCAGTCAGTGTAGACAATACTGAGCCAGATGGACCAATGATCTTCCTTGGTATAAAGGAGCATCCTCTGTTCTCATTACGGTCCAGTACCATCTTCAAATATTTGAAGGGCTCTTTCTTAGTTTAGAGCAAACTTGTTCTGTTTCCCCAGAACGCAGGACCTGAACCAACACTTTAAAATAATTTAAAAATAGCCTGCTCCTCTATTTCAGTATTTTACTTCTCACCTGCCCCAATTTTTATGCTCCCTTCCCTGGAAAAATTATTGCAGATGTCCAGGGGGTCAGACTAGATGACCCTTGAACCTTCTCCCGACTCTGATCCTCTCTGCCTCTCTCTGCCCCTCTCTCTCTCTCTAACATTTTAACAGGGTTCTCTCCCCCCACCCCCAGTCAATAGCAAATGTTTTCATTGATGAATCTAACAGATTAAATGTGTCTGGTCCGGATATTAGCAGAGAATTCTGTTCCTCAGCAAGAGGGGAGCATCTTCTGGTCTTGTTTGGCTCATATCCAAGAAATGATGCAATTGGTTCCATGTGATGGTTCCTGGTGGTACAAGCAGCTTTGAACGGTGTTTTCCTTCCTGGAAGCAGAGTGTGGTCCCCCCCCCAACCCTCTATCTCTGCCTCCTGTGGCTGCCTGGCAAACTTGGTCTAAGATAGATACATCATCAAAGCAGTTTCTGATCCAGCCTGTTTCATCTCCGGGCGGAAGGAGCCCCCAAAATCACATGCTAAAATATGTCTCTGGATCCCTGGCTGCCAGCTCTGTTTCCCTCCCAAACCTACAAGTGCAGGTCAGCCTGGTTCTCGCTTGCAGATAAGATAGCGGAGAATGGGAGGTGGCGACCTGGTTGTGTTTGCTCTTACCAATCCACAGCTGCGGTCAGACTCTGATCTGGTTCTAAGAGCTACGCTCTTCCCTGTGCAAGTGCGCTCGAACTGCTCTCATTCTCCCAGCCCCTTGGATGATCTTGCTGGTTTCCTTTGTCCTCCCGCTCTCCTAAAGACTTGGACCAATTCCTGATTGATGGCTAGATTGCATTTATATCCCCACCTTGCCTGAGGCGGTGTACGTTTTCCTCCTCATTTAATCCCAACACAACAACCCTGTGAGGTAGGTGAGGCTGAGAAGCAGCAACTGGCCCAGGGTTGCCCAGCGAGCTTCATGGCTGAGAGGGGATTTGAACCCTGATCTCCCAACTCTACTCTAACCACTACACCACACTGTCTTATTTTGGCTGCAGCTCTGAAGTTGGAGCAAATGAAGAACATAGCCCTCTCCTCTCTTGCACATCCCAGTAGACTGGTATTCGCTGACCCAAGGCTAGAGTGCGAGAAGAACCCTGGTGGTTCTGAATTAAGGTTCATTCACCCCAGTATCCTGTCTCCTACAGTGGTCAGCTGGAAAGGATGGGGAACTTTTGGCTCTCCAGATGGGGCTAGGCTCCAGTCACCATGCCTTATTATTGGCCCATTCCAGACAAGGGCTCATCTCATGGGAGTTTGAGCCCATCGATGTCCGGAGGACTACAGGTTCCACACTCCTAGCCTATGGGGTATTATTATTAAATTGGTAAACTGTCCTATGCCTGCAGGACTCAGGGAGATTCTCAACAGCAACAGCAACAAAAAACACATAATCGAAACAAGAACAACTCAATAATCCCACCCTAACACATTTTGATGTTGGTTAGTGCTGGAGGAGACTCTTGAGAGTCCCATGGACTGCAAGAAGATCAAACCTATCCATTCTGAAGGAAATCAGCCCTGAGTGCTCACTGGAAGGGCAGATCCTGAAGCTGAGGCTCCAGTACTTTGGCCACCTCATGAGAAGATAAGACTCCCTGGAAAAGACCCTGATGTTGGGAAGATGGAGGGCGCAAGGAGAAGGGGATGACAGAGGATGAGATGGTTGGACAGTGTTCTCGAAGCTACCAGCATGAGTTTGACCAAACTGCGGGAGGCAGTGGAAGACAGGAGTGCCTGGCGTGCTCTGGTCCAGGGGATCACGAAGCGTCGGACACGACTTAACAACTAAACAACAACAACACATTTTGCAAGGGCCTTGGATGTCAATCAGCCAAAGGCCTGGTTAAAGATTAACATTTTCGCCTGGCGCTTAATGAAGGCTCCAGCCAAGCCTCCCTGGAGAGAGCATTCCACGTGCGGGGAGCCACAGTAGAAAAAGGTCCATTTTGGGGTTGCAGAGGTAGACTGCTTCTGAGACTGGAGGCTCCATTCTCAACAATCATGGTTATCGGCCTAAGAAGTGCTTTGCTGGAGCGGACCAAAGGTACACAGACTCCAACCTGGAGGGCTTGAAGCTGAGTGGTAGACATTCCCCGTTCAATCCCTGGCATTTTCTGGTAAGCCTGGAATAGTCCCCTGACTAAAACCCTGGAGAGCTGCTGCTGGTCAGTGTAGACAATACTGAGCTAGATACACCAAGGACTGGACTCAGTATAATACATGTTCTTTTTACATCCAGCCCTTTATCCATGGAGCCCGAAATCTCACTTGATTCTTTAGAAGGACTGTGGAGTAGTTGCTTTGCATGCAGAAGGTTCCAGGTTCAAATTGCCGGCATCTCTAGGGAGAGCTTGGGATGTCCACTGCCTCAAACCCTGGAGAGCTGCTGCCAGTGTAGGCAATACTAACCTAGATGGACCAATGGTCTGACTCTGTATAAGGCAGTTTCCTACATTCTATGAGACAGGTCCACCTCCCCCTCCTCCTCCTCCTCCCCCCCCCTCCTCCTTTTCTGCATTTTTATCCCACCTTCTCCCCAATACAGTGGTACCTCTGGTTAAGAACTTAATTCGTTCCGGAGGTCTGTTCTTAACCTGAAACTGTTCTTAACCTGAAGCACCACTTTAGCTAATGGGGCCTCCTGCTGCTGCTATGCTGCCGCCACACAATTTCTGTTCTCATCCTGAAGCAAAGTCCTTAACCCAAGGTACTATTTCTGGGTTAGCGGAGTCTGTAACCTGAAGCGTCTGTGACCCGAGGTACCACTGTATAGGGATGTGCAACGCATCCCACTGGTTCTGCTCTATACCACAAATCCATTAAGCGGACGTCTGTTTTGCCCTGGATATCCTTGGGTACCACTCTTTGGGCGTCAGTGTCATGGGATAGTCACCTCCAAAAATCTCGAAGGATGGAAGATGGAGCAAGCTTGTTTCCTGCTTCTCCAGAGCGTAGGACCTGAACCAACGCATTCAAATCACAAGGAAGGAGCTTCCGACTAAACGTTTTGGGGGGGGGGAACTTTCTGACGGGAAAAGGCATTTGACAGGGGAACGGGCTAACTCAGAACTCTGCTGGGAGGTTTTCAAATTCTTTTAAGCTGCGCTTCCCACATGGCAGAGGGGGTTTGACTTAGATGACCCTAGGGAACCTCTCTCTACTCTACAATTATGCCCAAAGGAGGGTTGCCTATGGGGCTCTCGAACCCCTATGTGCATCCTTGACCACCGGGTGCAATTATCTGCTGCCCCCTCCCAGCACCGTGGCAGCCCACGGACGGGGACCACCCGCAGACCTCGCCTCTTTTACTCACCAGCTCCTTCTCATGCGCCTGGTAGGTGTGCTTGAAAGGGAACTCCTGGGGTGCCCGGCCGGCTGTGGCGAGGCTTCTGTGTGCCGCCCAAATCAGGCAGAGCAGGAAGGCCACTGAGCCCAACTGGGAGCGGTCCATTGTGGACAGGATCCGAAAGAGCAAGCTGAAAGCTCAGGGCTGAGAGAGAGAGAGCAAGACAGAGACTGTGAGCTCAGAGCCACAGGAGCTGTCCACAGTGCTGAAGTCTGATGCCTGCTTTCTCTGGCTTAGCAGGAGAGCGAGCGAGCCTGTCAGCTTCCGAGCCAGGCGGAGGGGGGGTTGTCTTGGGAAGAGAGGGGAGTGAAGTCCCCCCCCCCTCAGCCTGTGTCCCCACAGGAGGGGTGGGGAGGCATGTGGAAGTGGTGGGTGGGTGTGGGGAAGAGAGCTAGGCACACAGCTGGGTGCAAAATTGCTGTTGGCACCCCCCAGGGGTGGGCGCTGCGTGGGGTGCTTAAGCGGGAGAGGGCCACCCCCCTCTGGCTGACTATTTATCAGAGGTTTACTCTGCAAATTGCAATTTTGGCAAGCGGCGGGAGGCATTAGATTGAGCAGAGAGCCTCATCCATCATCTTGGCCGGGGGCCCAGCGCTTTGCTGGGAGCAGAATGGGCTGGGAATTAGCTCTCTCCCCCGCCCAATAACCGTTGATTCTGATGTTCCTCCCCAAGCATCTCTGAGCCTAATGATCTGCTATTATTCTGTCCTGTTATTATTAGAATTAATCATTGCTGGAGAGCGTCGCTGTGTCCAAAAGCGCTTAGAAATCCTGGCCTTGTTTAGCTGTCTTCATTCTCCTTCTCTCCCTCCCTATGCCCTCCTGTACTGAATGTCTAGAACACTTGCTTTGCATACAGAAGGGCCTGGGTTCAATCCTCAGCTAGGGCTTGTCTGAAGCCTTGGAGAGCTGCTGCCAGTCAGTGTAGGTAATTCTGAGCTGGATGGATCAGTGGTCTGCTTCGGTAGGAAGCAACTACCTATGTCCCTCTGTAAAGCAGCCCTTTACTCAGAACCATGAGGACTAGATCCTTAGAGTCATAGAATTGTAGAGTTGGAGGGTCATTTAGTCCAACCTTTGGCTAAAGAATCCATGACAGATGGCCATCCAACCTCTGCTTTAAAACCTCCTTTGAGAGCACACCACCTCCCAAGGGAGTCCATTCCACTCTCAAACAGTTGTCAGAAAGTTTTTCCCGATGTTTAGTTGGAATCTCCTTTGTTGTAACTGAAGACCACTGGTTCAGGTCCTACCCTCCAGAGCAGGAGAAAACAATCTTGCTCCGTCTTCTATCGCAGGGACGTCCAACTCCCAACAGACTGCGATCTACTCACAGTATAAAAAACTGGCAGTGATCTACCCATTATCATTTGATGGATCAATGTTGTTGAGTTGTTGTTTCTTTCTTCTTTTTTTTGATGCAAAAATATATGAATATATGAATGAATGAAACTGAATGAGCATTGCGATATACACAGAACATAATAAAAAGTCGATTATATAAAACACACAGCTGAGGGTCCAGAATCCGCAGTCAAAAAATGGACCTTAATCTGATAATCCACTTTTTTTGCTAGGAAGCAAAAGTTGCTGAGCTTTTTTTGGAAAGGCAAAGTTGTTCAGCTTTTCTTAGGAAGCCAGAGCAGTTGAGCTTTTTTTTAAAATTCTTTTTAATTTTTTTATTTTGTGGGGAAGGAGATCCCTGAGGGACTAGAGATCTACCAGGAACACCCCACAATCTATCAGGAGATCATGATCTACCTGTTGGACGTGCCTGTTCTATGGGACAGCCCTTGAGATATCTGAAGACGGCTATCATATCTCCCGCAGTCTCCCCTTTTCCAGGCTAAACATCCCCAGCTCCTTCAACCGTTCCTCATAAGGCTTCGTTCCCAGACTCTTAGCCAATCTTGGTCGCCCTCCTCTGTGCACCTTCCAGCTTATCAATATCCTTCTTTAATTTTTAAGGAAAGGATTGTGGGTCAGTGCCAGAGCCACTGTTTTTTATACGTAGAAGGTCTCAGGTTCAGTTCCAAATTTCCAGGTAGGGGTGAGAATGGATGCTGCCCAAACAGCTCACAGGTTGGTTTCTGCCTCTGAACCAGCAATTAAAAGGCAAGAAAAGAGAATATCTGTTTGTCATCCATCCACCTACCTGTCCTGCTCCCCCCCTCTCCTGCCCTGCCTTAAGTTTCCCTCTGGCTAAACTCCCTTGCCTTGTACGTTAATCTCTATCCATTTATCCTTTTGACAGTTTGATCTTTGCTTTCTTCAGAAAACATTTAATGATGTTCCAAGGCTTCACACACACACACAAACACACACACACACACACACACACACACACACACTTTCAAAGCAAAGATAATCAGTGTTATTGGGAGGGAGGAGGAAATCAGGGATCAGGATCGTGCCTTTTGCCAGTTAAGGTTGCCATATTAAATGAGCCAGTTTGCCCCTCTGTCAAGTTAATTGCCATATTAAATGAACCAGTTTGTTCTTCTGCCAGTTAAGCTTGCCAATTTAACCTTCAGTGACTTAACTACAGTGGTACCTCGGGTTAAGAACTTAACTCGTTCTGGAGGTCCGTTCTTAACCTGAAACTGTTCTTAACCTGAGGTACCACTTTAGCTAATGGGGCCTCCCGCTGCCACCGTCATGCGATTTCTGTTCTCATCCTGAAGCAAAGTTCTTAACCCGAGGTACTGTTTCTGGGTTAGCGGAGTCTGTAACCTGAAGCGTCTGTAACCCGAGGTACCACTGTACAGGAGTTTGGGGCACAGAGAGAAACAGGCCGCCCTTTCCGATGGACCCTGTACTAGTGGAATTCTGTCCTGCGAGGGAGATGGGCATCTCAGCCCCTTCATTGACCACTTTTCACCAGGCCTTGAAAATCCCTCCTAGTTCAAGGAGGGCTGGGGTAACTTTCCTCAGCACGAGGGCCACATTTTCCTCATGGAAAACATTTGGGGAGGGGGAACGCATGTTTGTGGTGGGAGGGGCCAGGGTCTAAAAGTGGGTGGAGCAACAGAGGTGACTCATCCCTTTGGATGTCAGGGTACATTCCAGCCATGCAAAAGCCAGAAGTTTCAGAAGAAGAAGAGTTTGGATTTGATATCCCGCTTTATCACTACCTGAAGGAGTCTCAAAGCGGCTACCATTCTCCTTTCCCTTCCTCCCCCACAACAAACACTCTGTGAGGTGAGTGGGGCTGAGAGACTTCAGAGAAGTGTGTCTGGCCCAAGGTCACCCAGCAGCTGCATGTGGAGGAGCGGGGAAGCGAACCCGGTTCACCAGATTACGAGACTACTGCTTTTAACCACTACACCACACTGGCTCTCACTGCAAACACACCCCTCGGTCACCATTCAGCGAAGCAAGTGCAGACCCTCCAAGTGTCCCCATTTTCCAGGGACGTCCCTGATTTAGAGAAACCCTCCCAGTTTCCGGTTTGAACCTGGAATGCCCTTTTCCTTAGGATGTCCATATTTTCACTGGATAAATGTTGGAGGGTATGGAGTTATCTGACCCCCGAGCCGCCTGAAGGCAATCCTGTATAGGGAAGGTTTTTTTAAAAAAATGTTTAATGTTTTATTATGTTTTTATATATTTTGGAAGCCGCCCAGAGTGGCTGGGGCAACCTAGTAAGATGTGTGGGGTATAAATAGTAAAATTACCATTATGGAATACGACGTCCTTATTTTCATAGGAGAAATGTTGGAGGGTATGCAAGTGGCGTTGTCACAGTTCAAGGATAAAGTCCAGCCAGCCAAAAAACCCAGAGGAGTATGTGAAGCAGGTTTGATCTAGGAGAGTCCCGAGGGCCTGGTAAAAAGGATTTGGGGGACGCATTTGCCCCACCGCAGCACCTGAGACTCCTCAACCCTGAGTTAAAAGTTGCTGTTGTGGCTCTGCTATTGATTTTGCTGTTGCTTTCTCTGTTTTAAATTGTTCAGAATTGTTTCTACTGGACTTGCTGTGCCGGACTCTAGGGTGTTGTTAGGTTCATTATCCTTTTAATGAATTGATTTCATCTTCACTTTGTGTCTTAAAAGCTGGCTTGGGAGGGCCTTGTCTCAGATAACACTATAAGCCTTCCGGCGGGAAGCAAGTACATTAAACCATCAGATCCAGTTTCCATGCTCTGAAATCTTGCTCTCTGAACACATCAAGCCACCTGTTCAAGGCACAAGAAGGTTGATTGGCAACTCTCCTGGTGGTTTTGTTTTGTTTTGTGAGATGGGGAAAGGAAAATGGTTGTTAGCTTTGTCCTTTCCCAGCAGGACTCCTGTGTCTTTTAAAGGCTGTCTGGCAGGCATAAATGCAAGCAGGGAAGTTTCACTCATCAGTGTGACTGTGCTGTGGAAGGGGAAAGCCTGACCTGTTGAATTTCTGCCTGGCTTGCATGCAGGTGTGTGAAAACAGGAGCAAAAGATGGCAAAAGGACTGCTAGCTTTGGCCAGGAAGCAAGGATGCAGATTGCCAGAATAATTGAGATGGTTTAGTGCAGGCATAGGCAGACTCGGCCCTCCAGATGTTTTGGGACTACAACTCCCATCATCCCTGACCACTGGCCCTGTTGGATAGGGATGATGGGAGTTGTAGTCCCAAAACATCTGGAGGGCCGAGTTTGCCTATGCCTGGTTTAGTGCCACTGTCAATTTGGCAGTTGATATGGCAAAAATGGTACATGGCTATCTTTTCCCTACATAATGATCCAAAATTCTAAAAGCGCAGGTCTGAGCAAGGATGTTTTATAGGACATATTTGAGGGGTGGACAGGAGAATTTATGATGTTCTGAAATTTAGCTGTGATTCCTGCGTTGCAGAAGGTTTGACTAAATGAACTTTGGAATCCCTTCCAACTCTACAGTTCTATGATTCTATGTAAATGTCCTAAAGAAAAGGCCTGGATTGAGAAAATCCTGCCGGCTTTATAGGATTTTATATTTCTGAAAGCCATTGGTTTATATACTACTGTCTGTTTTTTAAATCCACAGAAGTTTCCCCCAATCTGTTTATATGGAATCCAATAGGTCATTGTTTTAAATTATTTTTTGTTGGTGTAGGTAGGGAGATTAACAATAAGACCCCCCCAAACTACCATCACCTCTAAGTAAATCTTGCCTCATTTCTACCAGTCGTTCTGTTGTTGTCCCCATTCCCTACACACTGTTCCCTGACCTATTTACTCTACCTCCCTCTGCCAAGGGCAGGCTTCTGACATGTGGGTGATTACATAAGGGATGGACAAAACCATAATCATGGATTCCTCCAGAGGATTAGGATTAATCACATCCTGCCAGAAGCAGGAAATTCATCCAGATTACTGGACCTCCAGCTCTGCTGCTGCTGGCTGGGTGGCTCTCTAGAGCGCCCCCTGCAGCTAGGAATGTAAAGAGATGGGGCCTTCTTGGTGGTGGCTCCACGGTTATGGAATTCCCTCTCCCAGGAGTGCAGATGGCTCCTTCCTCCCAGGCCTCTGAATGGGCACTGAAGACACACTTGTTCCAGACACCCTTTGAGGAAAGATGCAGTGGACATTCAAACCCAAGGGGGCCTCCACATGGACTACAAATCTCATCATCCCTGATTATTGGGCCATACTGGCAAGGGCTGATATTCCAGCAACATCTGGAGGGCTGCAACTTCCCCATCTCTGTATAGGGTTTTAACCGGCCAAAGGGTTTGTTTGTTTGTTTGTTTGTTTGTTTGAATAGCTGTTTAAATTGGGAAAGGAGTACGACAAGGCTGTATATTGTCTCCCTGCTTATTTAACTTATATGCAGAATTCATCATGTGAAAGGCTGGGCTGGATGAATCCCAAGCCGGAATTAAGATCGCCGGAAGAAATATCAACAACCTCAGATATGCAGATGACACAACCTTGATGGCAGAAAGTGAGGAGGAATTAAAGAACCTTTTAATGAGGGTGAAAGAGGAGAGCGCAAAATATGGTCTGAAGCTCAACATCAAAAAAACAAAGATCATGGCCACTGGTCCCATCACCTCCTGGCAAATAGAAGGGGAAGAAATGGAGGCAGTGAGAGATTTTACTTTCTTGGGCTCCATGATCGCTGCAGATGGTGACAGCAGTCAGGAAATTAAAAGACGCCTGCTGCTTGGGAGAAAGGCAATGGCAAACCTAGACAGCATCTTAAAAAGCAGAGACATCACCTTGCCAACAAAGGTCCGTATAGTTAAAGCCATGGTTTTCCCAGTAGTGATGTATGGAAGTGAGAGCTGGACCATAAAGAAGGCTGATCGCCGAAGAATTGATGCTTTTGAATAATGGTGCTGGAGGAGACTCTTGAGAGTCCCATGGACTGCAAGAAGATCAAACCTCTCCATTCTGAAGGAAATCAGCCCTGAGTGCTCACTGGAAGGACAGATCCTGAAGCTGAGGCTCCAATACTTTGGCCACCTCATGAGAAGAGGAAAAGACCCTGATGTTGGGAAAGATGGAGGGCAGAAGGAGAAAGGGACGACAGAGGACGAGATGGTGGGAGAGTGTTCTCGAAGCTACCAGCATGAGTTTGACCAAACTGCAGGAGGCAGTGGAAGACAGGAGTGCCTGGCGTGCTCTGGTCCAGGGGGTCACGAAGAGTTGGACACCACTAAACGACTAAACAACACAATTGATTTGATGATGATATGGTTTGATTTGGTTCTTGGTTATAACTGGATTTATATATCCTATCCATTCCCCCCTCACCCACTGTATTGGTCTGCAATTTCTTTTTTTTTAAAAAAAATATTTTTATTAAAGATTTCTTGGTTTACAAAAGTATGTGCAATCTCAATTTTACAGATCAGTTTCATTTGTTGAGACATAAGTGTCACATTAGGAAGAAAACGGGGGAAGAGGTGGAGGGGGAATGGTGGGTGGGGTGACGATGCTTCTATTCTACTTAGTGTATGTGTGGGGTTTTGTGTCAGCATTGCTTGTGCGGGTTTTCTTTACTATTCGCTTGTATTCCTTTGGGGTTGGCCTTGGCTGCTTCGCAACTCTGCAAACGCATTTAAATGAGTGATCCCTGATTGGCTGGGATGTGTGTCTAGGACAATGGTGACCTTCCAGATGTTGCTGTACTTCAACTCCCAGACTGGGGCTGATGGGAAATGGAGACCCAGCTGCCAACTCTGTCCTTGGGCCAACTCTGGCAACACGGTTACCAGACCTCAATGTGTCATCCATAGGGGCAAAGGTTCATTCACCCGCTTGGCATACAATGAGATGGATGCCCTCCCTGTCATGAACCCCCTTC
The DNA here is from genome assembly GCF_027172205.1 of Podarcis raffonei. Classification (NCBI taxonomy): domain Eukaryota; kingdom Metazoa; phylum Chordata; class Lepidosauria; order Squamata; family Lacertidae; genus Podarcis; species Podarcis raffonei. The sequence continues at coordinate 8,208,878 of NC_070617.1, read as the reverse complement.
CGCCTCCTCAACAGGGCAAAGAGGATGGTCCGGATGCAACAGGAGAAAGGGACAGGCGGATCTGACCCCAGAAATGTCAACATTTCCAGTGCTAGTAGCGGAACGTTTCAACCTCTCAGGACCTCTGTCGCAGACCTCGCTGTCCCTTTTAGTGCAATTTTTTTGTCATATACATATTTGTTCCACACACAGTCTTGCCAAATGCACAGAAATTTCCACAAGGCAGTATAATGTGTTTCTGTATCCCGTTTCCAATATTATATGCATTCTTAGGCACGCTTTACTCCAGTATATGCATCTTTGTATACATGGCTCGGCTGGAGGACAGCACTATAAAATTCAGATTTTGAAGGACGGCTGTGTTTCTGTTTGTGCACGCATGAATGAGTCAAGATTCAGGAGTGCATGCAGGAGCCAGGCCCTGTGATCAGTAGGACTTTGCAGGACTGGGGCATTCATTAAGTTTGTTCTGAAGAGGCAAGGCGCGGCCGCACAGGTGAGGCCAATTGGTAACTCACAGCACCTGGTGGCAAGAGCCGGGAAGGGATATAAGGTCAGCATTTTTCTTTAGCTCTTTGCCACAGCAACACGTTCCCTGCCTTGCTGCATTTGGCTCCTTGACTCCTCACTTCTTGATCCTCGGACCCCTGACTTCGTGACTCCTTGCTTCTTGATCCTTGGACCCCTGACTTCGTGGCTCCTTGCTTCTTGATCCTCGGACCCCTGACTTCGTGACTCCTTTCTTCTTGATCCTCAGACCCCTGACTTCGTGGCTCCTTGCTTCTTGATCCTCGGACCCCTGACTTCGTGACTCTTTGCTTCTTGATCCTCGGACCCCTGACTTCGTGACTCCTTGCTTCTTGATCCTCGGACCCCTGACTTCGTGACTCCTTGCTTCTTGATCCTCGGACCCCTGACTTCGTGGCTCCTTGCTTCTTGATCCTCGGACCCCTGACTTCGTGGCTCCTTGCTTCTTGATCCTCGGACCCCTGACTTTGTGGCTCCTTGCTTCTTGATCCTCGGACCCCTGACTTCGTGGCTCCTTGCTTCTTGATCCTCAGGCCCCTGACTTCGTGGCTCCTTGCTTCTTGATCCTCAGACCCCTGACTTCGTGACTCCTTGCTTCTTGATCCTCGGACCCCTGACTTCGTAACTCCTTGCTTCTTGATCCTCAGGCCCCTGACTTCCTGACTCCTTGCTTCTTGATCCTCAGGCCCCTGACTTCCTGACTCCTTTCTTCTTGATCCTCGGACCCTTGGCTTCCTGACTCCTGGCTTCCGGACTCCCGTTCCTGCTCCCACCCTGCCATCTTGCCCCCGGTCCCGACGTCCCCAGCCGGGACTTTCATTGCCCGTGAACCGGACTGTGACAATTCGCCTTCCGGTGCGAGCCAATTCAGATTTCTGCCCCCTACCCTGGATCTTCCTGAACAGGTTGTCAAGAGACCCATCCCCTGAATGAGATCACCCATCGCCGCTTCCATCCAGGGCCTTGCCTCATTAAAATGTTCCGCCGCAAACGTGGGGCTCATGGATCAATGTCCTCGTAGTGGAGAGACTTGATTGATTTCTCCTCCACCCTGATCTTGAGAATGAGTCAAGTCCTTTGCAGCAGCAGCTAATGAGGACTCCTGCGCCTCATCTCGGCCAAGGGTTTGGGAGCAAGCGACGGAAGACGTCAGGCGCAAGCAGCTTTTTTATTATTGCCTGCCATGCTTGACATTTGTCTTCGTGAGATAATAAGGACCCGTCAGATCTATACAATTACACGATATGGCAGCGCGGCGGTGATGTCGTTGTGGGGGCGAGGAGGGGGTGATGCGTCAAGAAACTTCTGCAATAAACCAGGGGGGCGGCGGCAGGTGAGGACACATTGTAAAACGGAAACACAGCCCGAAAGAATCAATCAAGCTCTGTTACCAATTTTATTTACATGAAGACGACATCGCGGCGTCTCTGCAGAGTTGCCAACTGACCAGGAAGTAAACCTGACTGCTTTGCTCCTGTGTCTTTAACAGAGGCTGGGCCGAAGCTGATCACAGGCATGGAGCTCACGTGGGGTGTGTTTTTTTGACATTGTGGGAGCACAAGAGCAGCGGCTGGCTCAGAAGTTGGCAACCCTGCTTGTCAGTGCATTACACACACACACACACACACACTCCTGTGCTTTTAATGGGGAAAGATAAAAATGGGGAAATAAAATACGCACAAGCAGCTGTCTCACATGAGGCACACAAGGTCTCTCTGGGGGGTAGGATTAAAACAAATGGAGTGGAAATGTCAGAGGAGCGGATTTTGGTTGAATATTAGTTAGGAGAAACTTCCCAATATTGAGAGCGGTTCAGCTGCAGAACGAATAAAATACAGTAGAATCATAGAGTTGGAAGGGACACTGAGGTTCATCTAGTCCAGGGGTCAGCAAACCTTTTCAGCAGGGGGCCGGTCCACTGTCCCTCAGACCTTGTGGGGGGCCGGACTATATTTTGAAAAAAAAAATATGAACGAATTCCTATGCCCCACAAATAACCCAGAGATGCATTTTAAATAAAAGCACACATTCTACTCATGTAAAAACACGCTGATTCCCGGACCAACTGTGGGCTGGATTTAGAAGGTGATTGGGCCGGATCCGGCCCCTGGGCCTTAGTTTGCCTACCCATGTTCTTAAGACTACCCAGACAACTCAGCACTAAGGTGGTTGGTTTTTTTGGGGCGGGGGGGAAGAGAGAACAGGGTGGATGAAAGAGGATGGAGTCTGCCTCAAAGATGAAGTCATATCCCTGGAGAATATTGTGGAAGGCACTCAAAAGGACGCGGCAAGACAAATGACAGATAATCTCTGTTTTTTAGGTGGCGGCAGGGGAACGGGGGTGCAGAAGGTCTGGTTTACAGAACCATCTCCCTCTCTTGAAATGAGCTCATCCCTTTACGGTGAGCCAAACGTAGATTACTGAACCATTCAGGGAGCCCTCGCCAATTTCTGATACTCAGGCCTTGGCCCCAGAGGACAAATCATAGAATCATAGATTTGGAAGGGACCCCGAGGGTCATCTAGTCCAACCCCCAGCAGTGCAGGAATCTCAGCTAAAGCATCCATGACAGGTGGCCGTCCAACCTCTGCTTAAAAACCTCCAAGGAAGGAGAGTCCACAACCTCCCGAGGGAGATCCTTCCACTGTTGAACTGCTCTTACTGTCAGAAAGTTCTTCCTGATGTTTAGCGGGTGTCAGGAATCCAGGTTCCCAGCTTGATAACACAGCAAGCATAGCTAATTAAAAAGGAGGCTTTATTGCAAAAACAAACAGATAGCTCTGGATGGCTCTAACAAAGCCTCCAGCATCATCACTCAAGATGACCCTTCTGAAGACTCCTTCCGGCGTCTCCAGCAGATACTGAACTTACGACCCTTATGTCTCTTGTTTTGCTTCCTGTCTAAACAACCCTCCCATTCACCGACTCCTCGGACTTACTGGATCAGCTCCAACTTCTTCCAGCTCTGAGAGGCTGTGTCACGGTCCGGTTCACGGGTGATCAAAGTCCCGGCAGGGGAAGTCAGGACAGGGGGCAAGATGGCGGGGTGGGAGCAGGAACGGGGGTCCAGAATCCAGGAGTCAGGAAGCCAAGAGTCCAAGGATCAAGAAGCAAGGAGTCAAGGGTCCGAGGATCAAGAAGCAGGGAGTCAAGAAGGCGAGGTTCAAGGATCAGGAAGCAAGAAGCCACATGCAGCAAGGCAGGAAGTGTGTTGCTGTGGCAAAGAGCCGAAGGGAAAATGCTGACCTTATATCCCTTCCCAGCTCTTGCCACCAGGTGCTGTGAGTTACCAATCGGCCTCACCTGTGAGGCCGTGCCTTGCCTCTTCAGAACAAACTTAGGAAGGCCCCAGTCCTGCAAAGTCCTATTGGTCACAGGGCCTGGCTCCTACACACACACCTGACAGGCTGTCTCTGAGTTTATTTGCGCCTGATTGTGCTTCCGGGAAGCTTTGGCTGTGTTCTAGCCTGCTCTCAGCTATTGCCTTCTCCGTCGAGGTCAGAAAGAGCCGAGGTCTGCAGCTGCTGGCTCTCCCCTGTCTGACTAACATCAAAGCCTCCCTGTTCCTGGCTGCTTTCTGCCGTTGGCTGCAAACCTTCACTGGGAGCTGGCTCATTCCTGACAGCCGGAATCTCCTTTCTTGCAACTTGAAGCCACTGGTTCAAGTCCTACCCTCCAGAGCAGGAGAAAACAAGCTTATTTCCTCTTCCATGGGGCAGTCCTTGAGATTTGAAGATGGCTATCCTATCTCCTCTCAGTCTCCTCTTTTCCACGCTAAACATGCACGGCTCCCTCCAGGGCCGATCTTTCTGGCCCACAGTCCTCATCCACTCCCACCTCTTCCCAGAACTACCCCCTCGCCCCTTCTCCACCCACCTTCTTTCGTACCCTCCTTGAATGTTTTTGCCTGGCTGGGAAGATAAGAACCGAAAGAAATCCCTGCTGGATGAGGCCAGCCTCCTGTTCTCTCAGCGGCCACCCAGGTGCCCCAAAGGGAATCAGGATTCGAACCCAAGACCCCTCTCCCCTCCTGCGGTTTCCAGCAACTGGTATTCAGAAGCATTACTGCCTCTGACCATGGAGACAAATCAGAGCCATCATGGCTAGTGGTCATTCTTAACCTTTTCCACAAATTTGTCCAATCCTCCTCCACAACCATCCAAGTTGGTGGCAAGGAGTTCCGTAGCTTAACTATGGGGCTGTGTGAAAAAGGACGTTCTATTATCCATCCTGAATCTTGGAGATGGGTGTGAGTTGTCAGTAGAAACTGGCTGTATTCAAATGGATCAGAGATCCAACGCTGAGGAAATAGAAACACGAGCTTCTCTCATGATATGATTTGATACGATAATCTTTATTGTCATTGTCCCATACAGAACAACGAAATTTAATTAATCTACATCAGACATTCAAAAACCCACAAGCCTGCTATCCCAGCTATCCCAGCTATCCCAGCCTGGTTAAAGGTAAAGGTAAAGGGACCCCTGACCATTAGGTCCAGTCGCGGATGACTCTGGGGTTGCGGCGCTCATCTCGCTTTATTGGCCAAGGGAGCCGGCGTACAGCTTCTGGGTCATGTGGCCAGCATGACTAAGCTGCTTCTAGCGAACCAGAGAAGCACACGGAAACGCCGTTTATCTTCCCACTGGAGTGGTACCTATTTATCTACTTGCACTTTAACGTGCTTTCGAACTGCTAGGTTGGCAGGAGCAGGGACCGAGCAACGGGAGCTCACCCCATCACAGGGATTTGAACTGCCGACCATCTGATTGGCAAGTCCTAGGCTCTGTGGTTTAACCCACAGCGCCACCCGCGTCCTGTTAGCCCCTAAAAACTCTGATACCCCATAATTGAATACAATATACTCACATAAAGACTACCTTACACTGCGTTTAAAACCAAAATCACATTTGGATAGAAACTTTCTCAGGGGGCTAGTCCTAGTCTTTATAACCCTGTACCTTCTTCCAGAAGGCAGAAGCTGAAAGAGATAATTTCCGGGGTGCGCACTATCCTGCACTATCTCTGCAGCTTTATTATGGCACCTGGAAGTGTAGATTTGATCCAAGGTGAGAAGAGTGCACCCAATTATTCTCTCCGCAGTTTTTACAACCCTGGACAGCATTGTTTTTTCCCCTGACGGCGCAGCTCCCAAACCACACACACAGACCATAAGTTAATACACTCTCCACAGTACAATGGGAAAATGCCATCAACAGGTCCCTTGAGAGATTATTTTTCCGGAGGATTCTCAGAAAATATAACCTCTGCTGTGCTCTCTTCGTCAGGTCTTTGCTGTTTTCTCCCCAGGCAAGAAGACTGACCGACACCGGCTTATTGTAATGTGTGGCTCCTCCCACTTCTGCCCCCAGCCCCGCCCACTGAGGCATGTGGCTCTCGGGGAAGTTGTCCAGGAGGAAATGTGGCCCCCGCCAGGCTGAAAAAGCTTCTTATCCATTTTCACACACACACACCAATCCAGCGCAGCACTGGGTTTCTCCTTGCGAGGAACTCTCGTACTCCTGAATCAAGGAGGGTGGGCCTCCCTGCACATGGACTGACCTGGGGAGGGAGTCAGCGGCTCTGCCGGGGACCCAGAAGGTTGGTGGTTTGAGCCCCCCAGGGATGACTGGGGGCAAGGTTCCTGCATTGCAGCAGGTTAGACTAGGTCAGGGGTAGCCAACCTAAGGCCCGTGGGCCGGATGCGGCCCAATGGCCTTCTCAATCCAGCCGGAATCAGTGTGTTTTTACATGAGTAGAATGTGTCCTTTTATTTAAAATGCATCTCTGGGTTATTTGTGGGGCATAGGAATTCATTCTTCTTTTTTTCCAAAATATAGTCCGGCCCTCCACATGGTCTGATGGACAGTGGACCGGTACATGGCTGAAAAAGGTTGCTGACCCCTGGACTAGATCATGTGTAGGCAACCTAAGGCCCTGGGCTGGATCCGGCCCAATCGCCTTCTAAATCCTGCATATGGATGGTCTGCGAATCAGTGTGTTTTTACATGAGTAGAATGTGTGCTTTTATTTAAAATACATCTCTGGGTTATTTGTGGAGCATAGGAATACGTTCATTCCCCCCCCCCTCAAAATATAGTCCGGCACACCAGTTGGATTATGATTCGGATATGTTGATTGGCTGTTTTTATTGGAAAATCAATAAACATGATTTTTTTAAAAATATATGCATATATATAGAGAGAGTCCGGCCCCCCCACAAGGTCTGAGGGACAGTGGACCAGCCCCTTGCTGAAAAAGTTTGCTGACCCCTGCTTAAGAACATGGGTAGGCAAACTAAGGCCTGGGGGGGCTGGATCCTGCCCAATCGCCTTCTCAATCTGGCCTGCGGATGGTCCAGGAATCAGCATGTTTTTACATGAGTAGAACATGTCCTTTTATTTAAAATGCTCCTCTGGTTTATTTGTGGGGCCTACCTGGTGTTTTTACATGAGTAGAATGTGTGTTTTTATTTAAAATACATCTCTGGGTTATTTGTGGGGCATAGGAATTCGTTATCCCCCCCCCCCCGCCTAGGAATTGGTTCATTCCCCCCGCGCCAAAATATAGTCTGGCCCCCCACAAGGTCTGAGGGACAGTGGACCAGCTCCCTGCTGAAAAAGTTTGCTGACCCCTGCTAAGAACTTAACTTAACTTTCTTTTAGCAAAGTATTGGAAGACACAAGAACTACCCACGCTGGAAGAGTGGCAGACGAAGGTGATAGACTACATGGGACTGGCTGAGATGACTGGCAGAATCCGTGACCAAGGAAAAGAGACGGTGGAAGAAGACTGGAAGAAATTTAAAGTTTATCTTAAGAACTGTTGTAAAATGAATGAGTGCTAAAATGTCATGGGTAACGTAAAACAGAATTGCAGCGGTAAATGATTGGGTAAGAGAAAAAGGATTAAAGAAAGTGAATTATAAGTAATTGAAATCAGGGGTTGCTGAAAAAGTTTAAAATAGGGATGCAGAAAAGAGAGGCACGGGGAAGCCGTTGAAATAAGGCTTAAGAAAAAGAGGCTATGAAATTATACGTGTTTATATGTTTGTTTGTCTATGTATTGTGAGTTGTAATGTGTTTTAATTCATGTTGGAAAATCAATAAAAAATTTATATAAATAAGAACTTAACTTATGAACATAATATGATCCCTACTAGATCTTGCCAAAGGCCCTGTTCTCACAGTGGCCAATCAGATGCCTATAGGAAACCGTCAAGCAGCAATGAAGCCCTCTGGTTTGCTTGGATTGGGGGGGATTTGCATGCGCTGGCTACTGTACAAAGCATTGCTGCACTGCACTGATTCTTGCCTCCCATCGCACCGACCATTGTCATGCAGCCCCCAAAGGGTTACCCACAACACTGTGTCTCCCTTTGGCCAAAAACAGCACCCTATCCCCGGTTTAAAGGCACAAGAACATAGCAGAACCAACAGCAGAACGCAGCACTCTCTTCTTCCAGCCCTGTCCTTCCTAAAACATCGAGCTCGAAATCTCCAATGTTTTAAGAAAGAGAGAGAGGGATAGACGCTGGGGCTCGCAGGTGCTCCTAAACTCCACGCGGCAACTTCTCTGATCCTGTGCTAGTTGCATTTAACTTGGCAACAAGAGGCGAGCGGGAATCCACTCTGCCCATGTTCTGTGGCTCTTCTTGATTGCTTCCCCGTACATCCCGCGGGCTCAGCCAAAACTGGCACAGAAAGTCCCTAATTCTAGCCCTCCCTAGAATAGCCAGGGAGCTTCCTCAAAATCTGTTTTCTTGCTAGAGATCTTAGGCTGCTTGTGCCATCCCAGAAGGGATCCCGGCTGGGTCATGAAACGGGATAGTGTGCCCCAAAAAGGAGGAACAACACCAAGATGGATTCTTGGACGCCTTGCTGTGACTTCTGCTTGGCAGATCAATCCCCAGTCTTTGCTACATCTCGTCTGCGTGCATTTGCTTTGTAGGGTCTTTCTCTGGCTTGGGCCTCCTGGAATTAGTTTCCTTGACGTCGCTTGGTGATCCTGGATCAGACGTGTTGGCGATCGTGATCTCCCTGGCGGTGTCAGGGTTTCTGGCGGCCGCTGGGTCCCCGTCGCTGGTGTCCTCTCGGGGTTCTTCCATTTGAACACGCGGCGATTCTGGGCTGCGGGTGGCGGGAGACTCGTCCGGACCGGAAAGGCTGCCCTTGGTCAAGATGTGTCGGGAAATCACTAAAGGAGATGGAAAAGTGTGTTAGGGGATGCCGCTGTGGTCTAAAACACTGAGCCTCTTGGGCCTGCCGATCGGAAGGTTGGCGGTTCGAATCCCCGCAATGGGGTGAGCTCCCGCCTTTCTGTCCCAGCTCCTGCCAACCTAGCAGTTCGAAAGCACGCCAGTGCAAGTAGATAAATAGGTACCACTGTGGCAGGAAGGTAAACGGCGTTTCTGTGCACTCTGGTTTCCATCACAGTGTCCTGTTGCACCAGAAGCGGTTTAGTCCTGCTGGCCAAATGACCCAGAAAGCTGTCTGTGGACAAACGCCGGCTTCCTCGGCGTGACAGCGAGATGTGTGCCGCAACCCCATAGTCACCTTTGACTGGACTTAACCGTCCAGGGGTCCTTTACGGTCTGGGAATCAGCGTGTTTTTACATGAGTAGAATGTGTGCTTTTATTTAAAATGCATCTCTGGGTTATTTGTGGGGCATAGGAATTCCCCCCCCAAAAAAATATAGTCCGGCCCCCCACAAGGTCTGAGAGACAGTGGACCAACCCCCTGCTGAAAAAGTTTGCTGACCCCTGCCCCATCTTATCAGAGACACCACAGAATCATAGAATTATAGAGTTGGAAGGGACTCTAAGGATCATCTCTGTCCTCTCTTCACACACACTCGCGTTCTTCCTCTCTCTGACACCCTCATCCCACTTTGCCCCCCCTAATGATTACCTCCAGACGGCTTGTAGTCATCCCGGCTAACCTGCGTCCCCCCAAGGAAGGAGCTACAGCTGGGCAGGATGAGAAGTCCAAGGGAGAAGATGATGATCTGGAAGTGGAAGGAGAGAGGGTTGATTTAAGCGCTGAAGAAACCACATGGGTGTAAAAGCAGGGATACGTAGCCTTTGGCCTTCCAGGGTGTTATTGGACTACAGTTCCCATCATGCCTCACCACTGCCCATGCTGGGAGCTGTCGCTGCTGGGACATGGAGTGCATCTGGAGGGCAAACTGAGTGATAAAAGGTAAAGGTAAAGGTACCCCTGCCCGTACGGGCCAGTCTTGACAGACTCTAGGGTTGTGCGCCCATCTCACTCAAGAGGCCGGGGGCCAGTGCTGTCCAGAGACACTTCCGGGTCACGTGGCCAGTGTGACATCGCTGCTCTGGCGAGCCAGAGCTGCACACGGAAACGCCGTTTACCTTCCCGCCAGTAAGCGGTCCCTATTTATCTACTTGCACCCGGGAGTGCTTTCGAACTGCTAGGTTGGCAGGCGCTGGGACCGAACAACGGGAGCGCACCCCGCCGCAGGGATTCGAACCGCCGACCTTTCGATCGGCAAGCCCTAGGCACTGAGGCTTTTACCCACAGCGCCACCCGCGTCCCTGTCTGAGTGATGGTCTGAGTGATGGTCGCCATCAAATTCATTTATATCGTTTACTTGCTTCCCTCGCCAAAGTGACCCGAAGCGACTCTGAAATATACTCTGAGTCGAGAGTGGACTTCATGCTCTTTATTCAGCTCATAGTGGTGAGGAGGAATGGAAGTTCCCCCAGAATGTCTGCTTTATATACATTATTTACACAATGGGCCCCACGTGATTGGCTAATTCTGGGATTCTCCTGTAGGCCAATCAGGTTGCGGATTCACTTCCACCTGGAGCTGGATTGGGTGGCTCCTGTGGACCAATCAGACTGCGGCATTCTGGATCCTATTGTTCTAGGACCAATCAGACTGCTGCATTCTGGATCCTATTGTTCTAGGACCAATCAGACTGCTGCATTCTGAATCCTATTGTTCTAGGACCAATCAAGCGGCTGCATTTTGGATCCTATTCAACTCAGCACATAACAGACTCCCAGACACAATACAAACACTAAAACCAATTTACAATGAAGACCCGTCCATACATGTAAATACAAGATAGGCCTTAGGGATCCTGTCTTGACAAAGCCACATTCAAATTGAACCACGCCTTTATAAAGCCACCTTGAGCCGTCATGGCTTCCCCCAAAGGATTCTGGGAGCTGTCATTTCGTTAAGGGGGCTGAGAGCTGTTAAGGAGACACTCCATTCCCCTCCCAGAGCTACAATTCTCAGAGTTCCCTGGGAAGAAGAGGGGTTGGTTTCCCCCCCTTTTTAAACCACTCTAGGAATTCCCAGGGAGGGGGAACACTGAAAAGGGCCTCCCACCCTTGTAGTCTCTCTCCCCCCCCCCTGAATTTTTGACACCCCTTCCAAGATTCATCACTCCAAATCTGCACACCCAATGCAGTTCTCTTTTGAAAAATGATTTTGCGGGTGTTGAGTCTTATCGCCACTCATGAAAACCCCCAGTTTGCTCTCTCCCTCTCTTCCCCCCCCCAATTTACCACGAGGCAAGTGCTGGTCTGGGCTGCCTTTGTGGAGGTCTGTTTAATGAGTCCTTGTAGCTTCTGAAGCTGACCCAGCAGGGACCTGCAAGAGGAAATGCGTTTGAGTTTCCCATGTCCAGATCTGGAGCCAGAATGTTTGCCACATGCTGTGTGTGAAATCATTGCAGAATAGATAGGTCTATTGTCTATTGCCGACATAGGTCCGTAAAGTTAAAGCTATGGTTTCCCCAGTAGTGATGTATGGAAGTGAGAGCTGGACCATCAAGAAGGCTGATCGCCGGAGAATGGATGCTTTTGAATTATGGTGCTGGAGGAGACTCTTGAGAGTCCCATGGACTGCAAGAAGATCAAACCTATCCATTCTGAAGGAAATCAGCCCTGAGTGCTCACTGGAAGGACAGATCGTGAAGCTGAGGCTCCAATACTTTGGCCACCTCATGAGAAGAGAAGACTCCCTGGAAAAGACCCTGAAGTTGGGAAAGATGGAGGGCACAAGGAGAAGGGGACGACAGAGGACGAGATGGTTGGACAGTGTTCTCGAAGCTACCAGCATGAGTTTGACCAAACTGTGGGAGGCAGTGGAAGACAGGAGTGCCTGGCGTGCTCTGGTCCAGGGGGTCACGAAGAGTTGGACACGACTAAACAACAACAACCTTGTCTATTGCTGCTGGGTAAATGGAACCTTCCTATCCAGGGGCAGTCTACCCTTTTCCCCCCAGCAGCGTTTTTGCTATCCTTGAACTCTGACAATGCCTCTTACTTTAAGGTTACCAGACGTCCCCGTTTCCCAGGGACAGTCCCCGGATTTACAAATCTGTCCCCTGACAAAATCCATCTATTTAGTATGAAGTTGAAAAGTGTCCCCGGATTCACTGAAAAAAATCTGGTAACCTTATCTTACTTGCCTGGAGGACAGAGTTGTGTGTGTTTGTGTGTATATCAGCTGACTAACATTCACATTTCCTTGCCTACGTTTGTCTCTGGCACCCCAAAAACTGGCATGTGGCCCCTGGAGGGTTGTGCATAAGGAAATGTGGCCCTTGGCTTGTGAAAAGGGTTCAGAAACTCGGATATAAAATGCCAATTTGGTTGGATATTGTTATGATGCTTTGCGCCTTTTATAAATGGAAATAATAATAAAAAATGTTTATTTATATCCCGCCCTCCCCAGCCAAAGCCAGGCTCAGAGCGGCTAACAACAGTAAAAATAGCACTATTTACATAAAATCACAGTCAGTTAATTAAAATGCATTCTAAAATCAATTCAGAATTGAATTAATGGCAACCATTAGGCTAAAGTTCTGTGAAGATTGCCAGAGGAGGGAGTCAGGCTGTGCCTTCGCCAAAGGCCTGGTGGAACAGCTCTGTCTTGCAGGCCCTGCGGAAAGATGTCAAGTCCCACAGGGCCCTAGTCTCTTGTGACAGAGCGTTCCACCAGATTGGGGCCACGGCCGAAAAAGCCCTGGCTCTGGTTGAGGCCAGCCTAACCTCTCTGTGGCCTGGGATCTCCCAGATGTTTTCATTTGAAGACCGTAAGGTCCTCCGTGGGACATACCAGGAGAGGCGGTCCCGTAGGTACGAGGGTCCTAGGCCCTATAGGGCTTTAAAGGTTAAAACCAGCACCTTAAACCTGATCCTGTACACTGGGAGTCAGTGCAGCTGGTATAGCTCCGGGTGAATGTGATCCCAGTGTGATTTACTGGTCTTCTGCCAATTGAATTTCAAGCGCAGCTTTCCCAATGGACACTATCCTCTTGTCCGCTGGTAGCAAAAGGAAGGACCTTGCTTTCAGCGGGGCAGTGACAGACTTACATGTTGTGGGTCTCTAGTTCCCGCACTTTCTTCCTCAGTTCCTGGTTCTGCACAGAGCAAGCTGCCACCCTACCGAGGAAGGAACAAGGGGGAAAGCGGTTACATTTCCTCACCTGCACATTTGTATTTTATCATCTTTTTGCAAAACACACACAACCAAACAGCCCGCACACACTGGGAAACTGTGCCATGGACTGCAAAGAGAGGTGAGTTGGTGACGACACGGATGCTAGCCAATAGGCACCTTTCATTGTGGAGAAGATTCTCCCAACGTTGTGGAACTCCACCTCCCACAAGCCTCAGCAAAACATGGCCAATGGCCAGGGATAATGGGAGCTGGAGTCCAGCAACCTCTGGAGAACCACAAATCCCATTATCCCTGACCTAGACACATGTCCCAGCCTACCAGGGACCTTAAATGCATTTACAGAAAGGGAAGCAAGAAGAATTACCGACGAAAGAAGATAGGAGGATGAAATTAATGGACTATGAAGAATTAGACAAATTAACGGGAAAAATTCAAAACTGGCGGGACCAGAGATTCACAGAAGACTGGCGTAAATTTACGGACTATTTGAAAAGTAGTTGTGATGACCAGATTACATTTGTAGGTTTGCAGGAAGTTTTGTAAGGGGAATTATTTGAACTATTGCATTATTGGACAAAAAGGATGGTTTTAGTTATGATAATTAAAGGCAATATGAATTTAAGAAATGCAGAAGAAATTATAAAAATGGAAGATCAACAGAGGTGCTGATGGAAGTCCAAAAAGATTGTATAAGAGATGAAATTTTGTGGAATGTATGACAATTTTTATGTTTTAAAATTAATAAAAAATAAATAAAAAATAAATAAATGCATTTGCAGAGATGGAGAGGATGAAGGATTTGATGCCCTTCCATGTCACCCAAAATTAGCTGCCTGAGGCCATGGCCTCACTCTGTCTCAGGGCAGTGCCGGATGTCTTTATAGGCCCATGTTGTGCTAGTATATGTGTTTTTGCTAACCTGGCTGCAGAACCGCATTGCAGACTTTAGAGAAGTTTGAATTCCGATTCATGCATGGTTTATTTGTTTTTTAAATATATATTTTTATTAAAGATTTCTTGGTTTACAAAAGTATCTGCAATGTCTCTTTTTCCAAGTTACATTTTCTACAGATCAGTTTCATTTGTTGAGACATTAGTGTTACATTGGAAGAAAAGGGGGGAAGAGGTGGAGGGGGGGGTGTCGGGTGGCGATGTTTCTATTTTACTTAGTGTACGTGTGGGGTTTTGTGTCAGCGTAGTTTGTGCAGGTTCTCTTTACTATTTACTTGTATTCCTTTGGTGGTGAGTGAGGTTGGGGTTGGCCCAGAACAGGGGTCAGCAAACTTTTTCAGCAGGGGGCCGGTCCACTGTCCCTCAGAATTTGTGGGGGGCCGGACTATATTTTGGAAATAAAAATGAACGAATTCCTGTGCCCCACCAAATAACACAGAGATGCATTTTAAATAAAAGCACACATTCTACTCATGTAAAAACACGCTGATTCCCAGACCGTCCGTGGGCCGGATTTAGAAGGCGATTGGGCTGGATCCGGCCCCCGGGACTTAGTTTTCCTACCCATGGCCTCAGTTGTGGTTGGCTGTCTTTGATTGGCTGTGGTGAACTTTGTTTTCTTGTGTGAGTGGTGTGTGTGTGTTTTTGGATCAGGTTAGCCAGATTGATTCGTATGCTGTTGGCGGGTTCTTGTTGTTGCCTTCTTGGGCTCTGTATGTGATAAAGGGGAACCATACCAGGGTGAAGGCGTCTTCCACTATTTGTCCCCGTGTCAGTTTCAGTTTGTTGGTTAGTTTTTCTAATAAGGCTATTTCCCATACTATTTGATAGGTAAAGGTAAAGGGACCCCTGACCATTAGGTCCAGTCGTGACCGACTCTGGGGTTGCGGCACTCATCTCGCTCTATAGGCCGAGGGAGCCGGTGTACGGCTTCCGGGTGATGTGGCCAGCATGACTAAGCTGCTTCTGGCAAACCAGAGCAGCGCACTTAAACACCGTTTACCTTCCCGCCAGAGCGGTACCTATTTATCTACTTGCACTTTGACGTGCTTTCGAACTGCTAGGTTGGCAGGAGCAGGGACCGAGCAACGGGAGCTCACCCCATCGCGGGGATTCGAACCGCCAACCTTCTGATCGGCAAGTCCTAGGCTCTGCAGTTTAACCCACAGTGCCACTCATTTCCCATACCAAATTAGGTATGTCCACCTTTAAATTCAAACTGGCTTGAATTTCTACCCTGTGCCTTGTGGCTGGGAGTACAGGAAGGGGAATCTGGGATGCAAAATGGACAGGGGTCCCCATGCCACAGACCCCACTCTCACCGGCTCTCCAGCCCATCAATATATTCTTTTTTGCGACGTCGGCTGTCCTGCGCCGACTGCTTGTTCCGGATTTTCCTCCGCACCTTCTTCAGGATCCGTTCCTCAGCCTGTTGAAGAAGTTGAGGGGCGAGAGAACCTTTTAGGTGCACACAGATCTTTGGGGCAAGCTTGAAACTCACAGAATATAGTTCAGAAATCCCCAAACTATTTGCTGAGGAAAATATGCTTTGGAATTATATACCCAATACGTACAACCTAACGAAGGGACAATATGAATGGACTCTCTGCACCTATACTATGGCCAAAAAGACAGGTATTGATGAACTGGAGAAATAAAACTGCAGTTCCCTTCAACGATTGGATAGAAGGTATGTAAAAACTCACAGCACATGAACATATTGCACATAGTATGCACATAGACTTGTCATGAACAAATTTAATGATATTTGGAATCCATTTCTATAAACATTGTATTAAGGTTGGATCTATACACAGGAAAACCGTCCAATATAAATACCGTAAGTCAGAAATTAGATGTTATAACGAAAGGAAAAAAATGCTATGGAAAATTTTTTACTCTCCATCGCCATCTGGTGTTGCATTTTTATAACGCGTTCAAAACGCTGATTTTTGACTAATGTAGCTGAGTCCTAGGTTAAATGTAGGTTAACTAGAATAACAAACATGTAATATCGATAAGTTCTGTTTTTGTTTTGTATGGGTGTTATCTCTCTTTCCCTTTTCCTTTCCCCTCCCCTTTTCACGTCTTATTTTGCACTTACAATTGTATACACACTACTTTTTATCTTTCAATAATCTATCAGTATGTCCCTGAACTACACCTGAAAGTCACTGCTGGGTGAACATGAGTGGGGTGACTGGGTGAGCCAGGGTCTCGTAGCAGTTAGCATGTCTGACTTGGACCTGGGAGAGATCAGGGTTCAAATCCCCACTTGGCCATGAAGCTGGATGTGACCTTGGGCCTAGTTACTGCCCCTTGGCCTAACCTACGTCTCAGGGTTGTTGTGGAAATCTAATGAGGAGGGGGGAGAACCAGGTACAAAGCTCCTTGGAAGGAAAAGGTGGGATACGAACAGAAATTGTGCAGCAGCAGCACAGCAGCAGCAGGAGGCCCCATTAGCTAAAGTGGTGCTTCAGGTTAAGAACAGTTTCAGGTTAAGAACGGACCTCCGGAACAAATTAAGTACTTAACCCGAGATGCCACTGTAAATAGATTTTGGGGTATAGCTTTGCCTGATTCCTAGTGCGCCTCTGAGATCAGTTTTTGTGGTTTTTGTGCTTTCCGAACATAATTCAAAGTGCTGGTGCTGACCTTTAAAGCCCTAAACGGCCTCGGCCCAGTATACCTGGAGGAGCGTCTCCACCCCCATTGTTATGCCCGGACACTGAGGTCCAGCGCTGAGGGCCTTCTGGTGGTTCCCTCGCTGCGAGAAGTTAAGCTACAGGGAACCAGGCAGAGGGCCTTCTTGGTAGTGGCACCCACCCTGTGGAACGCCCTCCCATCAGATGTCAAAGAGAACAACAACTACCTGACATTTAGAAGACATCTGAAGGCAGCCCTGTTCAGGGAAGTTTTTAATGTGTGACATTTTAATCTTTGTTGGAAGCCGCCCAGAGTGGCTGGGGAAACCCAGCCAGATGGGCGGGGTACAAATAATAAATTACGATTACTACTATTACTATTTAGACACTTTGGGGAGAACTCGACAGGGAGGAGGATGGGGACAAGACTTGCATTGCCTTCCACTCCCCAGTCTCCATGCCTTCCACTCCCCAGTCCCAATGGGCCACAGTCAGGGCTGGATATAGGTTTGATGAGGCCCTGAGCTACTGAAAGTAATGGGCCCTTTATATGTCCAGCTGTCCTTTGTCAACAACAAATTGTCACTGTTTTTTGTGTTGAATATATGTTATATGGTAATTTATGGACCTAATAGGTATCTAAAGCCATTTGCACATAACAAAATATGTATTTTGTCAAAGTAATTGTTGAACTGACATACAATTAAGAAGTACTGTATATTAATAGTGAAATACAATTAAGAAGAAGTATATTAATAGTGAAATAATTACCAGTGATATTTTAGGGAGCAGTCTAGCAGGTGGGGCCCATTACTTACATCATGGGAGCCTACACAACACAAAACATGTGTGTAGGTTTTATTTTATTTGTTTTTTATCTTATATTTTGGAAATGCACATCCAGGTTTTTCGCTCCTTTAAATTTTTTGGGGCCCCCAAGAGAGTGGGGCCCTAAGCTATAGCTTGTTTAGCTTATATGTAAACCCGCCACTCGGACGTGGGTGGCGCTGTGGGTTAAACCACAGAGCCTAGGACTTGCCGATCAGAAGGTTGGCGGTTCGAATCCCCGCGACGGGGTGAGCCCCCGTTGCTCAGTCCCAGCTCCTGCCAACTTAGCAGTTCGAAAGCACGTCAAAGTGCAAGTAGAAAAATAGGTACCGCTCCAGTGGGAAGGTAAACGGTGTTTCCATGCGCTGCTCTGGTTCACCAGAAGCGGCTTAGTCATGCTGGCCACATGACCCGGAAGCTGTACGCCGGCTCCCTCGGCCAATAAAGCGAGATGAGCGCCGCAACCCCAGAGTCGGTCACGACTGGACCTAATGGTCAGGGGTCCCTTTACCTTTAAATCTGCCACTGGCGACAGTGCCTGGTGGCTAAAGAAATCTTAATGTAGCATTAAAAAGAGATAAAAGCCACATGCACATATTTTTTTAAAAAATTAAGAAATAACCCAAGGAAAGCTACCAAACTGAAAGAAATCCCTGCTCATCACTTCTGGTCTCCGTTCCTTCTGGGATGGGGGAAATGTCTCTGCTGGCACGTACCTTGGTGAGGGGGAGGTCGGAGCACAGCAAGACCCCTTCCTCGCTCAGGAGCCGCTTCTCCTCCTCCGTCAAGTAGAGGCCCTGGAGTTGCAGTGGCTCAAAAGGATCCTGCCCCACCACAGAGGAAGAGTGTGTTAGCTGGCTTGTGGCGTTTGCCCTCCTAGGTGTGTGACATCATACTGGGTCATAAGGAAAGGGTTAACTAAGGGTAAAATGATTAACCAATAGGAACCCAAGGGGAGGAGTTAGAGTTAGAGTTGTTAAGAAGTCAGTCTGGAGTTAGAGAAGACAGAGGGAGGATAAGTCTGTGGGTTGGGCTAGTGTGATGTGAGAGAATCTGTTAAGAGGAGTCAGTTAAACAGTTGCGATAATCAGTCAGAAGGTATTAGGAAGGTGTAGGCCGGTAAAGAAACTAAGGTTAAGAAACTGACAAGAAAAATTATCTGAAACCATAAACTTGTTAATGCTTATAAAATAAACTTGTTTATTTGGTTTGATGTTAACAACTGTCTGGACTCAGTGTGTACCCGAGAGAAATGGGTTGGTGGCAGCGGGGAAGCGAGCACAGTGGTGGCACAGGGATCAATAGACCGTCAAACGTCCGGGGACCCTGTGTGATCGCCACAACACCCCTTTGCAAATCACCCTCTCTCGGGGAGATAGTTCTTTTGGGACCTGCTTCGTTTCACAAATGGGGTCCTATTGCATCATCAGCCAGGATTCTCGTCTGCTGTCTGCACTGGCCGGAAAAGAGGGCCTCTAAGCATGTGCAAGGGATGCAAGTGGCGCTGGGGTCTAAACTACAGAGCCTAGGGCTTGCCGATCAGAAGGTTGGCGGTTCGAATCCCTGTGACGGGGTGAGCTCCCGTTCCTCGGTCCCTGCTCCTGCCAACCTAGCAGTTCGAAAGGACACCACTGCAAGTAGATAAATAGGTACCACTCCAGCGGGAAGGTAAACGGCGTTTCTGTGCGCTGCTCTGGTTTCACCAGAAGCGGCTTAGTCATGCTGGCCACATGACCCGGAAAAACTGTCTGTGGACAAACGCCGGCTCCCTCAACCCATAAAGCGAGATGAGTGCAACAACCCCAGAGTTGTTCATGACTGGACTTAACTGTCAGGGGTCCCTTTACCTTTACCTTTTTTAAGCATGTGCAGAATGCGCCATGATGGCATTTTGGGTGTCAATGTGGAAATACCACAGGGCTAATCACAGGCCTTCCATGATTTTGGAGTCATGAGTAGGGGTCAGGCTCCAGTCTGCCATCTCTGATAAACTGGTGGTGGTGGTTAGAGGGAGGTAGCGGACTATGCACTAGCACCCCCCTGTGGCAAAAGGGAGGAGCCAACCAGCCAAATATGGAAGCCGAATAAGAGCTGTGAGCCACGGCGGGTCATGTAACACTCCCCAAGCCCTACAAAAGCTTCTAGTATGCTCATGGCTCTCAACAATGCTTGTGCTGTCAAGACATCCACTCTTGTCCCTTGATATGACATCATCTGTGTGCGACAGCTGGGATTTTGCAGAGTCTAGCAGTGAGTCTGCAGAGTTGCCAGCTAAGGAGCTAGGACAGATATCTGACTCCGAGTTTGATGTTGGAGATCTGAGGCTCATTAAGTCTGAGGCTGGCAGGTCGAGGCCCTCTGGCCTCACATCCCACAGCCCTAGGGCCCGTGAGGCCAGAGCCAGGACGCTTGCAGGCAGCTCCCCCTAGGCCCTGAGGAACCGTCTGCCTCCCAACCAACCTCATAGGTCTGGGTGAGAGCCCAGAAGATGTGCCAGTCTGGAGGAATATGGCAGTTCTCACAAAGGGAGAGAGGTACAGAGGCTCAAAAGCCCTCAGGCCACCTCTTTCCTTTGTGAGAGCCAAGTGGCTCACTTGGAGCTGTCTGTGGTGCTGAAAGCTATGTGAGTACAGCCTAGGAGAGGTGGATGGGAAGCAGTGGCTCAAAAGGCCTCTGTCTACTTCTAGCCTTTGTGAGAGCAAAGTATGTTAACTGGAGCTGTCTGTGGTGCTGAAACACCTAACCTGCCTTGTTTCACATGCTCCTCTAGAAGGCCAGGCCAGACCAGGGCTCCATCCGCACTATACATGTAAAGCTGTACCATCCCACTTTAAACAGTCATGGTTCCCCCAAAGAATATTGGGAAGTGTAGTTTGTTAAGGGGGATGAGAGTTATTAGGAGACTCCTATTCCCCTCAGTGTGGTTTAACAATCAGGGAATTGTTGCTGTGTGGGGAGCCTCTTAACAACTCTCAGTATCCTTAAACTACACTTCCCAATGTTCTTTGGGGGAAAGCACGACTGTTTAAAGTGGGATGAAAAAGCTTTGCATGCATATTGCAAACTAGGCCCTGGACAAGACACCTCAGAAGATCAGTTCCATTATTACTTACCTGGGGCATAGGAATGTCTTCCACATTGGATCTGGTCACATTCTCCAAGAGCCCAAGTGACACTTCGCTCATAGCACAGGCCTCAGGGAGTATTGCTGGAGGTGTCCAGTTCTCTGGTGGGGAGGAACGAAAGAGGCATGGGGCCAGTCAGAAAGGGGGCAAGTTTGGCAGACGGACCTAGTCTAAATACCATGTAGAACACTGACATGTCTTTTCATCTGGTTTTCAGCTTATTGTTGATTTCAATTATTTTAAATCGTTGCTTTAAATTGTTTTTCTTAAGTACTAATTTCATTGTTTTCTGATTTTGCAAACCCCTGTGAGGTTTTCCTTTTCCTTTCACAATCGAGCGGTATATAACTTTTTAATGAAATAAATAAATCAGGACCTGAGCACACCAACAACTCGCCCTACTTGTATTCCCCGGCAACTGACATTCAGAGCATGTTGTCTCTGAAGAGCAGAGGTGGAACACAGCCCCCATGGCTAGCAGCCATTGATATAGCTTCATCCTCCTTGAGTTTCTTGAACACAGCAGTGTGGTGTAGCGGTTAGAGCGTCAGACTAGGACCTGGGAAACCAGGGTTCAAATCATGACTTGGCCATGAAGCTGGCTTGGTGTGACCTTGGGCCGGTTACCACTTCTCAGCATAACCTATGGGTAGGCAAACTAAGACCTGGGGCCTGGATCCGGCCCAATCGCCTTCTCAATCCGGCCCACAGATGGTCCGGGAATCAGTGTTTTTTTACATGAGTAGAATGTGTGCTTTTATTTAAAATGCATCTCTGGGTTATTTGTGGGGCATAGGAATTTGTTCATATTTTTTTTCAAAAATATAGTCCGGCCCCCCACAAGGTCTGAGGGACAGTGGACCGGCCCCCTGCTGAAAAAGTTTGCTGACCCCTGGCCTAAACTACCCCACAGGGTTGCTGTGGGCATGACGTTTAGGGAAGCTTTTAATGTTTAGGAAAGCTTTTAATGTTTGATGTAGTACAGTATTTTAATATTTTTTGGAAGCCGCCCAGAGTGGCTGGGGAAGCCCAGCCAGATGGGCGGGGTATAAATAAAAAATTATTATTATTATTATTATTATTATTATTATTATTATTATTATTAAATGAGGAGGAGGAGGAGAGCCAATGAACGCCACCTTGAGTTCCTTGCGGGAAAGGGTGGGAGACGAATGCAACGCAATGCAGTAAAATAAAGAATCCTGCACACTTACCTAAGGGGTTGGAGAAGACAGGATCAGGTCCGGTCGCCTCCTCCACCATACCCATGTCACAAATAACATCATAGATGATGGTGGCCGATACGTCCGGGGGCCCAAGCTCACTCTGCGCAGGGGGGTCCGCGTGGGGATCGTCTGAGATCCCGCTGTCACTCTCTGGCGAGGCGATGGGACTCCTCGATTCATAGATGTCGTTTGGGTTAATCAGGAATTGCAAGAGATCTTCTGTGTCACTGTTACTCGGACGACCCTGCAGCAGGAATGCGGTTGGGTTGCTAGTACAGTGGTACCTCGGGTTAAGAACTTAATTTGTTCCGGAGGTCCGTTCTTAACCTGAAACTGTTCTTAATTTGAGGTACCATTTTAGCTAATGGGGCTTCCTGCTGCCACTGCACGATTTCTGTTCTCATCCTGAAGCAAAGTTCTTAACCCGAGGTACTATTTCTGGGTTAGCGGAGTCTGTAACCTGAAGTGTCTGTAACCTGAAGCGTATGTAACCTGAGGTACCACTGTACTTGCTTTGGAGTGCTTGTGTGTATCTGTTCCCCTTGGGGTGTCAGGAGGGATATTTACAAGAAATTTCAACTGGGGGTGGGTAGCTCTATAATTCCCCCTCTTCCCCGCCACACCCGAGAAAGCTCAGTCGGTTGAACACGAGACTCTTAATCTCAGGTTCGTGGGTTTGAGCCCCACGTTGGGCAAAGGATTCCTGGATTGCAGGGGGTTGACAACTCTTGCTGTCCCTTCCAACATTGTCCCTTCCAATTCTATGATTCCCATCGGCCAACTCCTGACAGATGAGTGAGGCCGCCCGCCTGTCAGTCACCTGACCTGTCCATCACTTGACAGAGGCACAGCTCTGAAACTGGAACACAAGCAGAGCCTGTTGGATCAGGCCCATCGAGTCCAGCATCCTGTTCTCACAGTGGCCAACCCAATGGGAAACCACAAATCAGGATTCGAACCCAAGATCCCTGCGGCTTCCAGCAACTGGTATTCAGAAGCACTGTGGCTGGTAGCCATCGGTAGCCCTATCTTCCATGAAGGTTAGAATTTTTCTATTCTTTAATTATTATTATTTTATTTATACTTTTCAAGTTTATACATCTCACTAATTTTTCAATCATTTCGACATTTCAAAACTTGACTTCCTTCCCCCTCTTTCTGCGGTCCCCGTCAGTTTATTACATCTTCTGCATATCCAAAGTAACTTAAATTTGCTGATTTATTCATCTTCTTTAAATATATACTCTTATGAAACTGCAGGTTTATTACAGTAATCCCGCCAATGTTTTTACCTGTTTACAATTTATCTGTAACTTGGTTACGGATTTCCATTCTGTAACCATTTCCATTCATGTGTGTGTGTGTGTGTGTGTGTGTGCATGTGTGTGTGTGTGTGTATACATATATATATATATATATATATATATATATATATATATATATATATATGAATGGAAATGGTTTCTTGAATAGTTACAGATAAATTGTAAACAGGTAAAAACATTGGTGGGATTATTGTAATAATAATAATATTAATAATATTGTAATAATAATATTGTAATAATTATATATATATATATATATATATATATATATATATATATATATATATATATATATATAGTTATATTGATTTCTTGTTCTTCCAGTAAGTTTCACCATTTCTGCATATTCCATAAGTTTTGGTATCCGTTCTTACTCTGCTGGCACTTCTGCTTCTTCCCATTTTTGGAAAAACGGCCGTGAAGGTTAGGGTTATAGCACTGTAGAGCTGGCAGTGACCCCCACCCCAGGGGTACCCCAAAGGCCATCTAGTCCAGCCCCCTGAAATACAGGGGTTTCCCTGCCCCCTTTACAAACAGACAAATAAAACATTTTTTATCCATGTAGTTTGCCTTGACTCACCAGCACTTCGCCAGCTTCCCAGGCATCGTAAACTTTTTCTGACGCTCGTCCATAGGCGTGGTCTTGAAGCGGGAAGCTGGGTTTGGACATTGGTGCAGAAAAGGCACCGTTGGGCACCAATCCTTCCTGCCCCTCGAAGAGGAGGGCATCTGGGAGAGTAGGGGAGCTGGATTCCATGGCCTGAGATGAGCAGACAGCATGTTAGCAGCTGAGAAACCTGCAAAGTCCCTGGTTCAAATCATAGCTGTCAACTTACAGATTTGAAAATAAGGGACCAGTAGCATCAAAAATAAGGGATCAGCAGCCAAAATAAGGGATTTTAGTCAACCAGCTGAAGTGCGAAGTTAAAAGGGACCAGATAATTTGGGAGAGCAGCGCCGGTTTTTAGCCCTTCGTTTCCAGAGGTTGCTGCTCAAGACACCAGCTGATGAAACACTGCAATTAAATAACTACAAGCAGCAACCACTTTTTGCGCAAAACAAAGTCCAAGCTACAAAGATGCTGCTGCAGTTCTGTATCTTTTTTCTCGTGTTCCATCTGCAGCTCTCAGTTTCATCAGACAGGGCGGGAGGAAGGGGGGGTGGGAAATAGCTGCTTCCTTTGAAACCCCGGAAATTTAAGGGACATCATCAATAAGGGACTGCAGCGGGACACGGCGCAGGGATAAGGGAGTTTCCCGCCAAATAAGGGACAGTTGACAGCTATGGTTCAAATCCTGACCTCCTTTGGTAGCCTTAGGCAAGCTACGCTCTCTAGGCCTCAGGGTTTCCATCTGCAATATGGAAAGATTGGGTGATAATGCCCTACCTTTTTGGGGGGGTAGAGATTGTGTATAAAAACAGAGAGAACAGTTATAGCAACAGATGAAAATTATCATTATTATTATTCTACATGACTGCACCGCCCTTCACCCGAAGGTCACGGGGTGGTCAACAATGTAAAAAGGCACTATGCAGAACTGGCAAAACTGACATATAAACTACGGGACAAGGATAACTGTGACTTTAAAGATGAATGGGAACCCTTTACAAAGTATTTGAAGACGTAACAAAGCGAACTGGACTCCTTGGCTGGTTTTGAATAAACATTCACAATAATTATTGATAATTATTAGTTAAATAGTTTGAGGATCTATACAACTGTGTAACATGCAGAAAACAGCATTTTTAGAGAAATCAAAGACTGGAACTGAGGGAAGTTGGGGGGTGGGGGTGGGTTTTGTGTGGGAGGGAGGAAAAATGGGGAGGGGGAAATAAGAATGATATGTTTCTGGATAATATGTTTTGTTTTAATTTTGAATAAAAAAGTAATTTAAAAAAAACCAATGTAAAAAGGCAAAAATGCACTCCACAAAAACATCCACCTCCCCACAGTTTAAAAGGCAAGCAAAACAATGAAACAGGCACGTAGAATGAGTGCAGTTGCACACGCGTTAAAACAAAAAAGGCAAGTAAAAAACCAGTAGCATTATCTGATTATTGAGTATAGTTCCAAATTTGCCAGGTTTGTGATGAAGATTGGCCTGCACATTGTGGTTCCACTGTACAGTATATGTCATAAAGGAATGCTAACTCATATAAAAACTGTTCTATTCAAAATCTCAAATTACGCTTAATTTCCCCCATTATAGCTATATTTCAGAGTGAGTGGTCTACCTTACAAGGTTTCTAGTAAGGGTTACCGATTGATTTCTTTGAGCACCCTAAGGCTGAAACTCAACGTAAGAGAGGTAAAGTTGCAATCTTATACCCATTTTCCTGGAAGCGAGTTCCATAGTATTGCCATACGACCTCTTTTTCCAGGACATGTGTTCTTTTTCATGGGTAAAATGTAAAATGAGAGTCGTCAGAGCGATCCAAGCAGAAGTCGACAAACGTGTCCTCTCTTTTTTGCCCTTCAAAATATGGTAACCCTAGACTTCCTCTGAAAGAGATGGCACACAGCTTGGGAGAAATTCTGGACCCATCGCTCCATACCCTCAAACGCTCTGAAGCCAAAATCCAGGACATCATCATCTTCCTGGATGTCATCTTCCTTGTTATTGCAAGAACATGGTGGCCATTTTGGTTGCCATGATTTCGCACTGCGGTTCTCCCCCCGCCCAAAAAAGCATTTGGGGGGCATGGCACCCCAAAACATGTGTTTTGGGGTGAAGATCGCAGCCCTGATTTTGGGGGTGGGTGGGAATTGTGCCTCAAAATCGAATGAGAACATGGCAACCAAAATGACCGCCGTTCTCTTGGGTTAAAAAACAAGATTTCCTGGCCTGGTTTTTTTGGGACACTTGGGAGGTAATTTCACTGTTGCTGAAGGCTCAAGTGGTTTTGATGGCATGAAGTGTTTTCCATCAGGGACACCCCAACTTAGGGTTGCCATATGTCCAAAATTTCCTGGCCACACACAAATACTGCAGCCAGAAGCAGTGTCCAGGAAAAACCCATACAGTGGTATACCTCGGGTTAAGAACTTAATTCGTTCTGGAGGTCCGTTCTTAACCTGAAACTGTTCTTAACCTGAAGCACCATTTTAGCTAATGGGGCCTCCTGCTGCCGCCGTGCTGATTACTGTTCTCATCCTGAAGCAAAGTTCTTAACTCAAGGTAATATTTCTGGGTTAGCGGAGTCTGTAACCTGAAGCATATGTAACCCAAGGTACCACTGTATTGGCACAGTGTTGTTATTGCCAATTTACAACTTTTGTGTGCGGATTTTCACCTTTTGAAATATGGCAACCCTAGACTTCTGAAATTCTCCTCTCCCCCCCAAAAATGATATAACAAACGTAACATAAAGGAAAACTAATTTAGACCGACCAAGAACTGTAAATAAGATGAAGCAAAATACGAAGCATGAGAGAGAAGAAGAGTTGTATAATAAAAAAAACAAAAAAAAACCAGTAGGTGGAGGAGGCAGGGGCAATTTAGTCTCGTTTTCTCCCCATTCTCCTGCTGAGAACACTGAGGCTAAGGAGGAAGAAGCTGACAACCAGAGCTGGCCTCTGAACTGGTTGTTTCAGTCAGAGAGCAGCGGGGCACTGAAGTCGGTGGGACAGTGTCTGCCCTGACGGACCAGCTTGCACAGCCACGAGCTATAAGCCTACAAAAAGTTTGCTTAACCACTGGTTTGTTTGCCTTGAAAAGCATGACTGCCCGGTGGATTTTTCTGAAGTGGATTAGCCTGTGCTGAAATTTAAGCTGCGTTATCAGTTGATCTCCTGCCAGGGAATCCTTTCCACCCCCCCATCTCTTACCTTGCTCAAATATTACCTGCCCGCTTCAAATATCTCTCTGTGTCCCCCGCTGCCTGCAACCGACCTGCAGACTTGCAGCCAGCCTGCCTCAAGCAAGGTAGCATTTCTTCCGCCTTCTTCTTCTTCTTCTTCCGTACAGGATCCTGGCATCCTGGAACAGCCTTGCCAAGGCCCACCCCCAGGCCTTAAACCAATTAAAAGGGGTCAGGTGTACACATTCACCTGTTCAGGCAGAGCTCAATTGGAGGAGGAGAACTCTTCACTGTGTGGCCCTGAGAACAGAAAACACGGCAAAATCCTAATCACATTTATTCAGGTTGTGCTCATTTAAAGCACTCCTCGCAATAATACAGTGGTACCTCGGGTTACATACACTTCAGGTTACATACGCTTCAGGTTACAGACTCTGCTAACCCAGAAATATTATCTCGGGTTAAGAACTTTGCTTCAGGATAAGAACAGAAATTGTGCAGCAGCGGCAGCAGGAGGCCCCATTAGCTAAAGTGGTACCTCAGGTTAAGAACAGTTTCAGGTTAGGAACGGACCTCGGGAATGATTTAAGTTCTTAACCCGAGGTACCACTGTGCTGGGAACTGTAGCATGCTAAGGGTGCTGGGAATTGCAGTTCTGTGAGGGATTAACGACAGAAGCTGTGTGCTTGAAATGGAATTAAAGTGATAAATCCCCTTGAATTTGGTAGTGTTTGCTTCTGAGTAAATAAGGTTACCAGAAATCGGGGGCTGGAACACACTCAT
Source organism: Podarcis raffonei (assembly GCF_027172205.1). Classification (NCBI taxonomy): domain Eukaryota; kingdom Metazoa; phylum Chordata; class Lepidosauria; order Squamata; family Lacertidae; genus Podarcis; species Podarcis raffonei. The sequence continues at coordinate 8,181,215 of NC_070617.1, read as the reverse complement.
TTCTATGCAGGGCAGACCTCTTGAAATCAATGGACCTAAGTTAGGCTTGCCAGGAGCCACATAATACAGTGGTACCTCAGGTTACATACACTTCAGGTTACAGACTTCGCTAACCCAGAAGGGAAGGTAAACGGCGTTCCGTGTGCTGCGCTGGCTCGCCAGATGCAGCTTGTCACGCTGGCCACGTCACCCGGAAGTGTCTGCGGACAGTGCTGGCTCCCGGCCTCTAGAGTGAGATGAGCGCACAACCCTAGAGTCTGGCAAGACTGGCCCATACGGGCAGGGGTACCTTTACCTTTACCTTTTTAACCCAGAAATAGTGCTTTAGGTTAAGAACTTTGCTTCAGGATGAGAACAGAAATCGTGCTCTGGCAGCGCGGCAGCAGCAGGAGGCCCCATTAGCTAAAGTGGTGCTTCAGGTTAAGAACAGTTTCAGGTTAAGAACGGACCTCCGGAACGAATTAAGTACTTAACCCGAGGTACCACTGTATCCCTTTCTGCACTGCTAAGAAATCAACATTTTAGTGTGGCAACACCTGCACTTTGAAACTCCCTGCATGTTATTATTTATTCATTTACTGCCCGTTAGCCGTAGATCTCAGGATCACAACATGAAATCGCAATATAAAAAACAGGAAATGCGTAACAAAAATAAGAACAAAGCTGAACAAATAATCCCAGCTCCCACAACACATTGAAAAGGGCATAAGATGTCAATCAGCCAAAGGCCTGGTTGAAGAGAAACATTTTTGCCTGGCACCTGGAGGTGTATTATGAAGGTGCCAGGCAAACCTTCCTAGGGAGAGCATTCGGCAAACGTGGAGCCACTGCAGAAAAGGCCCCACTATCAAGTTGCCACCTCTCGTGGAGGAAGCACATGAAGAAGGGCCTCAGAGGATTATCTCAGGATCCAGGTCAGTTCATATGGAGAGAGTTGGTCCTTGAGGTATTGTGGTCCTGAGTCCTCTATAGGTCAAAAGCAGCACTTTGATCTGAGCCCGAAAACTAATTGGCAGCCAGTATGGACAACAGGAAGGCACTTTCTTCACTGTGTGCTTTTTGGTGCCTGCTAAAAACAATTTTGTTTAGCCAAGCTTACCCAGATGTGTTAAAAGGTCTGCCTTGCATTCGTATCGAGATCATTCTGTCATTTTTGAGATTGCATCCCAGTACAGCTTTCGCCACTCTTTTGTTGACTATGAGGGCCACTCCATTTCTTTTACGGGATATGGTGCTGGAGGAGACTCTTGAGAGTCCCATGGACTGCAAGAAGATCAAACCTAGCCATTCTGATGGAAATCAGCCCTGAGTGCTCACTGGAAGGACAGATCCTGAAGCTGGGGCTCCAAGAATTTGGCCACCTCATGAGAAGAGAAGACTCCCTGGAAAAGACCCTGATGTTGGGAAAGATGGAGGGCACAAGGAGAAGGGGATGACAGAGGACGAGATGGTTGGATAGTGTTCTCGAAGCTATCAGCATGAATTTGACCAAACTGTGGGAGGCAGTGGAAGACAGGAGTGCCTGGCGTGCTGTGGTCCATGGGGTCACAAAGAGTCGGACACGACTAAACGACTAAACAACAACAACCCAGATAAAAGAAAATGGGAGAAGGAAGAAAATGATATCAAACAGGATTAAGCCGCTTCCCCTGTTCTGGGCATGCATGTGATAGAACTCAAAATGAAGCAGTAAACAGCTGGATTGCCATGATTTCAGTAAACAGGGAAGAAAATAAGCACATAGACAACATATTGCAGTCAGTTGTAATTGCAAATATCCTGAGCTTGGGCAAATGGCTGCTGAGAGTGTTTCAGTGGGTCTGCTCAAGTGCAGTTTAACAATCAACCACTTTTCCAGGGGGCTCTGGGAACTGTAGCTCTGATTGGGGAAGAGGGGGCTTCCTAACAACTCTCATCTTAACAAACTACAATTCCCAAGATTCTCTGGAGAAAGTCATGGTTGTTTAAAGTGGTATGGTGCAGATGGGGCCTTGGTTGGAAAGGTACCACTCATACTTTACACCAGCTTTTGCCAACATTTGCTCTCCAAATGTTTTGAACTACAACTCCCATCAGCCCAAAACATCTGGAGGGCCCCAGGTTGACGAAGCCTGTTCTATTTGTCTTACAACAAAAAGGATAAAAACTGCTCAACCTCACATTACCAGATCAATCAGATCTGCCCAATTATTTTATCTCAGGCATAGGCAAACTTGGCTCTCCAGATGTTTTTAGGACTACAACTCCCATCATCCCTGACCACTGGTTCTATTAGCTAGGGATGATGGGAGTTGTAGTCCCAAAACATCTGGAGAACTGAGTTTGCCTATGCCTGTTTTATCTTAATCTGAAAGTGCAAAGCGCCTTAAAGTGGAAATGTGAAATATATACCTCAATATTGTCTACGCACTGACTGGCAGCCTTCCCTTAAAAAGAATTTGCAAGATTCTAGTCCTTATGGAACTGAGCAAATAGGAGGATAGGAAACTGTCTTAATATGACATCTGGTCTATATAGCTGAGTATTGCGATTATATATATACACACACGTGTGTATCTAATGCTAGTCCTGCGCTGAGTAGACCCATTTCAGCCTGTCAGTCGTGTACATTAGCTTCAATGGGTTTACTCTGAGGAGGAGCACTGGATCTAACTATATTTAACTTTGTTTTGTTTTGCTTTACACTCACATAATGTATGTATATTACTTTATGTGAGTGTAAAGCAAAACAAAACAAAACCAAGCCTTGTTGCAGAGGCCCGGGAGAGGGAGAAATTGAAAACCAACGCTTGCCTTCTTCTTATTGGCTCAAATCATACGGCTCTACCCGCCTTTCTCAAGCTCCCATTGGTTAAGAGGACATCTTTCCCCCCGCCCACTTTCGAACGCCCAGACATCGAAGAAGCGTCACCGGGGCTTCCATTGGCCGACAGGGCGCCTTTTCCTCTTCTGCGCCCCGCCCTTTCGAATGTTCCTGTGACACGGCCGGCTGGCCCGACGTTCCCATTGGCGGTGGGGGACTTCTCTTGTTCGCATCGCCCCGCCTTTTGGAACGTCCCGACTCCCACGGAGCTTGTGTTGAGTTGGGAGGCGACGGGGCCGGAGGAGGTGAGTTCGGCGTCGCGGATCAAGGCCGAGAGGGCAGGAGCGGGGCTTGGGGGGCTATAGACCGGTCTCTGCCCCTTGGCCTCCTATTTTTTGGGGGTGGTAGATGACGGGGGTCGTGTAAGATTTCTGGATCGCCCCATCTTACACCGGCCCATTTAGCCTAGTATTGTCTGCACTGACCGGCAGCGGCTCTCCAGGGTTTCAGGGAGGGAGTGATTTAAAGGGTTGGACCTGGGACTTTACGCCAAACATACAGAACTATGCCCGTCCCTTAAAAATAATTGCAAGATTCCAGCCCCTATGGGACCAAATAGGAGTGTAGGACGTAGCCTTCATATGGCCATTGGTCTATCTAGCTCAGTATTGCCCACACGGACTGGCAGCAGTTCTCCAGGGTTTTAGGCAGGGAGTCTTTCTTAGCTGTACCAGGATTGGACCTGAGACCTTCTGTGTACAAAGTGCTCTACCCTTGAGCTACAGGCCTTTCTCCTTCAAATATGTACTTTGAAGTAAAGCCTGTGGAATTCAATGGGGCTTACTCCCAGGTAAGTGTTTATACACATCAAATTTTAGTCTGAAATTCAATTAACACTTATAAAGCTTGTACTATATTCGGTGTTAGCCCTGCTCTGAGCAGACCCCTTGATATTGCTAGACATGGCATGTTTGGTCCATTAATGGTTGTACTTTCGGCTGTGGACACCCCATACCTTAAAGCCCATCTCTCCCTAAGTACCTTGTGAACTGTAGTTCAGGGTACTGGGTACTAGGAATTGCAGCTCTGTATGGGGTAAACTACAATTCCCAGGATCATTTTATTCTGGATTGGTTTTACAGTGGTACCTTGGGTAACATACGCTTCAGGTTACACACTCCGCTAACCCAGAAATAGTGCTTCAGGTTAAGAACTTTGCTCCAGGATGAGAACAGAAATTGTGCTCCAGCGGCGCGGCAGCAGGAGGAGGCCCCATTAGCTAAAGTGGTGCTTCAGGTTAAGAACAGTTTCAGGTTAACAACGGACCTCCAGAACGAATTAAGTACTCAACCCGAGGTACCACTGTATTTGATGTTTTAATGTGTTGAAAATGGCTTTGAGATTTTTTCCCCTTTAAAATCTAAAGCGGCATAGAAATGAAATTAATAATAATAATACCTCATGTAACAAAAAAAGCGCTGAGACATTCTGTTGTGGCAACCGTAATCTGGGTTTAAGGGCCATTTGGTGATTAATTTATATATCTGAGTTTCTAACACTCGCCGCCCAATCTTGGCCACAAAGCATACTGAGATCTTCAGTCTACCTTGCATCTAGCTCTGTCTGACTTTGGGGTATACCTGCCGAAATCAGAAGAGATGACTAATTTCAATCCTTTAAATTCAGGATTTAGGTCACACTCATACTGCACATTTAAAGCACTTTGATACTGCTTTAAGTAGTCATGGCTTTCCCCAAGAAATCCTGGGAACTGTAGTTTGCTAAAGGTGATGCGAGTTATTAGGACACTCTCCCTTCACAGAGCTACAATTCCCAGGGTTCTCTGGGAAGAGGGGTTGATGGTGAAACCTCTCTGGGAATTGTAACTATGGGAAGGGAATAGAGCTCTCCTAACAACTCTTTGCACCCTTAACAAACTACAGCTCCCAGGATTCTTTAGGGGCAACCCTGACTTAAGGGGGCTTAGAGGAGACCCCCCCGAGCTACAATTCCCAGTTTATTTATCTATTGCATTTATATCCCACTTTCTCCCCCCCCCCCGGAGTTCAAAGTGGTGTACATGATTCTCCCCCTCGTCCTTTACTACCCACAACAGCCCTGTGTGGTAGGTTTGGCTGAGAGGCAGTGACTGGTCCTAGTCTGATGCTGTAACCCAGGGGTCGGCAAAGTTTTTGTGGCTTCGGCCGGTTCACGGTCCCACAGACGCTGCGGTGGGCCAGAGTGTGGACGCATGCGCATATGCTGTTTCCGGCGCTCCTTCTGGCCTGGAGGAGGCGTGCACGGCTTCCCATTGGCTGCAGAGCTTCCTGTAGCCAATGGGAAGCCAGCTAGCATCGCGGAAGGTGGTCCCCGCTCTGCTCTGTGCTGGTTTAGCGGGGCGCACGGGAGCCGACGGAGCAGGCAGCGGGGGTTCATGGGCCAGTTAATCGACCCCCATGGGCCCCATGGGTCCGACTCTTTGTGACCCCATGGACCAGAGCACGCCAGGCACTCCTGTCTTCCACGGCCTCCCACAGTTTGGTCAGACTCATGCTGGTAGCTTCGAGAACACCATCTCGTCCTCTGTCATTCCCTTCTCCTTGTGCCCTCCATCTTTCCCAACATCAGGGTCTTTTCCAGGGAGTCTTCTCTTCTCATGAGGTGGCCAAAGTATTGGAGCCTCAGCTTCAGGATCTGTCCTTCCAGTGAGCACTCAGGGCTGATTTCCTTCAGAATGGATAGGTTTGGTCTTCTTGCAGTCCATGGGACTCTCAAGAGTCTCCTCCAGCACCAGAATTCAAAAGCATCCATTCTTCGGCAGTCAGCCTTCTTTATGGTCCAGCTCTCACTTCCATACATCACTACTGGGATAACCTTAGGACCTTAGGTAGCCAACCCCTGCTCTAACCACTACACCACAATGGCTTTTGCTGAAGAAGGATCGATTGTTAAACCACTCTGGGAATTAATGCTGTGCACCTCTGCCCCACGTCTGGCAGAATCTGGCCAAGCATGCTGGCATTTTGGAAAGGATATCGGTCCTGTATACCTGAAGGAGTGTCTCCACCCCCATCGTTCAGCCCGGACACTGAGGTCCAGCGCCGAGGGCCTTCTGGCGGTTCCCTCATTGCGAGAAGTGAGGATACAGGGAACCAGGCAGAGGGCCTTCTCGGTGGTGGCGCCCACCCTGTGGAACGCCCTCCCTTCAGATGTCAAGGAAATAAGCAGCTATCCTATCTTTAAAAGACATCTGAAGGCAGCCCTGTTCAGGGAAGTTTTTAATATCTAATGCTGTACTGTTTTTAACATTTGATTGGGAGCTGCCCAGAGTGGCTGGGGAAACTCAGCCAGATGGGCGGGGTATAAATACATTATTATTATTATTATTATTATTATTATTATTATTATTATTATCATCATCATTATCATTATTATCATCATCATCTGCCCCAGTTTGGATCACGTTTCCATTTATTTGGACCACAGTCCATAAATGCTAAATGCGGTGCAGGGTTATCAAGACAACCGCGGCCGAGAGAGGAACGCAATATACTTGTACACCGGTCGTGCCTTTTAAAGGTTTTGTGGAATCCATGAACATTCGGAAGTAGTTCAAAAATAAATAAAGGCAGGAAACGTTGAATCTGAACTCCTCTTTAAGGACAGGGCAATCTGTTGCCCTCTAGACATTGTTGGACTGTAAATCCTGTCATTCCTGAGCATGGACCATGCAGGCTGGAGCTGATGGAAGTTGGAGGCAGCGGTGGTGTAGTGGTTAGTGTGTCAGGCCAGGGTTCAAATCCTGACTCAAAGTAAATAAATATGGCCTCCTTTTGATGGCTAATATTTTATATCATCTTAGTTTTGGAGTCTGCCATTAAAATTGAGACACTGAATTCATCCAAGTCCCCCAAAGAGGAGAGATTTACCCCAATCGCAGAATTCCTATTTGCTCAGAAATTTTGTTTGGCAAAATGAATGTCATACAGTCTTGGACAGAGTATGAATCCTGCGTGGCCTGAGGTGGAAAGATCCCGGGGCGAATAACAGACTTCTCACCTGGGTGAATTGAAAACTGCTTCCAGGTGACCAAACCAGGAAACACTGTTATTTTTTAAATTCTTCTCCACTCCCCTGTCTCAAATTTAGGCCACCAGTGACTTTGTGCTGCTGTAGGCAGAGTAAGAGGCTTTTCTTGTGGACTAGGAACTTTTGTGGGCCTCTTTGTAAAGCCTATATACGAAGATGATTTCTTGCTCCTTCTCCCACTATTGCCTGGCAAAAATTGGATAAGCGTGTTCAACTAGGACTGCTAAGACTTGGGTTCAAGATGCTTCTTGCTCAGCCAACATTATGGTCAGGGATGGTGGGAAGTTGTGGTCGAAAACATCTGGATTGTTGATAAGGCTGGCTTAGGCAGAATTGCGGTAATTTTCCCTCTTCCTCTTTTGATGACCATGGTCTGTGCAGCCAGGTGGCTGAAAAGAGACGAGGAAAAAGTGAATCTGGCAATTTCAGTATTTGTTTTTCCAATCTTAAATCCACACCTCTACATATCCATTTCAGTTTGGGATATTATTTTTAAGTCCTTATATAAACTCATCAACATTTTAGTATGAATTATTGTTATTTTTGTATGCAATTTTTGCCTGATAATGCACACTTTGCAAGTCATTTCCCTTGCTATAATGCTTATTTGGAATATTGTATTTTTCCTAGTGAATGCACTTATTTTTATTTACTTAACAGGAGTTTATTTATTTATGCTATGCTGAAAATTTATATCCCGCTTTATCGCAATTCCCTCTGAATGGGGTACGTCAAGTTCAGCAAAGACAATAATGAGCAAGCCTGTTTGAATACGAACCATAAAAATCAGAAATGGTTTAAAATCTCTCCCGGAACAAAAAGTTAAGCACCAGAAGTATAACATTTTGATGTGGTGGTTAGGGTGCTGGGCCTAACCTGGGAGAAACCTGGGTTTGAATCTCCACTCAGATCAGGTAGAGATATAAGGAACTAGGCAGGTCTGTGAGGAACCCTGAACCCAAATTGTTAAGGGCATTGCAAATTAATGCAAATAATTTACCATATTTTTCGCTCCATAAGACGCACTTTTTTCCTCCTAAAAAGTAAGGGGAAATGTCCACCCCCATCGTTCTACCCGGACACTGAGGTCCAGCGCTGAGGGCCTTCTGGCGGTTCCCTTGCTGCGAGAAGCCAAGTTACAGGGAACCAGGCAGAGGGCCTTCTCGGTAGTGGCGCCCGCTGTGTGGAACGCCCTCCCACCAGATGTCAACGAGAAAAACAACTACCAGATTTTTAGAAGACATCTGAAGGCAGCCCTGTTTAGGGAAGCTTCTAATGTTTAATGTATTACTGTATTTCAATATTTTGTGGGAAGCCACCCAGAGTGGCTGGGGAAGCCCCAGCCAGATGGCTTGGGTATAAATTATTATTATTATTATTATTATTATTATTATTATTATTAGCAAATGCACTGGACAGCAGCGGGTTCCCTCTTGAACCAGCCAGAGTCCTGGCACTGTGCAGCAGGAGTCAGCAAACTTTTTCAGCAGGGGGCCGGTCCACTGTCCCTCAGACCTTGTTGGGGGCCGGACTATATTTTGAAAAAACAACAACGAACGAATTCCTGTGCCCCACAAATAACCCGGAGATGCATTTTAAATAAAAGCACACATTCTACTCATGTAAAAACACACTGATTCCCGGACAGTCTGTAGGCCGGATTTAGAAGGTGATTGGGCCGGATCCGGCCCCCAGGCCTCAGTTTGCCTACCCATGCTGTGCAGTTTTTGCAGCAGTAGCAGTCAATGCATATCTGAGTCCGAAAGCTGCTTCTTCCCCCTCTGTTTGGGCAGGAGAAACATTACCGGAATCTGCCGGCCTCATGACTCACTTACAGCAACAGAGGCCAGGAAGTTCCCAGAATACGGTTTAGGATCTGCTGATCCGTAATCTGCCCTTTCTAGTGCGAGCTCCAACAAGGAGAGGCTGGAAAAAGATCCCTTTCCCTCCTCCCCCTGTTCTTGGGGTTCTTAGTTTTTAGGTCCCCCCCACTTGCGGACAGGAGAAGGGGAATCCATTTCCTGGAATGGCTGTTGATGGTGGGAGAAGGCTAATTTTAAAAGCATTTTATGTTTTTTTACAGAGATTCAACCAATTGAATTCCAGTAACAACTAAGGAGTTACGGAAAAGAAAAACGAAATAAAAATTTGTTTTAAGTGGTCACAACTGCTAATAAGGAAGTGTTGGATACAGCTTAGAGGGCCGGGTGCGGCCCAATCACCTTCTAAATCCGGTCCGTGGACGGTCCAGGAATCAGTGTGTTTTTACATGAGTAGAATGTGTCCTTTTATTTAAAATGTATCTCTGGGTTATTTGCTAAGAGGCAAGGGGGACGCAGGGGCAGGGGGGGGCAGCTGGAGGTGCCAAGGACTATCAAACTTTTAAAAGCTGGCATCACTGCATCATCAGTTTTGTTGAATAAACAAAATAGTTGTAACCGGATTTTGAGTAATTGTGCAATTAATTGTTCCTGTTTCCAGTTTTGTTGTGCTATTACAGTCGTGCCTCGCAAGACGAAATTAATTCATTCTGCGAGTTTTGTCGTCTTGCGAAGCACAGTGTCGGGAAAGTTTTGGAAAAGCTTCAAAAATCACCAAAGTCTTTAAAAACCTCAAAAAAGGCTACCACGCCGCGTGCTATGAGTTGCTCCTCGAAGTCAAGTCGCAACTGTATTAACGGTGTTAAGAAAAAGGAAACAAACTTGCAAGACGTTTCCGTCTTGCGAAGCAAGCCCATAGGGAAAATCGTCTTGAAGCAGCTCAAAAAAACAAAAAACCCTTTCGTCTAGCGAGTTTTTTGTCTTGCGAGGCATTCGTCTTGCGAGGTACCACTGTATCTTCCTTAGTGCGTTGTGGAAACCACTATTCTGAATAATGCTTTTTGTGCGTTTGTGGAACCAAGGGGCGCAGTGAACCCAAAAGTTTTAGTATCTCTGTTTTGAACTGTTTTCACATTGTATTTTAACTGTTGCGACCCACCCTGGCCCCTTCGGGTGAAGGGTGGATAATTAATAATAGTATTATTAAATGGAACTCCTATTTGGGGAGTTTCCTGGCTTTTTTCTGGCCCACGTAGGACCAGTCTGGATAGCGGGCCTTGGTGAAGATTTGACGTTTTCATCCCCAAAAAGTTTTTGATTTGAGTTTCTACTGAAATGAGGCTGCATTTTAATGTTGTATTTTAATCAAGTTGTATTTTAATCAATTGTTTTTATATCTGGTGTTAGCCGCCCTGAGCCCGGTCTTGGCTGGGGAGGGCGGGGTATAAATAAAACTTCTATTTCTTCTAATCATAGCTGTCAACTTTTCCCTTTTCTTGCGAGGAATCCTATTCGGAATAAGGGAATTTCCCTTAAAAAAAGGGAAATGTTGACAGCTATGCTTCTAATACAACAACCAGTATAAAGTAAGCAGCACACAAAACATTACCAAACCATTCTGCGTTCTAAATCTTATATTAATAATCCAAAAATTGAGAGAGCTATGTGCAAGAACTACTACAGAAGCCACAAACAGAAAACTCATTCAAATTGTGTCCAAAAGGAAGATTCAGTCTTTAAAGTTCCTTTAGCCAGGCTCCTGTAGACATCAACAAAGGTAAGTTTGATCAAACGAAGTGTCGGCGATGTTGCGCCCATGAAGAGTTTATGAAGTTTCGCCCATGAAGTTTTGGTTTATGCCACGAGTGAATGTTTATAAATATATCAAAACTGTGAGAGAGATTTTACTGGAGAAGCCCAAGACTCTTCATGGGCGAAACAGGTGACAAAGGCCGGCACCCTAACTCTTGTTCGTAACATCACTGACCCTTTGTTTGATCAAACTTATCCTCGTTGATATCTAACCCTTGAGCGCAACATCACCGACACTTGGTTTGATCAAACTTACCTTTGTTGATGTCTACAGGAGCCTGGCTAAAGGAACTTTAAAGACTGAATCTTCCTTTTGGACACAATTTGAATGAGTTTTCTGTTTGTGGCTTCTGTAGTAGATCTTGTACATAGCTCTCTCAATTTTTGTATTATTAATATACCGTATTTTTCGCTCTATAGGACGCACTTTTCCCCCTTCAAAAATGAAGGGGAAATGTGTGTGCGTCCTATGGAGCGAAGACGCCATAGCCCTGCGACCCTCTCCCGGCTGGAGAGGTAACGCGGGGCTATGGCAGGAGCCTCTCTGCTGCGCCTTTCCGCTGCTCCCTGACCTGCTCTTTGGGGCTGGTGGTGGGCTTCTCCCCCCCCCCGCCAGCCCCAAAGAGCAGGTCGAAAGGAACCTGAAGCCTGGAGAGCGAGAGGGGTCGGTGCGCACTGACCCCTCTCGCTCTCCAGGCTTCCAAGGTAGCCGCCTGAACGCACCTTAAACGGCACCTTGTTTTAGAGCGGGAAAACAAGAGGGGGAAAATTCTCCCCCTCTCTGCGCAGCGCCTCCTGCCGCTTCACTGAAGGGGCGCTGGGCAAAGAGCGGAAGAATTTTTTCCCCTTGTTCTCCCCCCTCTAAAACAAGGTGCGTCCTATTGTCCGGTGCGTCCTATGGTGCGAAAAATACGGTAAGATTTAGAACGTAGAATGGTTTGGTAATGTTTTGTGTGCTGCTTGTGTACTGCTTACTTTATACTGGTCTACTACGAGAATTGGCAGCATAGGTTCATTTCTTCAGTTCTAATACAACAACGAGGGACGCGGATGGCACTGTGGGTTAAACCACAGAGCCTAGGACTTGCCGATCAGAAGGTCGGCAGTTTGAATCCCCGCGACGGGGTGAGCTCCCGTTGCTCGGTCCCTGCTCCTGCCAACCTAGCAGTTCGAAAGCACAAAGTGCAAGTAGATAAATAGGTACCGCGTTGGCGGGAAGGTAAACAGCGTTTCCATGCGCTGCTCTGGTTTGCCAGAAGCGGCTTAGTCATGCTGGACACATGACCCGGAAGCTGTACGCCGGCTCCTTCGGCCAGTAAAGCGAGATGAGCGCCGCAACCCCAGAGTTGGTCACGACTGGACCTAATGGTCAGGGGTCCCTTTACCTTTACCTTTAATACAACAACACCAATGGCTTTCAAAATGAGCATTTGGGTTCCCTGCTGGTGCCCCTTGAAAATGCTTCCCCCTTGCCAACGCCTTCGCTCCCTGTTCACCTTGGTTCCTAGCGTCGCTTCACTCTCCTTTCTTCCTCCTTGCAGGACGAACACCTCCTGGACCCTAATCCCTCGGGTGCCCCAAAACCGGCAGGGAATGAAGAGGATGCTGGCAGTTTGAGGGAAATCCTCTGCTCACTTGCACGGCGGTTAAGCACAAGGTTACGGGGCTTTGTGGGCTCAGCCTGGACTTGGCCAAGAAGCCCTGCGCCGGAGCGATGGCCGCCGAGTTGAGGCCCGAGACGCAGCTGGAAGAGATGGTGTGGGAGCCTTATGCCCACGTGGTGGCTCTCCGTTCCGCCACAGGTTTGGAGGTGAAGCTGGGCTCTTTGGCTCTGCTACTGGTGGTGACCCTCTTGTGTGGGTTCCTTCCTCTGTGGGTCTTCCGGCGGCCGGGAGCCACAACCAGCTCGTCAGGTAAAAGAATGGCGAATTAATAATAAATAATAATAAATTTTTATTTATGCCCTGCCCTCCCCAGGCAGAGCCAGGCTCAGAGCGGCTAACACCAATAAAATCACAGTAAAAACATAATAGGGGAAAAAACCAGTTTAAAATACAGTGGTACCTCGGGTTATAGATGTTGGTTTTTCAAGTCAAAAGTCAGAGGAATTGGCCACCCTCCAGGTGCCCGGCTTGAAACCTTGTTGACCTCCCTGTCAGCGACTCCCGGCAAGACAAGGCGAGGTCTCAATCGGCGATTCTTCTCAACGTGAAGAAGAACACACCACTTCACCCCTCCCATTCCCAGGGAGGGAAGAGAGACAGACAGAAATGTATTTACATGCCTTTATTTCTGTCGTTCCAGCAGTACAGAGAAATGTGTCTGTACTCTCTTAACTCCAACAGCAGAGAGGGAATAACTCCACCCATGTACTTCCAGTACAGATCATGTGACACTCTGAGCTAACATCCGGTGCTCAGTGCACAGAATAGACTGTCCCTTGTTCCCACGGTACAGTCCCAAAACATCAGCATCCTGTTTGGCTTTCCAGCCATCTGGAGCTCGCAGCTGCATTGCTCCTTTCTCGTAACATCCTCCCCCTGTTTTTCGTAACAATAGACACTTCAGGTTACAGACTCCGCTAACCCATAAATAGTGCTTCAGGTTAAGAACTTTGCTTCAGGATGAGAACAGAAATCGTGCTCTGGCGGCACAGCGGCAGCAGGAGGCCCCATTAGCTAAAGTGGTGCTTCAGGTTAAGAACAGACCTCCGGAACGAATTAAGTACTTAACCAGAGGTACCACTGTATAGGTTAAAATGCAGGTTAAAGCATCCTGGACAGGTGGCCACCCAGCCTCTGCTTAGAAACCTCCAAGGAGTCCACAACCTCTCATTGGCAGCGATAGAAATAATAATAATAAATTTTATTTGTACCCCGCCCTCCCCGGCCAGAGCCAGGCTCAGGGCAGCTAACACCAGTAAAATTACAGTAAAAGCATAATAGGGGGAAAAACACCAATTTAAAATACAGGTTAAAATGCAATTTAAAATGCAGCCTCATTTTAAAAGTAGCCGATAAATCAAGACCATAAGGGGAGGGAAACATAAGGGTCAGACTGAGTCCAAACCAAAGGCCAGGTGGAACAGCTCTGTCTTGCAGGCCCTGCGGAAAGATGTCAAGTCCCACAGGGCCCTAGTCTCTTGTGACAGAGCGTTCCACCAAGTCGGGGCCAGTACTGAAAAGGCCCTGGCCCTAGTTGAGACCAGTCTAACCACCTTGCGACCTGGGACCTCCAAAATGTTGTCATTTGTGGACCTTAAGGTCCTCCGCGGGGCATACCAGGAGAGGCGGTCCCGTAGGTACGTGGGTCCTAGGCCGCATAGTCAAGAGTCATGGCTCCCTCTGAAGAACCCTGGGAAGTGTAGTTTGTTAAGGGTGCTGAGAGTACTTAGGAGACTTCCTTATTCCCCTTACAGAGCGACACTTCCCACAGCGGTTTCACAATCGATCCCACTTCACCAGGGAACTTGGACCTGTAGCTCTGGGTGGAGAATTGGGGGTGTCTCCTACCAGCTCCTCCTTAACAAACTACGCTTCCCAAGATTCTTTGGGGAAGCCATCATAGATTTGTAGGGGAATCTAGTGAAGCCCCCTGCAATTTAGGAATCTTTTTGTCCCAGCATGGGGCTTGGATCCATGACCCTGAGATTAAGCGTCTCCTGATACGGTTTTAAAAGCATAACGCAAGATTTGGCCTTGTCAGATAGCAGTCGCTTGCGGTTTTCTGCAGCCCTATATGAAGCAAGGCTAGGCTTGGCGATTTCAGACCAGCACCAAAATATTATTCTTCCCACTCGCCCTCTCACCCCATCTTTTCCTCTCTCCTCTTTCCTGCTCTGACGCTTCTTGCTCTCCCAACAGATTCCCGAAGGAAGGTTTTAAGCCTGGTGAGCTGTTTCGCTGGAGGTGTCTTCCTGGCTACGTGTCTCCTGGACTTGATCCCCGATTACCTTGCCGGTATTAATGAGGCCTTCAATAACTTGAGAGTCACGGTGAGCGAAGGCCCAGATTTTGCCACCAGTTATTTATCTATAATGAGAAAGATTTGCCGTATTTTTCGCTCTATAGGGCGCACTTTTTCCCCTCCAAAAATTAAGGGGAAATGTGTGTGCGTCTTATGGAGTGAATGCGGGCTCCTTGGCTTCAGCGATAGCAACGCGAAGCCTTCGAAGCACAGAGGGAGCGCTCCCTCCACGCTCCGGAGGCTTCGCATTGCTTTCGCTGAAGCCTGGAGAACGAGAGGGGTCGGTGCGCACCGACTCCTCTCGCTCTCCAGGCTTCAGGGATAGACTCTCCTGGCTTCAGCGAAAGGAACCTGAAGCCTGCGGAGCGCAGCGGGAACTCACACTGTGCTCCGAAGGCTTCAGGGATAGAATCAATTGGATTAGAATCAATTTGATTCCCTCCCCCTCTTTCTTTTTTCCTTTCTCCTCCTGTGAAGAGGCTGCATCTTAATGTTTTAATGTTGTATTTTAATATTTTTAAGTTGTATTTTAATCAACTTGTTTTTATTATTGTTAGTAGCCCTGAGCCCTGTCTTGGCTGGGGAGGGTGGGGGATAAATAGAAATTATTATTATTATTATTATTGACACTTTCATGCCAAACATTTAAAGCACAGCTATAACTTGCAGTGCCCTAAAATAAAATGTGATGAAAATAATGTATAGATGGTATCTAACACCAACTAAAGGGGGACACGGGTGGTGCTGTGGTCTAAACCACAGAGCCTAGGGCTTGCCAATCAGAAGGTCGGCGATTCAAATCCCCGCAACGGGGTGAGCTCCCGTTGTTTGGTCCCCGCTCCTGCCCACCTAGCAGTTCGAAAGCACGTCAAAGTGCAAGTAGATAAATAGGTACCACTCTGGCGGGAAGGTAAACGGCGTTTCCGTGCGCTGCTCTGGTTCGCCAGAAGCGGCTTAGTCATGCTGGCCACATGACCCAGAAGCTGTACGCCGGCTCCCTCGGCCAATAAAGCGAGATGAGCGCCGCAACCCCAGAGTCAGTCACGACTGGACCTAATGGTCAGGGTCCCTTTACCCTTTACCTTAACAAACCTCTGCCTCTGACCCTGTGCTCACACCTTTCCCTTCCTTCCCGCAGCTCCATTTCCCCCTGCAGGAGTTCATCTTGGCCATGGGCTTCTTCCTAGTCCTGGTCCTGGAGCAGATTGTCCTGGCCTACAAAGACCCGGCGGGATCCCTTGAAGAGACCCAGGCCCTCCTTGGGGCGGCCACGAATCCCTCCACCTCCATCCAGGACCAGAGCTGGCCCGACGGGCCTCTGGCGCACCAGCACGGCCGGGACCGCCCCCACGTCCACGTGGACTTCAATGCCCACTCGGCCATCCGCTCGATCGTCCTCCTCCTGGCCCTCTCGCTGCATTCTGTCTTCGAGGGGCTGGCCGTGGGGCTGCAGGAGGAGGGGGCCCAGGCGCTGGAGATCTGCCTGGCCCTGCTGATCCACAAGGGCGTCATCGCCTTCAGCCTCAGCCTCAAGCTCCTGCAGGGGCGGCTGCGCCCCCGCGTGGTGGCCGCCTGCCTCGTCCTCTTCGCCATCATGTCCCCCCTGGGCATCGGGCTGGGCGTGGTGCTGACGGAGACCCCCATGGCGGCCCTCCACCAGCTGTCGCGCTGCGTCCTCGAGGGCCTGGCCACCGGCACCTTTGTGTACATCACCTTTCTGGAGATCCTGCCCCACGAGCTCAACTCGTCCGAGCAGCGCATCCTCAAAGTCATCGTCCTCCTGGCAGGTTTCGCACTCGTCACCAGCATCCTGTTCATCAAGATCTGAGCAGGAGGAGGAGCAGCGTGGGTTGTGGGCGGGCGAAGAGATGCCCTCGATCTGTGTCCTAAACTCACTCAGGGATCCCTTCGGACCCAATCCGCGCAGGGCTTTGACTTTCAGAAACTCGAGGGAGAAGGCTGAACCCAAGGCAGGCAAGCAATAATTTTCACAGACATCCCCAAAGATCTCCCCCAGAGGCAAAAATAGCAGAAAACAGAGACAGTCTGGTGACATGGAAGGGAGAGGGCAACAACACACACACGCTATTCCTGGGAAAACCCCCACAAGCCTGGTTTTTTGTTTTGTTTTGTTATCCCCTCCAGGAATTCATCCTACTCCGTTGATTTCCCCCTGCTGGTGGCGTTCCTATATGTTAGAACCTAGGTCCAAAACTTGGGATAAACAGGCTTATCTCCTTTTTAAAGATTCTACCCTCTTCCTCTCAAAATAGGAACGCTGTTTTAGACCTGCACTCTGGCTGTTTCCACAATCTCAGGTGCCCTTTGGGCCTAGCTGTGCTCTAGGCCTGCTTGCCTGGGGCGCCTCTGCAGTTGGGCACAAGGTCAGAGTGTTTGGTGGGGTGTTAAGTGCTTACGCCCTCTTGTGAGTACGTAGCTATGAAAATAAAACCATAGCCAAATTTGGCGTGGGGATGGCTTGACAATCCTTCCCTGGGTTTTAAGAATTAAGCAGGTCTCAGAAACGGGCAGTCAGGCTGTATCTTGTCACCCTCTGCATGCTGGAACAAGGGCTCTTGCGGCAGCAGAGGGGAGAGTTCGAATGCTGCGCCCTGGAGGAATCACAACACAACTGCTGTGCGATTGGAATATTGTTGCACCGGCTGGTGGCATGGTCTTTCGTGCAACTGAGTTGTCACCACCCCTCCTTATGTGTTTCCTTGCACAACCACACCCCCTCCGGTGTGATTGATATCTCAAAGTGATGTACCCAGGGCTCTTGTACACAACTTTTTGCCACGTTTTACAAATCAGCATGTGTGGCAGGGGGTCTCTCGTTTGTGCTTTTTTAGAAAAATACAACCACACAACAAACTGGTTTCTGGTGCCAAAATACTTCTCTGCCATCTCCACAGCTCGTTAACCGCCTTGCCTTAAAATGTTGGTGCCTTGACTGTTTCAAAAGGGCTCACCAACCGTGTGTTTGTGTGTGTGTGTTTTGTACCGTGTGGTTGGTTGGGTTGAGTGAGTCAAACACTTTTAAATTTTGGTTGCCTCCTTTCCTTGACCAGCCCAAGCACTTTGGGGGGAACATTACAAGGCCACCTTTGGGGTTTTTTTGTGTGTGTGTGGGGGGGAATTCTTGCATTCCCTGTCTTAAGTGCCAAAGGTTTTTTTCTCACCTGCCCGGGGTGGGGTAATTCGGTGGGTTTTGCTCAAGTGAAAGTTGCACAAAACCGGTGTTGTGGATTGACGCAGACGCAGCTTTTATTGGGGGAAATGATCCTCTTCCATTGAGGCACCTGAGGCTGAGAGAGACAATGTAAAATAGCTGTGTTCATGCATCTGCTGTAAGCTTGCTTGATACAGAGAAAATCATCTAGGAGGTATCTTTCATTAAACTGACATGTTTTAGGAACAACCTGCTGGTGTCTGTATTCTTGAGTTGCACAGAAGCATTTTGCCAGGCCAAAGTGCAGAACGTTGGTTGTTTGTCTGTGAATCTTGTTCTGTTAATTAGGGATGAGGAATCTTTGACCTTCTAGATGCACGTTTCTGGACTGCAACTTGCGTCAGTTCTAGTCAGGGATGACGGGTGTTGTATCCAGCAAAACCTTGCGAGCTGCAGGTTCCCTGTCCCTGTATTAACAGATGGTTAAACCCATGGGCCTGGTGTAAACAGAACGTAGATCTATGTTTGATGCATGAGAAATTGGGCAAAAGACTCTTGCATTGCATTGGGTTAGACTACCTGATCCTGGGGTGTGGGTGGCTGTGTGTCTATGATTTTACATTAACCAGCAATTGTGAATTTCCATAGGGGTCTGCCCCTGTTGAATTTCAGCACTGGGTCATTTTTGGGCTAGTGTAAGGACGTGGGTGGCGCTGTGGGTTAAACCACAGAGCCTAGGACTTGCAGATCAGAAGGTCGGCGGTTCGAATCCCCGCGGCGGGGTGAGCTCCCGTTGCTCAATCCCTGCTCCTGCCAACCTAGCAGTTCAAAAGCACATCAAAATGCAAGTAGATAAATAGGTACCACTCTGGCGGGAAGGTAAACGGTGTTTCCATGCACTGCTCTGGTTTGCCAGAAGCAGCTTGGTCATGCTGGCCACGACCCGGAAGCTGTACGCCGGCTCCCTCGGCCAATAAAGCGAGATGAGCGCCGCAACCCCAGAGTCGGCCACGACTGGACCTAATGGTCAGGGGTCCCTTTACCTTTAAGGGAATTATCACAAGCGTGGAGCTGCAGCTACAGACCTTTGCAGGGGGCAGTTGAGATGACTGCGGACAAAGAACGACTGAGACGTTGGACTCAGAACAAATTTCCCCAGGCATAAAATAGGTTATGTTTTCATTTAAAAGTGGGACAGCAGTGATCAGACCACCTCCCTTGATTGCATTAAGGCGTTTGCGAATGCTCAGTACCGGTCGCTTGTTGACTTGAGCAGCTTTTGTTCTTAAACCGTTTCCTGTCTCTCGGAGGCTGGCGGGCACTTGAGACGCCCACGACCCAAGCCGTTTTCGCTGGCTGGAAAATACTCGGGGGCGGCGAGTGGAAACGAAAGCAGCTTCGATATCCAGAGCGGTTTTTAAACGGAAGTTCAGCATACAGTTTCTTAACTTGGCGCATAGCAGTCGCCGTCCCGTTTTTTTCAAAATTTCCACCCCTCTGGACCCTCCTTCCCATGTGCACAGCACTGCAAGGGATTTGGGAAGGGTGCGAAACAGATGTCTCGTGGTACGTGCCTTGAAGATGCCCTCCCTCCCCTTCCCTGTGGCTGTTTTTTGGGGAAGATGACAGGCTGGCTCCATCAGGCCTCCTCTCCCTTCAGTCAGTAGAGCATCAAATCTCAGAATCATAGAGTTGGAAGGGACACCCAAAGGCCATCTAGTCGAACCCCCTGGAATGCAGGAATATCAACGGAAGCATCCAGGACATGTGGCATTCCAACCTCTGCTTAGAAACCTCCAAGGAGTCCATAACCTCTCATGGGCAGTGATAGAAATATTATAATAATAATAATAATAATAATAATAATAATAATAATAATAATAATATTTATTTATTTATACCCTGCCCTCCCTGGCCAGAGCCGGGCTCAAGGCAGCTGACACCAGTAAAATTACAATAAAAACGTAATAGGAAAAAAAAAAACCCAATTTAAAATACAGGTTAAAATGCAATCTAAAATGCAGCCTCATTTTAAAAGTAGCCCATAGATCAAAACCATAAGGGGAGGGAAACGTAAGGGTCAGACTGAGTCCAAACCAAAGGCCAGGCGGAACAGCTCTGTCTTGCAGGCCCTGCGGAAAGATGTCGTCCCGCAGGGCCCTAGTCTCTTGTGACAGAGCGTTCCACCAAGTCGGGGCCAGTACTGAAAAGGCCCTGGCCCTAGTTGAGACCAATCTAACCAGCTTGCGACTTGGGTCCTCCGCGGGGCATACCAAGAGAGGCAATCCCTCTGAGAAACGAAAGCTAGGAGCTAAATGGCACCCTAAACCTGGAATATCTAGGCACACTTTTTAATAACAAGAATACAAAGCTGAAAATGAATGAACTGCAGCTAAAATATTATGTTCACTTTTCACGTGGTCTAGTCCGGGGGTTCCCAAACTTTTTTCAAAGAGGGCCAGATTTGATGAAGTGAACATGCGTGAGATATACTGCCACGGGGGCCAGGTTAAATCGACCGCGGGCCGGATTAGGCCCCCCCAAAGCGGACTTTGGACATGCCTGGTCTAGTCCTTCCCCTGCCCACTCCCCCTAATATTCTTAAGAGGGTCTCTTCTTCAGTCTTCAGAGAGTAGCTAGAAGTGGGGAGGCAGGAAAAGCCCCTCTCCTTCCATCCTGCAGTTTTAATCTGAAATCTTAGGCGCAGTACTGTGCCCAAAGCTTGGAAACTGCTCATGATGTTCCCCGTCGCAAAATGCGCCTAGAACAATGGGAGTTTCGAACACTGTTCATGGGAGTCTATATTCCACTGTCAAACAGCTCTTAGTGTCAGCCCTTCCTGATGTTGAGTCAGAATCCCCTTCCTTGTAACTTGGAACGTTGGCTGAAGTCCTGTCCTCCAGAGCAGAAGCTTGCTCCGTGGGATTTTTGATCTCAGCATCGTGGGTTGGAAAGATGGGCGAAAGATTCCTACGTTGCAGTGGGTTGGACTAGATGACCCTCGGGGTCCCTTTCCAACTTTACAATTCCACGATTCTAGGACTGTCCGCAAAGGAGAGCCGAGAAGGAGAGTTCGTTCCGTCAGCTTTCCCAAAGGAGCTGCTGCTAATCCTGAACAGTGGAAACTGACCTTCATAAGAACCACCGGTTTAAGAATTGGTGGCCAAGTTTGATAATTCTTGTTTTGTTTAAAAATGTTAAGCTTGCAAGACTGTTTTGTTATAATTGGTTGTACACAAGCCACTTGGGGAGCCTTTCTGGCTGAAGAACAGAGTACAAATACTCAGAATAAATAAGATGGGGTTGACCAATCTCCCGGGGAAGGAATCCCCGTTTTAAGTTTCTGAGGAACGCTGTGGATCTGCCAAGAGGCTGTTTCCAAAGCCGCATTTACGATACCCAGCAAAGAGGCTGGCTCTTTGGTTGGGTTTGACCTGCGAAGAATGGGATGGGTTGGGTGGCTTGCAGCAATTATTTTGCCTTCTCCGTTTTGTCATTGGCCGAGCACCACCAGTTTGCTGCTTTGACGTTCTTTCTTTGCGGCCGTTTTTGGGCTTTTTTCCTACGCAGAGGGTCTCGATGAAAGGATGTGGGCGGCGGAATCCTTCCTTCGCACGGAGCCCTCGGAATAAATGCTCCCTTGCATTCCTTTCTCGCCAGATGAAAACACGGATGGGGCTGACCGTGCCAAATTGCTTAATGAGATGGGAATGGAGCGGCCCAAATAAAAGGCGTTTTACTCCACCCACTCTGTTTAGAGGGCTGTGTGTGTGTGTGTGTGTGTCTGTTTCTCCCATGCTGCCTTCATTAAAACACAGCTTTCTTCTGTGAAATTTCTGTTGAAACCGTGGACTTGGCAGTGAGAAAGCAGAACGGCCTGTAATGGAGTGAACGGGTTGGGGGTGCTAAAATCTCGTCTTGGGAAGAAATTGAAGGGTTGTATCCAATGGTAATCCTACTCGGAGAAAGTCAAATGAATGGACTTGACTACACCATGTGTGTTATATCGTAAAATCGGAAGGGACGCCAGGGGTCATCTAGTCTAACCCTCTGCGATGCAGGAATCTCAGCTAAAGCATCCATGACAGATGGCCACCCAACCTGCTTAAAAAAAAAGTTTAAAGCAGTGTCATGTCACTTTAAAGTCAGGGCTCCCCACGCCCCCCCAAATTGGGCACTGTACAGTGGTACCTCGGGTTAAGTACTTAATTTGTTCTGGAGGTCCGTTCTTAACCTGAAACTGTTCTTAACCTGAAGCACCACTTTAGCTAATGGGGGGCCTCCCGCTGCCGCCGCGCTGCTGGAGCACGATTTCTGTTCTCATCCTGAAGCAAAGTTCTTAACCCGAGGTAATATTTCTGGGTTAGCAGAGTCTGTAACCTGAAGCATATGTAACCTGAAGCGTATGTAACCCGAGGTACCACTGTACTGTATTTTGCTATAAGTGTTAGGGTAACCTATTCCAGTGTTACAGTTCTGTGGGTTTCCTGGGAAGAGGGATCACACTTCAAAACGACCTTGACAGATTAGAGAACTGGGCCAAAACAAACAAGATGAACTTTAACAGGGAGAAATGTAAAGTATTGCACTTGGGCAAAAAAAATGAGAGGCACAAATACAAGATGGGTGACCCCTGGCTTGAGAGCAGTACATGTGAAAAGGATCTAGGAGTCTTGGTTGACCACAAACTTGACATGAGCCAACAGTGTGACGCGGCAGCTAAAAAAGCCAATGCAATTCTGGGCTGCATCAATAGGAGTATAGCATCTAGATCAAGGGAAGTAATAGTGCCACTGTATTCTGCTCTGGTCAGACCTCACCTGGAGTACTGTGTCCAGTTCTGGGCACCACAGTTCAAGAAGGACACTGACAAACTGGAATGTGTCCAGAGGAGGGCAACCAAAATGGTCAAAGGCCTGGAAACGATGCCTTATGAGGAACGGCTAAGGGAGCTGGAGAAGAGGTTAAGGGGTGATATGATAGCCATGTTCAAATATATAAAAGGATGCCATATAGAGGAGGGAGAAAGGTTGTTTTCTGCTGCTCCAGAGAAGCGGACACGGAGCAATGGATCCAAACTACAAGAAAGAAGATTCCACCTAAACATTAGGAAGAACTTCCTGACAGTAAGAGCTGTTCGACAGTGGAATTTGCTGCCAAGGAGTGTGGTGGAGTCTCCTTCTTTGGAGGTCTTTAAGCAGAGGCTTGACAACCATATGTCAGGAGTGCTCTGATGGTGTTTCCTGCTTGGCAGGGGGTTGGACTCGATGGCCCTTGTGGTCTATTCCAACTCTATGATTCTATGATTCTAGGGGTTACTTGTTAAACCACTCTGGGAATTGCAGCCCTAAAAACACTCAGCACCCGCAGCAAACTACAATTCCCAGGATTCTTTGGCGGAAACCATGACAGTGGTACAGTACAGACGGTGTCTTGGTCATGTCTACTAATTTCAGTGGGACTACTCTGGGTAGGACTAACATTAGAGAAAATGCTGTAGGTCCACTTAGCTGGATCCAACCCTTGTTACACAGGGGTGAATGTGGAATTCGTTTTTGGCATAAAACTGGGCATCTCTGAACACCGTACCATCCATTTGTGTTATAGTACGACTCGTGCAACACGTTGGCGACTAATATACGCACCATAATTACCAAAATACTTATTACATTCTTTATCAATCTTCTGAGAAAAATGCGAAACCTTATGCAAAGCTAGAGACATGCGAACTACCCAACCTAAGATGAACTTATGATGTCTGATTTCAGTGGATTTTTCAAGTGCTTATCCATTTGTGTTACAGCTTTCTGTTTTGTTAAACAAAAACAAAGAGCTGAAGTTCCCAGTACTTAATATTTTGGGAAATATGTTTAGGCTCCAGCCTGAAGGAAATTGAACAGGGCCCCCGAAGTGGGGCTTCAGAACTCAGCTGAGCTCCTTGTTCCTGATCCCCTTCCCAAAGAATGGTAGAACAAAGTATATATTTTTTGCTATGACGAAAATCTATCTCATTCTGGGAATGGGGAAATAGCCATTGAGTGGGCTGGCATAGGGTTTGGCTCCCTCGGCTGTAGTCAAGAGTCCAAACTGGCTGTGACGACGCAGGTGGTTGAATGCATTTCTTCAATTTATATATATATATATATATAAATAAAAATGTTTATTATACACCAGGGCTTGTTTCCCATTGAGGCAGCTGCTTTGGCCACTGTGAAAGCAGGAGGCTGGACTGAGATGGGCTTGATCCAGCAGCAAGGGTCCTCAGGGTGCCCACTTTCCTCTTCACAACAATCCTGCGTGGTAGACTTAAGCTGGGAAGACGCTGACCAGCCCCCAAACTTCCCTGGGAGTTTTCCAAACGGCCAAGGAAGGGTTTTGGCAGCATGTCCTGCCTGCTGCTCCTCTGCACGGGCCGTCCTGTCCTCCTCCTGCTCTTTCCTAGGTTGTCTGCCGCACAATCAGATACGTGCCTTGTTTGGTTTGCAATGTTCCAGTTCGTGTACTCTCTGGCGCGTCCTGGCCTTGGGGCAGATGCTGTTCCTGCCGTCCCTGGCTTTTCGGCTGCTCTCGCCTCTGCAAGCAGGATCTGTGCTGATCCCCTTTGCCTTTGCAATCTGCTCGTTTTCCAGCTTCCCTTTGAACAAAATCCCCTCTGATTTTTAATCCTTTAATGCTGTTTGCAAAACCGCGGTTCGAGCACGTTTCTGCGAGGTTCCTCCTCTCCCCTCCTTTATATAAAGTTCTGCCTGGGTGGGGAACCTCAGGCCCGGTGAGCCAAGGGCGGCCCTCCGAGCCTTTCTATCTGGCCCTTGGAATATTTCCCAGGCCACACCCCCTCTTCCCAAGCCACGCCCCTCACTGGCCCTGCTTCCTATCTCAAAGTGTGTTTGCCTGGCAAAAAGGTGTCCTCGAAATCTGGTCTTACCTCTTGTACAGAAAAGTAAGGTTTTTTTTCGTGCCAAAATGCATCACTTTACACTTGTTGAAGGCATCTCTGATGAAGGAACAGAAAGCAAAAGTGCCTAAAGTGTGATGTGACTTCCTGTGTGGGTGGACTTTTGACATTTCAGTTTCACTCTGCCTTATATTCATCTATATGTATCTACAAGCGATACAGAACAACAGCCACAATGCTCTGTATGGTGCCCTCGTGATGTGAGACTACAACTCCCATCAGCGCCCTCAGGATCTTCAGGGATAAGCGTTGTAGTTTGGCAACACCTGGAGCTCACCTTATTGGCAATGCCAGCTTTAAAGTAATATTTGTGAGCCACCCCAAAAACTCTCAAAAAAGCAAACTCCAAAACTTGGTGATACTTCTGAAGCTGGATGTTGTACTTTTCTGTTTTCTTTTTTTTAAAAAAAGCTTGTGACACTGATTGGTCCTAATATAGGTATTGCCCACCTGTGGATTTAGGCAAGTTAAGTGTCTAGAATTGCAGCCAGTGTTAGAAACTCAGATATATAAGGTAGGCACCAAATCGCACCTTAGCTCTAGGTTACAGTTGTCACAACGGAATGTCTATTTGCCAGGGGGATGGACTAAATGACACTGGGGTCCTTTACAATGCAACCAATGCTTGACTATCGCTTGCTCTTACATTTCATTTGTCCCAGCATGCAAGAAAAAGCAGCACACACAATGGAAATGGAATTAACTATGGACGAAGGCAGAGGTTTTTAAACTGTGGTTGCCAACCTGGTGCCCCAAAATCTTCATGTAATTGCAACTGGACCTGCCTGTGGAATTTCGAACACCGATTGCAGCCTGTGTCTCTTTATAAGTCTCTACTTATTGTTTGGTGCTTGTTTCGTTAGATGGTTACAATGAAGTGAAAAAAAGAAAATAAAACCAATTATTTAAGAAAAACGCACTTTGCACATGCTCAGCGGTTATTTCTTTGAAATAGACCTCACAAATGTAATCAGTGATAATAATTTATATACCGCTTACATGCCCAAAGGAACTTCTAAATCGGCTTACGGGTTTAAAATCAATACCATTACGCTTCTAACCCCGCACCAAATTAAAGTATGCGCCAGTCTCCCCAAAGCCGAGTCCGCGCAGGGCGCGGCGGGAGAGGTAGTTCCCGCTGCCGCTGCTTGGGGAGGCGCCTTATGGACGAGAGGACTCCACCTCCCGTCGTCCCTTGCGGCGGAGCGTTCTCACCCCTCTCATTGCATGCGCGGGGCGCGCCGGGAGCCGTAGTCTCGCCGCCTTTCCTCGCCCGCGCGCGCCCCATGTCGGCGAGGCAAGTAAACAAACTCGCTTTCCCGTCGTGCCCCGCGGCCGAGCTCACAGAGGGAGGGAAGGCCGCGGCCCCGCCGCTCCTCTCACGGGCCAGGGAGGGTTGTGAGGAGGAGGAGGCGGCGGCGGCGGACCAAGATGGCGGCGGCGGGCTCCGGGGCCGCGGCGGCGGCGGCTGCGGGAGCCGGACCGGGCTCCTCCTCGTCGTCGTCGGGCGGCGCTGCGGCCGCGGGGGGCGTCGTGGCTGCGTCGGCCGCGGCAGCCGCCGCCGCGGCGTCCAACCCCCGCAAGTTCAGCGAGAAGATCGCGCTGCAGAAGCAGCGGCAGGCCGAGGAGACGGCGGCCTTCGAGGAGGTGATGATGGAGCTGGGCACCACACGGGTAAGGAGGATGAGGAGGAGGAGGGAGAACGGGACGGGGGACGGGGACGGTGAGGGTGAAAGGCCGCCTCGCCGCCCGCCTGCCCCTCGGCCGGTCCGTCCCTGAGGTGGCGCTGCGGAGGAATGGGGGAACCGACTTCCGGTGAGGGGTACATATACGGGGGTAGCGACATCCGGTCTTGGGGGGGAGCACGGGGTGGGAAGAGAGCCAATGACGGGGCGCCGACTTGGGAAGGGGAGGGCGTGGATTGGTTGAGGTCCTGGGGTGCAGCATCAGTTAAGGATGGGTGCGGAGGGGGGAACCCGGGTGGTGGGGATCCAATGGCAGAGTTGGATGGCGTGGATTGGACTAGGCGGGTGTGAGGTCATGGGGGGCATCCTCAGTTGAAGATGGGCGTGTGAGATAAGGTGGTGGTGATGACGTTGGGTCTCTTGGAGGAAGAGATGTTGAGTCTTAAGTGCTTAAATGGGTGAAAGGGAGAGGTAGTGGGGGGGCTTGTCTTGGGGTCATGGGGGGTCATAAGGGGAGGGGGTGCTGAGAGAGGTCATGGGAGCGCCTTAGGGAAGATGGTGGCGGATGTAAGGATGTGAATTGGCGGACACACTGTTTTGGGTGCTGTCTTATTTATCAATTTTCTAATAGATAAATGAGAGGGACGCGGGTGGCGCTATGGGTTAAACCACAGAGCCTAGGACTTGCCGATCAGAAGGTCGGCGGTTCGAATTCCCGCGACGGGGTGAGCTCCCGTTGCTCGGTCCCTGCTCCTGCCAACCTAGCAGTTTGAAAGCACACCAGTACAAGTAGATAAATAGGTACCATTCCTGCGGGAAGATAAACGGTGTTTCCGTGCGCTGCTCTGGTTCGCCAGAAGCGGCTTAGTCATGCTGGCCACATGACCCGGAGCTGTACGCCGGCTCCCTCGGCCAATAAAGCGAGATGAGCACCGCAACCCCAGAGTCGGTCACGACTGGACCTAATGGTCAGGGGTCCTCTTTACCTTTTTAAAAGATAAATATGTGGGTCTCTTCCTCCACAATAACCCTGTGAGCTAGGTTAGGCTGAGAGGCAGTGACAGGCCCAAAATGACACAGTGAGCTTCATGGCCAAGTAGGTATTCAAACCCTGGTCTCCCAAGTCCTAGTCTAACCCCTGCACAAAACTCCTTGCCTCAGGTCCACCAACGGCATGCAACCCACCCACCCCCAGGAAGGTTACACACTATATTTCTTATAGTATATTCTCTTGCATTACAATTTGAATTCTGTGGAGTTCTCCAGTTCATTGCCCAATCGATGGAGTTCTGTGGAATTCAAATTGCAATTCGATAAAATTCATAAGAAATACTATTAAGGAATCATCCAGCATAGCAGATTACAATTGCCACAACAGGCAGGAAAACCATTAAGTGGTCTGCTGAGACCCTGAGCCATTTTTAAGTGGTCTGCTGGGATGAAATGTTTGGGAATGGCTGGCTTAGGATGTAAATGAGGGTGGAACTGTCTGTAGGAGAGCAATGGCTTGAGAGTTGGCTGTGAATGAATCAGGTCATGGAGGGACCTTATCTAGGGGTATGGCCTTGTGTATTTGAGGTGGGCATCATTAGTGGGCTACTGCAGTGTAGGGGACTTGTGGAAGAGTAGCATTCTCAGGACTGAGGGTTCCCATTTCCTCCAAGATCAGTGTTAGAACTGTTTAGGGAAGGGGGGTGGTCACTGAAACACTCACATAAGGAAAAGCAAGGGAGAAGTAGAGAATAGGGAGAGTTTGGCCTGATTGGGTAATGGCATAGAGCACTCCATAGAGGAGGAATCTGGGGGAGGGATGTACTGTAATAGGGGAGGTGGGCTTGATGGGGACACCACTGTGTTTTACAGTATAGAATGCTTAACTGCTGAAATCAGCTACAGATTTTGATGAGCATCAGTGTAAATCTTCCCCACAGACTGGAACATAGGAAGCTGCCATCTACTGAATCAGACCATTGATAAATCTTGCTTAGTGTTGACTACCCTGCCTGGTAGCAGCTGCCCAGGATTTCAAGCAGAGTTCTCTCCCAGTCTTACCTGGAGATGCCAGAGATTGAACCTGCAAAGCAGATGTCCCTTCCCTTGGATAGGGCAAACTGGTCTATCTAACATGGGCAGAGAGATATAAAGTGTGCACAGGTGTATTAACCATGAATTGCCATTCACGGAGGGATGAGGTTGTCAGACCTAAGCAGCATAGTGAGAACAAGCTTCAGGCCTCGCTGGCAGAAAGGGGACTTGATGCCAGTATCTCTGGGTTACTCAGAAATCTCTCCCGTCCTCAGTCTTTTAACAACTGAATATCCTAAGCTGAACAAGCCAAAAGTGGCTCTTATACATTGGCTCTCTGGTCTTCTGGATACTGCCTCATCAGCCCCACCCAGTATGGCCGACAGACAGGACTGATGGGAGTTGTAGTCCAGCAATATCAGGGCGGCAGGTTCTTCCACCCCCTCTCTAACAGAAATCGTCTTGCTTGACTATTCTCCTACCATTGTTTTTTGGGTTTCCAGGGAGGAATGAGGCTGTCCTGAAAGACTTGCTGAGGTCGTTGGTTCATTCTTTTATGTCCCTGCATGATTCTCTCCCTGATTGTGATTAGGGCCTTGAAATGTGGTGAACATCTGGAGATACATAACCAACTAGGAAACATTATTTCGACTATTGGCTTTTTTTTTTTAAGTTTTGCTTTGAACGATGCTTGGGGAGTATGCTGATAAAGTCGTTGTCTTCTCTCTGGCTTCTGCAGTGCTCGAGGCAAAATGTTGGGCAGGTCCCCCCCCCTCTTCTTTTCATTCCGCAGATCTGGAACAATCTCCCACGGGAAAGAGGGGGAAAGTCTGCTCCCCGGAGATGGTTAAAATTAGATTGGGCAAAGGATGAGAAAACGCAAAAACAGCGGCCTGGCCTCAGCGGGGGTGGAGGGGCACATTGGATGTGGCTGTCTTGGCGAGTTGAGTTGGTATCACTTGCCAAGGTTGGGTCAGGCTGGAGCCCTGGTGGATTTCTGTGCCCAGAGTCCACCTGGACTGTGTATTACGCACCCTAGGATCTGTACAGATTTGGGGACTTGAGAGTGGCACTCAGGAAGTGCTTCTCTGTTTCCAGCGAAGGCTTTGCCATGTTAGATCAAGACTGGAAGGCCACACCTGCACCATACATTTAAGACACTACGATACCACTTTAAACAGCCATGGCTTCCCGCAAAGGATCCTGGGAGCTGTAGTTTATCAAGAATTCTGAGAGTTGTTAGGAGACACCCCAGCCCCAGTTCTCCTCAAGAGCTATAATGTCCAAAATGGGTCAACAATCAATCCCTGTTCCCAGGGAATGGTGGGAATTGTAGCTCTAGGAGGGAAATGGGGAGTGTCTCCTAATGACTCTTGGCACCCTTAGCAAACTACAATTCCCAGTGTTCTTCATCCTGTCAACTTGGGGTGACTTCCCAGCGTTTGGCCCCTAGATTGGAGGATCCACTGAGAACATCACTGAACAGGTCAGAGGGAGAAATGGAAAACTCTTTGGGAGGCCTGCCTGAGCTGTCCAGACACCTGAGAATTAATTTAGATGGATTGTTTTTCTCCATTGTGTAGGAGCTTGTTATAATTTACATAGGGTTGTATCCAGCATTACATCTGCTCAGAATAAGGCCATTGAAATTAAGACATGAACAGACATAACTAACTTTGCTCCATTGATTTCAGTTGATTTTCCCTGAGTGGAAATTAATTGGATTCAGCCCACTCTTTTTCATAATGACATCCCACATATATGCGAAGTTGGTTTGACTTCTGCCGAACCACATTTGTGTGAATGGAAATGGTGTGATTGACAAGCTGGAACATGTGCAGAGGTGGATCAAGGGTCTGGAAACCAAGTCTTATGAGGAACGGTTGAGGGAATTGGGTATGTTTAGTCTGGTAAAGAGGAGATATGATAGCCATCTTCAAATATCTCAAGGGCTGCCACATGGAAGATGGAGAAAGCTTATTTTCTTCCACTCCGGAGGGTAGCACCCAAACCAATGGCTTCAAGTTACAAGAAAGGAGATTCCAGCTAAACACCAGGAAGCACTTTCTGATGAACAGTAAGAGCTGTTTGACAGTTGAATGGACTCCCTCAGAAGGCTCTCCTTCCTTGGAGGTTTTTAAGCAGAGGTGGGATGGCCGTCTGTGATAGATGCTTTAGTTGAGACATTGCAGGAAGTTGGACTAGATTACCCTTTGGGTCCCTTCCAACTCTACAATTCCATGAAGTGTGCATGTGTTATGGAGAAGGGAGGTGAATCAGTAAACTTTGAGATGGAAGAGATGTCCTTTCCCCTAACAGCAGACGTCTATTGGCTTCTGCCAAGGTCTTTGAGATATCAACAGCTGCTCCTCCCCTTTCATCATCTCGGACCTTTTTGCATGCCTAGCAATCCACAAAAAGGAAACATTTTTTTGAAGGCTTCCATGCTTAAAATGCCCCGAAGCAAAGTTGTTGAGAATGAATAAGAACATAAGGAGAGGGTCTGCTGGTCCGTCATCCGGCATTCTCTCAGAGGCCAACCAGATGCCCTGATGGGAAGCCCAGAGCCAGGATTTGAGCACAAGACCCCTCTACCCTCCTGGGTTTCCAGCAACTGGTATTCAAAAGCATTGCTGTGGAGGCAGAGCACAGTTATCCTGGCTAGCAGCCATCGATAGGCCTGCTAACCATAAATTGGTCTAATCCATAGTTTCAGCCTTCCTGAACTAGACTTGCAAATATATCTGCGGAAGTTAGTAGCCTGGAACGACACTGACTGGTCCACCTGTTAACATGCTGGTCGCTGGTGTCAAATCAGTGGCCTGAAGTAGGGGATGGAGAAGCCCAGCTATCTCCCAAGGTTATGAAAGTTCTCCTCCCATGGCTGTGTATTCATCCCAGGTGACCAAGCAAGGTACGGTTTAGAAGCCTGCCTTGATCATGGGTCCTTTTTGTACTTGAACCAACGAAACCCTCAATGCCTAGAAACTTGAAGCTGGCAATATTTACCCAGCCCTTTGCTCTCTTTTGCCTAAAACTTGGCGTATTCACTTAAGAAGGTTGTGGATAGCTGGGAATCTTAAGACCTCTTTCCGCTTTTGCTCCTTACCATCCCTTTAGATATCTCTGTGCAGTCACGAGGTCTAGTTTTTGTTTTTGCATAGAACACGAAATCTCCCTTCCGTGGAATCCAACTCCTGTGTCTGCTGCCGCACGCCCCGATTCGAAAAGGGGGGTGACGTCACCTCACTGCGTCGGGGCGGTGTTGATGCGCTCCCCTGTTTGCGCAAGAAACGGCTGGTTAATTTTCACCCTACGGCAGGCCGGCAGGTTGGTTAGGCTGCAAATTCTATACCTCGAGGGGACGTGCTCAGGTGTTTTCCCTCAAACCAGTCCTTCCAGAAAGGCTTGTGATACGCAGGATCCCCTAGGTAGATAAAACGAAGCAGACATCCATCCTCAGGGCTCCCAAAGCAACCCACCCTGCGGCAAAACAGGCCAGATGCCAGTTAGCTAGTTCAGATTTGCCTCCCTCTTGTTGGGTGAGAGGTGGATTTACGAGCCAGTTAAATGTTGCACCGTGACGTGCAGAGAACTTCGAACACATAAGCACAGGCTCTTAAGCGCTAACCTGGACCTGCTTCGTGGGATATATAGGTAAAGGTAAAGTGACCCCTGACCATTAGGTCCAGTCGTGGCCGACTTGGGGTTGCGGCGCTCATCTCGCTTTATTGGCCAAGGGAGCCGGCGTACAGCTTCTGGGTCATGTGGCCAGCATGACTAAGCCGCTTCTGGCGAACCAGAGCAGCGCACGGAAACCCCGTTTACCTTCCCGCTGGAGTGGTACCTATTTATCTACTTGCACGGGCATGCTTTCGAACTGCTAGGTTGGCAGGAGCAGGGACCGAGCAACGGGAGCTCACCCTGTTGCGGGGATTCAAACTGCCAACCTTCAGATCGGCAAGCCCTAGGCTCTGTGGTTTAAACCCCCAGCGCCACCCGCATCCCATTGATATACAGTATAGTGTGATCCAAAGAGCTGCTTTGTATTGACTCAGAGCATTGCTCCATCTTGCTATCTAGAGATGCACCTAAACGTTGCTGGACTAAAACCCCCACTGTCAGCATCCCTGATCATTGGCCATGCTAGCAGGGAATAATGGCAGTTGGCTGCTCCAACCTGGAAGATCTCAGGTTCTCCTTCCTTTTGCCAACACTGCCTGGCAGCGATAGACCACGGTTTCAGGCAGGAGTCTTTCCTATCTGGAGATGCTGGGGCAGTGTTAGAAACTCAAGATACAGAAGCCAGGGGCCAAGTGGCTCCTTAAACCAAGGTTGCAGCCGCCATAACAGAATCCTCCAGCCAGGCAAAGAAGAGGCGTCACTGCAGTGCAAATCCACTGGTCGAAGGCCTGTGTGGTGGAGGGGCGTGGCTTGTGGAGAGGGGCGTGGCTTGTGGAGAGGGTGTGTGGCAAGGGGAGGAGACACTGTAGGGAAAGTCTTGAGGGCTGGAGAGAGAAGCCTGGAAGGCCGCATCCTGTCCCTGGGACTGAGGTCCCTTGCCCTTTGCGTAGACAATACAGTGGTACCTTGGTTCCCGAACAAATCAGCTACCGAAGGCCACAAACCCGAAAGTGAGTGTTCCGGTTTGAAAATGTTTTTTGGAAGCCGAACGTCTGACACTGCTTCTGCGGCTTCCAATTGAGTGCAGGAAACTCCTGCAGCCAATCGGAAGCCGCGCCTTGGTGGTTTTCAAACCATTTCAGGTGTCAAACGCACTCCAGGAACGGATTAAGTTTGAGAACCAAGATCTACACCGACCAAAGATCTGATCTGGCTTTGGACAACTTCCTGTGTTTATACATTCCATTTCCCTTTGTGGACAGTGTGGGGTTCCTTCCCCGCTTTAGCTGAGCCTGCAGATTTGAAGCAAGGCTTCCTGGTTGGAGGGTGCGATTCTGGCTGGCACGGGCCTCCCCAGCACCTGTCCTCTAGAGGGTACCTTCATACGTGCTGAGAAAAACTCCAGGATAGGAAACGGGAGATTCTTTCTGTTCTTGCACAAGTCGAAGGCGATCCTAAATGTCACCTGCATAACATCAATAGCGACAAAGTGGGCCTAGTTACAGGTGGCTCATTTTAAAGCGCTGCTTTTTAGCTTTAAAGCGGAGGTGTGGACCTACAGCTGCTGCTAAAGTCCAGCTTCCATCAGCCCCAGCCAGCCAGACCACTGGTCGGTGCTGATAGGAGCTGTAGTCCAGCCAGACAAGGAAAGCCACAAATTCCTGATGTTGCTTTAAAGCCCAATATTGCCTGGATCCAGGATAACTTGAGGTGTGCCAGCTCCCCATATATGACTAAGGTAAAGGGACCCCTGACCATTAGGTCCAGTCGTGATCGACTCTGGAGTTGCGGCACTCATCTCACTTTATTGGCCGAGGGAGCCGGCGTACAGCTTCCGGGTCATGTGGCCAGCATGACTAAGCCGCTTCTGGCGAACCAGAGCAGCGCACGGAAACGCCGTTTACCTTCCTGCCGGAGCGGTACCTATTTATCTACTTGTACTTTTGACGTGCTTTCAAACTGCTAGGTTGGCAGGAGCAGGGACCGAGCAACGGGAGCTCACCCCATTGCGGGGATTCGAACCGCCGACCTTCTGAACGGCAAGTCCTAGGCTCTGTGGTTTAACCCACAGCACCACCCGCGTCCCATTCCATATATGACTACAGTGGGCCAATTAGGAGTCTCTGTTTCAGGTTCTGGCAGCGGGAGAAGCAAGTGCTGGTGAAGGCTGTCAGGAATCATAGCCCAAAGCATCAGGTCACCCTGGTCGTATATGGGCTGGCTCAGTTGATAGAGCGTGAGACTCGTAATCTCAGGCTTGTGGGTTCGAGCCCCACATTGGGCAAAAGATTCCTGCATTGCAGGGGGTGGGACTAGATGACCCTCATGGTCCTTCCAACTCTACAGTTCAATTATTCTATCCTTGCCCATGTGACTGGAGGCTGTTGGGAGCTGCAGTCCCCACAATGTGTGGAGGAGGTCCCACCTTCTGATAATAATAATAATAATAATAATAATAATGATGATGATGATGATGATGATAATAATAATAATAATTTTTTATTTATACCTTGCCCATCTGGCTGAGTTTCCCCAGCCACTCTGGGCTGCTCCCAATCGAGTATTAAAAACAATACAGATTTAAATATTAAAAACTTCCCTAAACAGTGCTGCCTTCAGATGTCTTTTTAAAGATAAGATAGCTGCTTATTTCCTTCACATCTGATGGGAGGGCGTTCTACATGGCGGGTGCCACCACCGAGAAGGCCCTCTGCCTGGTTCCCTGTAACTTCACTTCTCGCAATGAGGGAACCTCCAGAAGGCCCTCGGCGCTGGACCTCAGTGTCTGGGCTGAACGATGGGGGTGGAGACGCTCCTTCAGGACCGAGACAGTAGGAATGTTGCAACAGCAGGTTCCCTGCATTGGTGGCGGGTTAGAATGAATGACCTTCAGCCAGGACTCCTTCCAACTTGATTATTCAATAATAAATGAAATACTGAGTCGGAACAAGGGTTCATCTAGCTTAGCCTGAAAGTACTGGCGAGCCCCTGTGTGCCGTGTCTCTGCCATCTGCTCACTCTCAGGTATACTGCTCCTGGGCATTCAGGTTCCATTGAGCTACTAGCTGCCCCTCTTTCATCCCATTATATTGTCCAGCCCATTTTCTTTTAACGAGAGGGAGGTTTGGAGAGTAGCAACAAGGGTGGGAGGGGGCTGTTCAGTTTTGGCCCACTCTTCCCAGTGAGGTTCACTGGGGCACCATCGTTAAGACTTATTTCAGCCCCAGGCAGAAATATCTCTTTTCTTCCAGGCATTTTGATTAGTGATCATTTTGCTGGCTGTCGACGGCATGTGTTTGCTGCTGACCTTTTATTATTGCGTCTGCCATGTCGTTTACTTCATGGCTTCTCTCGCATACCCCCCGATCTTTCAGTGTGGCTTTATGCCAGGCGTGGGGAAAACCCTGGCCCTCCCTCCGGACGTGACTGCACTACAACTCCCAGCATCCCTGGCTGTTGGGCCATGCTGGCTGCTGGGAGTTGTAGTCCAGCAACATCTGGAGGGCTTTTTAAGAACTTGGAAGCCTCTTGAAGAGCTCTGCATGGCGAGTAATAATAAATCAGAGCACCAGTTAAATCACCTTTCTTCCAATGGATTCCATTCCTTCCTTCCTTCCTTCCTTCCTTCCTTCCTTCCTTCCTTCCTTCTTCTTTCTTTCTTTCTTTCTTTCTTTCTTTCTTTCTTTCTTTCTTCCAATGGATTCCATTCCTTTCTTTGTTACTGCCTGAGATTTATACCATGGCTTGCCCTATGAGTGGTAAAAGATCTGTGGGTCCTTCTGATGTTCCTTTTCCTCCCCCACAACCACAAAATCAAACTTTGTGCTTAATCTAAATTATGCAGATTGAGGGCGCCTTTGCATAGGATCAACTTTCTGTAGACCGTCCTGCAAGCACTCTGGGCTGTCTGGGTGATGGAATGTGATGGTGAAAGTTGGGAAATGTGGAGGGGACGGTTAGATGGTCAACATGATAAGTTTGGAGAGGGAGGGGAACAGGCAGGAACCAGTCACTCCATGCTCTCAGAAGGCTCCCTCTGCTATCTTATAAAATCTGTGTCCTCCATATACAGTGGTACCTCGGGTTAAGTACTTAATTCGTTCCAGAGGTCCGTTCTTAACCTGAAACTGTTCTTAACCTGAAGCACCACTTTAGCTAATGGGGCCTCCTGCTGCTGCTGCGCCGCCAGAGCACGATTTCTGTTCTCATCCTGAAGCAAAGTTCTTAACCCGAGGTACTATTTCTGGGTTAGCGGAGTCTGTAACCTGAAGTGTCTGTAACCCGAGGTACCACTGTATTGGCTGAGTGGTAAGCAGGACCAGAGGCAAAAGTGGGCAGCCATGTTGATGATAATAGTCTAGTTTCTTGCACACCCCTCCCTCTATGCCTTCATGCCAGTGAGAGACATGGTCTGAGTTCTAGGACACATCCCAGCCAGGCCAAACTCAAGGCGAGTGCGAAGCAGGACTGGTGATGAGGGGTGTGGCCTGAGGAGAGTCCTGAGGG
Source organism: Podarcis raffonei (assembly GCF_027172205.1). Taxonomy (NCBI): domain Eukaryota; kingdom Metazoa; phylum Chordata; class Lepidosauria; order Squamata; family Lacertidae; genus Podarcis; species Podarcis raffonei. Next base: position 8,144,758 of record NC_070617.1, on the reverse strand, counting down.
CCAGAGAGAGAGGTGTGGAAGGCCGCATAAGAAGGGCCTGCTGGATCAGACCCAACGGCCCGTCTAGTCCAGCATCCTGTTCTTACCAGTGTTAGAAACTCAGATATATAAGCTATTAGCCAAGGAATGAATCTGTGGTAGCCGAAATTACAGTACAGTCATACCTCAGGTTACAGTCGCTTCAGGTTGTGTCTTTTCGGGTTGCGGACTGCCAAAACCCGGAAGTACCGGAACAGGTTGCTTCAGGTTTCAGCGGCCGCACATGCACAGAATCACTAAATCGCGCTTTGCGCATACACAGAAGCACCAAATCGCAACCTGCACGTGCGCAGACACGGGTTGCGAACGCTGCGGGTTGTGAACGTGCATCCCATGTGGATCACGTTCGCAACCCGAGCGTCCACTGTACGTACTTATCTTACTCTCTCGCACAGCACGGGGTGGCAATTTTACTCTTGAGTCGTCAGCCAGCTGACTTGCACGGCAGCAATTTTGCTTGCACGGCAGCAATTTTAGTCTTGCGCTGCAGTACACAGCCAGGTGGTGCAGATGTCGATCGCAGTACCTGCAGCAAGACATTTCAAATTGGTTGCAAGTGGACCATTCCCAGTCACAAAGCACACCTGACTACTGGGAAATTCGGAACACTGGTTCCTACAGTAGCCAGACACCATATCCCGGCGGGGATGTCACAAGCAGGACCCGGGCACAAGGGCAACTCTCCCCACTTGGGGTTTCCAACAAGTGGTTTCAACACACCCACCACCATGGAACTTACTTGACTCTTGGCTCAGCTACCCGAAGGGAAATTGGAGAGATTTCTCTCCCACCGCCCCCATTACTAGAATTTGCAGAGCGAAGGTTGTGGGGTGACCTCAACGCACCACAACAAGATTGCAGTTGCAAGATTAGAGGGCTTTAAGGAAGGGATCGGAACAACTGCATGCTTAAACTATTGCCCTGGCTGCCCACATTTTACCGTGTTTGTATTGCAGAGCCACTGGGAGAACAGGATGTTGGACTCAATGGGCCCTTGGTCTCTTCCAATAGGTTTCTTCCTAGATTCTTATGTGTGTGTGTTATTGAGGGGTGATGGCGGCTTAGACGAGGCTCCCAAAGCCTGGTTCTAGTGCAGGGAGGGATTTACTTCTCCGGGGAAGTTGCGGCATCTACTGTCTTTATGAAGTTCATTTTTATCACCCATTTGAAATTCATTTATTTTTATTTAGCTTATAAAATTTTATGCTGGTTAATTGTTTAAAAAGAAAACCCTAAAAGTGGTTTACAAAAAGAATAAAACTATAAGTAAAGATGGTAGTTAAACACTTCATAAAGACAGTAGTTAAACATAGCTGTTTAAAACATTTTTTAAAAAAATTAAGATCGCCGATAAGCGAAAAGCAGATTGAAACACGTGAATGTTTTACATAGAGCGCTCCGATCTCTATCTTCCTATGTGCGTAATGTGTATCCATTATATCTGTCTATCTATCTGTTTATTGATTAAGTGGTATATAAACCTTGCTGAATAGGAATAAATAAATGTTCTGGCACTGAAATGGCTTTTTTTCTTTTTGCTTGAATCGCCGATTTAGCTCCAGGCCCAGAAGCTGCGTTTGGCGCATAGTCGAGGCCCGTACTATGGCGGCTCTTTACCCAACGTCAACCAGATTGGGAGCGGCACCTCTGAGTTTCAGGTAACTGGGGATGCAGGCCTTGCAAAGGTCCTGGGCTGCTTTTCCTCTGGCTGAGGCTTCTTTCTCAAATTTGGTTCTCTTTCCACAATGTGTCTGAGCCTTAGATAAATGAGGGCAGAATTGGGTTCAACTGTCTGCCCCCCTGAAAGCTCTTCTGTGGTCTTGAATAGCCAGGGGGCCAATTGGAAACCTAACAGGTGATGTTTTCCCCATCTCTGAGCTGGACCTGTTGAATTAGTGACTCAGACAGTTGCAGTACACAACCCTGCTGTGAAGTGGATCTGATTTTTCTATGGTGCCCCCAGCAGAAGTGTGGGAGGCGGTAGTAAAGGAGGAGTGTTGATTAACCCTGTAGTTGTAAAATCTCCTTTCCGACCTATCTATAGGAGTCTGCATGTGAGCGTGATTTTCCCCACCCTCCTGGCTATAGGGAACGGTCTCTTTCTTTGGATCAGGACTGAGGTGGGTGGGGGTTGGGAAATATCTGAAATTCCGAGGCGCTGGCATTTAATTTTTGACATACCAGCCCTCTAAGAGCAGGCTGATAAACATCGTAAATCGGAAGGAGGGTTGGCTTGTGCCTAGTTGTGTGGGTGTGTGGGGTTTTCCCCTGATCAGTCCCTCGCGAAGGGTTGGGCCACCCACCGTTGCCTGTGTGTGGTATGGTATTATTCTCACTTACCTTTCCCCTCTGTCTAGGAGGACGCTCTATGCTCCAGAAAACAGGGGTGTTAAATGAGAGATGCTATTAGAATGGGCAGGGGTGTATGACTGAGCATCTGCCAATAATAATACAGTGGTACCTCTAGTTACGAACTTAATTCGTTCCGGAGGTCCGTTCTTAACCCGAAACTGTTCTTAACCTGAAGCACCACTTTAGCTAATGGGGCCTCCCGCTGCTGCCGCGTGATTTCTTTTCTTATCCTGAAGCGAAGTTCTTAACCCTAAGGTACTATTTCTGGGTTAGCGGAGTCTGTAACCTGAAGTGTCTGTAACCTGAAGCATCTGTACCACTGTAGTAATAATAATAATAATAATAATAATAATAATAATAATAATGGTAATAATTTGATTTATACCCCACCCTCCCTGGCCAGGACCGGGCTCAGGGTGGCTAACATCAAAATATATAATATGTTAAAAACATAAAAGTCAAACAAACAATTAAAATACAGCTTAAAATCAGATTAAGAGCAAAATAAAATGAGATGGCAACCCATGAATTATAACTATGGGGGTTGGGGCCATTTAGTGATCTTACACCTTACAGTGCCGATCAAAACCTCTAAGAACTGGAACGTAGGGACTTGCCTTTATATTAAGACAGACCATCTAACTCAGTACAGTGGTACCTCGGGTTACAGATGCTTCAGGTTACAGACTCCCCTAACCCGGAAATAGTACCTTGGGTTAAGAACTTTGCTTCAGGATGAGAACAGAAATCGTGCTCCGGCGGCGCAGCGGCAGCAGGAGGCCCCATTAGCTAAAGTGGTGCTTCAGGTTAAGAACAGTTTCAGGTTAAGAACGGACCTCCGGAACGAATTTAAGTTCTTAACCCGAGGTACCACTGTATTGTCTCCACCAACCGGCATCAGCCCTGCAGGGTTTCAGGGAGGGAGCCTCTTCTGATTCCCAACCCTACCTGGAGAACTCAGGGATTGAACCCTGCATGGAAGGCAAGGTCCTCTGTCTCCACGGCCCATTTCCACGTAGCCCCAACCGTTTATGTCTATCCTTTTTCTCTCTTCTCGATGGCACTAAGAGCAGAGCCTAAATCCGGGCACCATTTTTAGAACACGTTTTTAATTGATTTTTAACATACGGAAAGATAAAATACCCTTTTTTAGTATACGTAAAAGGAAAACGAAACCTAATTACAACAGATAGAATGTGGATTGAAGTCAGCTTTCCGGGCAAGCACATGTTGAGTAGTAGTAGTAGTAGTAGTAGTAGTAGTAGTAATAATAATAATAATAATAATAATAATAATAATAATAATTTATTATTTATACCCCGCCCATCTGGCTGAGTTTCCCCAGCCACTCTGGGCGGCTTCCAATCAAGTGTTAAAAATAGTATTTTCGTTTAGGGATCTACTCATATAAGTGCATCAGACAAACATCTGAATCATTAAAAAACACAACACCCACCCCTTTCCCATTCCCCCCCCCCCGCCCCCCGTTTCAGGGGTAAGAAAATTGAGAACGCTATAAAGGAGGCTTGAACATGGTTAGGAATCAAATAATCCAAATCTGCTTAAAAGCTTGAGATGGAGACCATCCACGTTTCTGTATATTAACAAACGTCACAAAATTATACCATGCTTATATATAGATAGATAAAAGTGGCCTCTTATTTGAATGCCTGCTTTTGAAGTAATGCAATGCAGGAGTGCCAACTTGAATAAAATATTGGGGGACAGGTAAGTCCCACATAATCAATCACACGATGCAGCGCATGCGCACTATTTAAATTACAACCTCCGTCAATTTTTTTGGGGGGGGGGCAAAGACCCCTTGGCCCCTAGGAATTTGCTCCTATAATGCAGTGCACCATACCTGTGTTTCCCCATTTCTCCTCTGGAGATCCTGATTCTGAAACCCCTTAAAAAGGTAAAGGGACCCCTGACGATTAGGTCCTGTCGTGATCGACTCTGGGGTTGCAGCGCTCGTCTCGCTTTATTGGCCGAGGGAGCCGGTGTTTGTCCGCAGACAGCTTCCGGGTCATGTGGCCAGCATGACTAAGCCGCTTCTGGCGAACCAGAGCAGCGCACGAAAACGCCGTTTACCTTCCCGTCGGAGCGGTACCTATTTATCTACTTGCACTTTGACGTGCTTTCGAACTGCTAGGTTGGCAGGAGCAGGGACCGAGCAATGGGAGCTCACCCCGTTGCGGGGATTCGAACCACCGACCTTCTGATCGGCAAGTCCAAGGCTCTGTGGTTTAACCCACAGCGCCACCTGTGTCCCTCTGAAACCCTTTGGGTGCCTTTAAAGAGGATTGGACAAATTCACGGAGGGGAGAAAGAGAGCTGTCTATGGCTGCTAGCCACGGTAGCTGTTCTCTGCCTCTGCTGCTGGAGAAAGCAATACTTCTGAATCTCAACTGCTGGAAGCCACAGGAGGGGAAGAGTTGCTGCCATGCTCAGGTCTTGTTCTCCACAGGCGTCTGGTCAGCCACCGTGAGGACAGGTCGCTGGACTCGGTGGGATCTAGCAGCCAGGCTTCTCTTATGACTTCTCCTAAGGAAGTTAGATTAGCCTCAACCAGAGCCAGGGCCTTTTCAACACTGGCTCCGGTCTGGTGGAACGCTCTGCCTCATGAGACCAGGGCCCTGCAGGATCTGATTTCTTTCCATAGAGCCTGCAAGACAGAGTTGTTCCGCCTTGCCTTTGGCTTGGAATCAACTTGATCCCCTCTCCCTCTTTCCTTTTTCCTTTCTCCTTCTGTTATGGAACTCCTATTTGGGGACTTCCCTGGCTTTTTTTCTGTCCCACGTAGGACCTGTCTGGATAGTTGGCCTTGGTGAAGATTTGATGTTTTCATCCCCCCAAAAAGTTTTTGATTTGAGTTTCTGCTGAAATGAGGCTGCATTTTAATGTTGTACTTTAATCTTGTTTTTAAGTTGTATTTTAATCAATTGTTTTATACCTGGTGTTAGCCACCCTGAGCCCGGTCTTGGCTGGGGAGGGCGGGGTATAAATAACATTTATTATTATTATTATTATTATTATTATTATTATTATTATTATTATTTTCCTTTAATTCTGCTTCCACCCACTCCCTTCTTGTTTCCGTCCAGGGTCCCCTCCATTCGCCACTGGACTCTGCCCGCGGCACGCGGCACCACGGTTTGGTGGAACGGGTGCAACGGGATCCCCGGAGGATGATGTCTCCGCTCCGCCGCTACATGCGTCAGATATCCTTTTGGCCTCCCGCGTCTTCTCCTGCACCGCAGGTGTCCCCTCCCCTCCCCACCCACAACTTTCCCCGCTTTGATTCATCTCCGCGCTGGGGATTATAGAGCATTAACGGAAATCGAACCAAAAAAAAATTAGAAACCACTGCACCGCTCCATCTGTGGAGTCTTGTGCTAATGGTGGCAAACTCCCTCCCCATCAAATCTCTGAGCCGACATCTTCCTTAACCTCCTGCTCACATCGACAGCTCCCCCTACAGCCCTGCCTACGTTTCGCCACCGGCTGAACCCAGCTGGAGGAGGTAAAGCTCGTGCCGTCTCTTGAGTGAGGTCTGAAGTCCCCCCCCCCCCACTGTGAAAACCTCCATCTCTTTGCCTTTTCTTCTTGGCCAGATGCTGTCGGACTCCATGAGAGCCAGTGTGGTGTAGTGGTTAAGAGTGGTAGATTCGTAATCTGGGGAACCGGGTTTGCGTCTCCGCTCCTCCACATGCAGCTGCTGGGTGACCATGGGCCAGTCACACTTCTCTGAAGTCTCTCCGCCCCACTCACCTCACAGAGTGTTTGTTGTGGGGGAGGAAGGGAAAGGAGAACGTTAGCCGCTTTGAGACTCCTTAGTGTAGTGATAAAGTGGGATTTCAAATCCAAACTCTTCTTCCAGTCCCTGTTGGTCCCAGTCTGCATGGTTGGTGGGCAAGGATGATTGGAGCTGTAATTTACAACCCCCAGAAAGGTTGCAGTCCATAACTCCTGGCCTTAAGCTCCCTTAAGCATCTTTTTGCATGGAAGAGGAGAGGCACAGCTAATATCTATGGGCGGGTAGAGGGAAGTAGCCAAAGCGATGTGCACTGTGGGTGTTGTCAGACTCTCGGCTCCCGTCATCCCCCGCAGCCAACATGGCAAACAAGCTCCTTCCTAGCGGATGCCCCAAACAGTCAGGGATCACACATTAAATGCAGGGATGGGGAGCCAGATGTTATTGGACTCCAGTGCCCATGATCTTCAGCCAGCATCGCCAAGGATCAGGCATGCTGGGAGCTGTAGTCTAGAAACCTCTGGAAGGCCACTTGGTTCCTCCACTCTTGGTGTAGCAGTTGGCACTGTTGGCAGGGAGACTCGGGGTCAGTTCTCAAAGCTCATTGGGTCCCCCTGCGCAAGTCACTCTCCTGCTCAGCTTGACCTGCTAGAGATGGCAGGTGTGAGGGTACCATTCTGTTTGATCTCCCCTGCTAAAAAGGGTGGTGTCCAATGTTAGGCCTACTCGCAGTAGATTTGCTGAAATTAATGGTCATGTGTAACTTAGGCCCATTAATTTCATGGGACGTGGGTGGTGCTGTGGGTTAAACCACAGAGCCTAGGGCTTGCCGATCAGAAGGTCAGCGGTTCGAATCCCCGTGACGGGGTGAGCTCCCGTTGCTCGGTCCCTGCTACTGCCAACCTAGCAGTTCGAAAGCACGAAGTGCAAGTAGATAAATAGGTACTGCTCCGGTGGGAAGGTAAACGGCGTTTACCTCATGGTCAGGGGTCCCTTTACCTTTATATAACATACATGAGAATGAAAAATACTCTGGAACGGTGCTCATGCGATTATGTAGTCACTGTTCCAGAGTAAAGTCTGGCACAGTGATTCATTTAAGGACTTTCAGAGACCTCAGTTTGTTAGTTTTGATGTTTTGAATTATTCTATAAAGTTTTTCACATTGTAATTGTTTCTGGCCATCGTGTTGCTTTTGATATTGCTGACTCATATTTTGCAACACAGGGGTTTGTTTAATTACCCAACAGAACAGCAGGGGAAACTGCCCCCTTCCACCCCCACCCCAGGAAAACTGGGAGATGCATGCATGCATGTGTTTTTAATACAGTGGTACCTCGGGTTAAGTACTTAATTCGTTCCGGAGGTCCGTTCTTAACCTGAAATTGTTCTTAACCTGAAGCACCACTTTAGCTAATGGGGCCTCCCCCTGCTGCCGTGCCGCCGGAGCCTGATTTCTGTTCTTATCCTGAAGCAAAGTTCTTAACCTGAAGCATTATTTCTGGGTTAGCAGAGTGTGTAACCTGAAGTGTATGTAACCCGAGGTACCACTGTAGATGAAATGTATTACCAAACATGACCAGTAGTCTTTCAGTTTCACTTGGAGGCAGCCTGTCTCCCATCCACGTTGCCAGAACATGCTCAGAGGTTCAAGAGGCAGTGAAGGACTGGGGAGGAGGCGCTCTCCCAAGTGAAGCTTTCTCAGAGAGCTGTATGACATTTGACACAGCCTCCTGCTACAGGGACAACATTAGAGGAGGAAAGAGATTTTGAAAGTCCCTTCCTGTCTTAGGCAAAAAAAAGGGCCCCATTCTACCGAGGCAGCAGAACGAGGCAGAGAAATTCTGAGGCGAGAAAAGAACGATCTGCACCACTTCAGACCGCAAGGAGGGAACGTTTTTGGGGAATGTTCCCTTTCTTTAAAATATAAATACATTTCTGCAGGTTGGAAACAAGCCTGCTATAGTTAGCTGAACTTGTGATGGTTTGGGATCCTGTCCAACAAAGGCTACATTCGCACCAGACATTTAAAGCACTATGGCACCGCTTTAAACAGTGAAGAATTCTGGGAGCTGTAGTTTGTTCAAGGTGCTGTTAGGAGACCCCTGTTCCTCTCCCAGAGCTACAATCCCCATATTGGTTAAACAACCATTCCCTCTTCCCAGGTAACTCTGGGAATGTAGCTCTGGAAGGGGAATGGGGTTTCCTAACAAGTCTCAGCACCCTGAACAAACTACAGCTCCCAGAACTCTTTGCGGGAGGCCGTGACTGCTTGAAGCAGTATCAAAGCACTTTCAATGTTTGGGGTGAATACAGCCATATTCTGCTGAGAGTAAAAAGGTAAATGGGCCCCTGACCATTAGGTCCAGTCATGGCCGACTCTGGGGTTATGGTGCTCATCTCGCTTTACTGGCCGAGGGAGCCGGCGTACAGCTTCCGGGTCATGTGGCCAGCATGACTAAGCCGCTTCTGGCAAACCAGAGCAGCGCACGGAAACACCGTTTACCTTCCTGCCAGAGTGGTACCTATTTATCTACTTGCACTTTGACGTGCTTTCGAACTGCTAGGTTGGCAGGAGCTGGGGCAGAGCAACGGGAGCTCACCCCGTCACAGGGATTCGAACCGCCAAACCTCTGATCAGCAAATCCTAGGCTTTGTGGTTTAACCCACAGCACCACCCGCGTCCCTATTATATATTGTATATTATATCTTTTCAAAAAAAGATTGGTTAATGAAGAAATTATATATCTTTCTACTTACGAGTGTTGAACTAATTGGCTGATGAAGAATTCAACGCAACAGTAGTTGTTATCTGTAAACACTGTTCAGCAGAGTTCAGAGTTGGGCATCAGAATTGGATATTTGCTGATTATACAAAGCTTCACAGCCTGCTCTCCGCTGGGTAAAGTCTGGCACCGTGATTCATTTAAGGACTTTCAGAGACTTCAGTTTGTTAGTTTTGATGTTTTGAATTATTCCATAAAGTTTTTCACATTGTAATTGTTTCTGGCCATCGTTTTGGTTCTGTTGTGAAACAGAAAGTACGTTTGGGTATTAACGATGCCAAGGGACCCCCATTTTGGACGACCAGAGAGGACTCCCTGGCATGTTTTTCTATTCAAGAGCATTATGGGTAATTAGAGCGAAGGAGAGGAATTTTGGGGATAGCCTTCCGCAGAAAGCGCTATGATCTTTCTTCAAACAGTCATGGCTCCCCTCAAGGAATTGTGGGAACTGTCACCAGTAATTGTTAGTTCCCAGAGTGACAATTCCCAGAATTCCCTCTGAAGAGAGATTGATCGCTGAACCGCTCTGGGAATTGTAGCTCTGGGAGGGGAATAGGGGGCCCTAAGACCGATTTTCCTTTCCCTCTGTTTACTTCCCCCTGCCAAGTTTCTAGTCCCCTAGAAGTAATCCACTTGCTTTTCCCCCACCCCATTTTGAAGGACAATGCCCTGGGGGAACTTTCCGATGGAGAAAGGACACTTGTTTAGGCTGCCGGCAGCACTCAACAGGTGAGCCACTTTTTCGATTCTGTATTTCCTTCCCCCTTTTAATCTGCGCAAGGTTCTTGCTAACTGGGTTGCAAGTATGTGGTCTTGAGTACAGAAGCAAAGGCGGTATCATCTCTTATAGGGGGGCTTGGAAAGCAAATTTGTTATGGTATCTTCTGCTGCCGTTAGTCATTGAAGAAAGTTAGTCTTAAGGCAGGGAAGAAATGTGCAAGCCCGCAACACCTCTCGCCGTTCACTTTTTGTTCCTAAAGATGCTTTCGAGAGATGCCTTGGCCAAGGTATTCTGTGCTTCGGTAACGTCGAGATTGTATTGTTGCAATGTGCTCTACGTGGGGCTGCCCTCGAAGGCAGCTCCAAAACTTCAACCCGTCCAATATGCAGCGACCGGCCATTTTAAAGCAGCTGCACCTGTTGCCAGTTTGTTTCCTGATCCAATTCAAGATGCCCACGTTACCGTTTGAAGTCCTAAATGACAGGTCCCAAATTCTTGAAAGGCCACCTCCTTCCCTACAGACCCCCTCAGGTTCTGAGTTTGGCGGGGGGTGGGGTGCTGCTGTTAGCGTTTCTCTGCCCTCAATAGCTCAGGGTGGCGGGGGCCTAGGAGAAGGGCCTACTCTGTGGTGGCCCCTGAGCTGTGGAACTCCCTGCCGGCAGAGGTGCACTGGACACCTTCATTATTCAGCTTCCAGATGTTGCAGAAGACACACCTCTTTGCCCTGGCTTTTGACCCTTGAGGTGTATATTTTTAGGACTCGTTTTTGTGATTGCAAATTGCTTTTTTCAACGTTGTGTTTTAATGGTGTAGGGCAGGTAATGATAATAGCAATAGGAATAATAATGAATCAAACCATTTAAGCCTTACTCTTTGCAAAGCTTTAAAGTATTTTCATATTTGCGTTACAAAAAACGTAAGCTATCCATTTATTACCCTGACTTTTTATTTCATTTTCTGCATCTTTTTTTTAAAAAATTCACCAGGGAGGTTAGTGCAAGATTCCCAGTTTTTATTTTGAAACAAACCTTTTTTTTTCCGGGTGCCAGGATTTTCCTGCCTACACACACCCCTTATCTCACAGGGATAGATTTTATTTTACCTCGCCACCCCTCTCATGTTCCCCATTTGCATGAGAGACCCTGGCCCAGAAGAACCATCTTTTGCTGCTGCCCCCTCTATATAAAAAAAAGAAGTCCCATTTTTGCTTCAGTAGACAAGGGATGGCTTCCGGCTGGTTGCACGCATCTCTGCTGGGCTCGGCAAACAATGCCCCCGTTGTTTTCCCCCAGGGAGCGACACGGATTCTTCCCCCGTGACGTCCCTCCCTCCCTCGCCCTTCTCCCAGCCCCGGGTCCCAAAAGCACAGTTAGAAAACTCTGGGAAGCTTTTGGAAGCGGGGAGCCTGGCAAGGCAGCGGCTGTTCTTCCTCTGCCCACGTTTTCTCCCCCTGCCAGCCGACGGACAGGCTGTGCCTTGTCTGGGTCTCTGGGTGCTTTCTTAATTGGCAGAGACTCTTCCTTCTCTCCCATCCCCACTGCCCTGGGTCTCCCACCGCATCTTTGCCTCCGATCTGGGCGCTAATGAGGAGCACGGAAGACGGAAATCCCTCGAAAAAGCAGCACATAGGATGATCATGATCACTGCAGATGGTGACAGCAGTCACAAAATTAAAAGACGCCTGCTTCTTGGGAGAACAAACGTAGACAGCATCTTAAAAAGCAGAGACATCACCTTGCCAACAAAGGTCCGTATAGTTAAAGCTATGGTTTTCCCAGTAGTGATGTATGGAAGTGAGAGCTGGACCATAAGGAAGGCTGATTGCCGAAGAATTGATGCTTTTGAATTCTGGTGCTGGAGGAGACTCTTGAGAGTCCCATGGACTGCAAGAAGATCAAACCTCTCCATTCTGAAGGAAATCAGCCCTGGGTGCTCACTGGAGGGACAGATCGTGAAGCTGAGGCTCCAATACTTTGGCCACCTCATGAGAAGAGAAGACTCCCTGGAAAAGACCCTGATGTTGGGAAAGATGGAGGGCACAAGGAGAAGGGGACGACAGAGGACGAGATGGTTGGATAGTATTCTTGAAGCTACGAACATGAGTTTGACCAAATTGCGGGAGGCAGTGGCAGACAGGAGTGCCTGGCGTGCTCTGGTCCAGGGGGTCACGAAGCGTCGGACACGACTAAACGACTAAACAACAACAACAACAGGATAGGACATGGAGAAGAACTGGCCCCGCCGCAGACAGATCCAGCCCCTCCTGCAAAACAGGGTGCCCTCCCCACCCCACAGAGACCCCAGTATAGATCACAGTTTTGCACAGGAGCTACAGGGAGAAGAATTACGTGCGTGCAGCTGCAGCTTTTGATTGGATTTGATTTAATAGTTATATTCCACTTTTGCAGCGACAAAATGTCGAGCCCGAAGTGGCTCACGACCAGCACGGTTGCATTATAAAGCAGCAAAAATGGCAAACACAGTAGCATATAAATTAAGCAAACAGCAGCAAATTCATCAAAACAACTAATACCATTCAGTAAAGTCAAAGTAAATCAAAATTTCAGAAATATCATACCTGCACATTTACTTACTTAAATGCCACCCTTCTTCCAAAGGTCACAGGACGGTTTGCAGCATAAAACCACAAAATGCATAACCCAGTAACAATAATTATAATACCCCTTCCCACTACTATACATTTTTAAAACCCGATGACACCACTTTGACAAGTCATGGCTTCCCTCGCAAGGAATCCTGGGGAAACAGTTTGCTATGTGTGCTGAGAGTTGTTAGCAGACTCCCCCTGGTGGTGTGTGGTTGTGGGTCAAATTTGAAGGAGTGGTTTGGTCTGTGTTGGGGAAGGAACAGCTATGAGCTTATCTAGCTTGCCTGTGTGCTAAGAATATCAGGCATTCCCCACCTGCCCCCTTGTTTCCACAGCAACCTCCTGCATTGTTGTTCCAGCTTTGGCAATTCTAAAGACTTCACGTGTCAAATTTTTATTGAACCTCCAAATCTTGACCTATGAATTACAGATTTCAAATTTGTTGTACATTTCTTTTTAAACTTTGGCTTTCCTTCTTTCCCTCTGTGCTGTTCTTAATCCTATCCCATTTACACCGGTCCTTAAAAGACCTACACCGGCTCCCAGTACGTTTCCGAGCACAATTCAAAGTTTTGGTACTGACCTTTAAAGCCCTAAACGGCCTCAGCCCAGTATACCTAAAGGAGAGTCTCCACCCCCACTGAGGTCCAGCTCCGAAGGCCTTCTGGCAGTTCCCTCCCTGCGAGAAGTGAAGGTACAGGGAACCAGGCAGAGGGCCATTTCAGTAGTGGTGCCCGCCTTGTGTAACGCCCTCCCATCAGATGTCAAGGAAATAAACAACTGTCTTGACTTTTAGAAGACATCTGAAGGCAGCCCTGTTTAGGGAAGTTTTAAATGTTTGATATCTTACTGTGTTTTTAATATTCTGTTGGGAGCCACCCAGAGTGGCTGGGGAAACATAGCCAGATGGGTGGAGTATTTATTATTATTATTATTATTATTATTATTATTATTATTATTATGCATTCTAATGTTTGTCTCCCCCCCCTTAATTCTCCCCTCTGCCCTTGCAAAGCAGAACAAATTCTGATTCCGCCCTGCACACGAGCGTGATGAACCCCAATCCGCAGGACACGTACCTGGGGCCCTCCCAGGGCGCCCCCCCTCCAAATCGCAAGAGCGGTGAGTGGCCCTTTTCCTCTGCCGGGTGGGGGGGGTCGCCTCTTCCCTCCCATCAAGGGGTGGATGGGTCAGAGGAAAGGATGGCAATGACTTTGGACATCCCCAATTTTGTGCCATCCAATCTCCTTGATTTTTATTTTATTTTTTAATGTGCTGATCAGCAGACTAGCCAGGGAAATTTGGCTCTATTCCCACTATACATTTAAAGCACCATGCTGCCCCCTTTGAACAGTCATGGCTTCCCCCAAAGGATTCTGGGAGCTGTTAGTTTGTTCAGGGTGCTGAAAGTCTGATTCAACTTGACACCGATCTTATTCTGCGCCCCCTTTCTCCCTCCCGCCCTCAGGTTACTTGGATAACGACATGGATAGCAAAGGTAACCACTGTCTCCTTGCTTCTCTCCTCCCCCCCCCCCACTTTCCTTGCCTGGTGAATTTCTTAGGCCCTATAATGCTATTCCAAGAAGGGGGAGTCCCTTGCCAGCAAGGCTGGCCTATACGTTTGGGGCGCTGGGTTGTCTGTTCCCATGGTGCTTAGGAAAAGGGTTTGTCTATCCGCCCCCCACAAGCAAGGGCACTGAAAACTCCCAGGTTGACTGGCGAGTCAGCAATGGCGTAGCGGTTAAGACTATGACCCGGAAGAGACCGTAGTTCAAATCCACAAAGCTTGCAGGGCTACCTCGGGCCAATTGCTGTCTCTCGGCCTCAGCTACCTCACAGGGTTTTTGTGGTGATTATTATTATTATTATTCTGAATTTGCATTTTATTTATTTGTTAACATTCTTATATTACATTGGTAAACGTTGTCATATTACATTACAGGACTTACTATAATATAATTTCCAACACATATACATAAATTATATACAAATTTTATATACCTAGAAAGAAAATGAAACAAAAAAAGAAAGAATAAAGAGGAAAAACAAAAACAAATCCCCCCCCAAATCATATACATACCAACACACTAGACTTTCTGTCTTTCCTGTTGTATATTCTGGGTTTTTGTAGTGATCAAGTGAGGACAGGTGGGTTCAGAACCACAAACACCACCCTGAGCTCCGTGGAGAAAAAGGCGGGATATAAATGCATGAAATTATGAAATAAAACCACACGCAACAGTGGGGCAGCCACTGTGGAAGTATTGAAGGCGACTTGGGTGCCCTTGCCAAAAAAAAGAGCATCAGCGCTTCCTTAGAATCAACACAGTTCCCCGCCCTCTCAACTGACCGTTTCCTGACATTGAGACTACATATCCCATCATGCTCTGGTGGTCTGTGTGCTCGATCAGGGCATGCTGGGAGACATGGTGTGGACCCATCTGGGGAAGCGGCAGTTCCCTGCAGCCTTGCCTCTCAACACCACAGGGGCGTGGCTTCCCCAGGCTCCGCCCCCTGAAGGGGAGGAGCCACAACTGGCCTGACCAGCTGTCCTGTCTCCACCTGACCCCAGGGGATAGCTCAAGTCGGTAGAGCATGAGACTCTAAACCTCAGGACCCTGGGTTTCTTCCCCATGTTGGGTGAAAGATTCCGGCATTTGCAGGGGATTGGACTGGATCAGGGTTTCCCAAAACTGGGTCGCGGACTGTTTTTGGACTACAATTCCCATCATCCCTAGCTAGCAGGACCAGTGGTCAGGGATGATGGGAGTTGTAGTCCCAAAACAGCTGGAGACCCAAGTTTGGGGAACCCTGGGGCTAGGTGATCCTCATGGTGATCCTTCCAATTCTACGATTCTGTGGTATTCCTCTCTTCCAGTGTTTCCTTTCCATGTGCCTTCCATTGAGGAGAGTCTCCTGGACGACGGCAAGCAGTTGCTGAAGCCCTGGGACACCAAAAAAGTAGGTGAATTGTGCGCAGTTTGAGATTCCGACAAAGGCTGCAGCCCCCAGACACTTGTTTTGTATGATTTGGCATTCCTTGATCACATAGGCAGTGGAACCCCATGTGGCCAATAAGTTCCCCATATCTGTATGCTGATTTTCAGTTGACTCCACCTTCCTCTTTTCCTCTCTCAGCTCTCCTCATCGTCTGCCCGTCCGAGGTCCTGCGAGGTGCCTGGGATCCAGTAAGTGTCAGCGCAGATTTCCAACTTGGAAGCCCTTCTATCCCGGCTCAGTCCCCAAATTCCAGCCTCAAACACAAGTCAGTCATTTAGTGTCACCATTCCCATGCTAGGGAACAGCCTTCTAGCAGAGATATGATGGGCAACCCTCACTTTTGACTCTCAGGCATCTCTTTTATTTATTCTTATAACAAAGTTTGTTTCTGGCCATTGCATACCACCCTGATAATTTACGATTTTGCATTGTGGGAAATACATTAATATATACCCTATTTTTCGCTCTATAAGACGCACCAGACCACAAGACGCACCTAGTTTTTGGAGGAGGAAAACAAGAAAAAAAATATTCTGAATCTCAGAAGCCAGAACAGCAAGAGGGATCGCTGCACAGTGAAAGCAGCGATCCCTCTTGCTGTTCTGCCTTCTGGGATAGCTGCGCAGCCTGCATTCGCTCCATAAGACGCACACACATTTCCCCTTACTTTTTAGGAGGGAAAAAGTGAGTCTTATAGAGCAAAAAATACGGTAAATATAGATCCACCGGTGTCTAACTTACCCTCTTAAATGATAGGTTGGGGATTTGCAGCAGGCTGGATATTTAGGCCTATAACAATACTGATGGTGATCATGTAATTCTGTTCTTTTTTTAAATGAATATTTCCTCCCCATGTTAAAAAAGCGAAGCACAACTCCTTGCAGCTAGAAAGGATGCACATGCGGGGGTGGGGAGAGGTTTCGTGCACATTTTCTAACTGCAGTGATTTTGGAGAATTGCATTAAAAATGTGATACCTGCCAACCTGCATTTGAAGTGATGCGTTACACTCTCTGTGTGTAAACCCATCTGAAGTCTTGAGTCCCTCACCAGAATGACATCTCTCCCTCTGCCTGTCTCTCTTTCAGCATCTTCCCATCCCCAGACCAGCCTGCCAACCTGCCTCTGATCCCCACCGCCCTCAACACGGGGGGCTCCCTCCCGGACCTCACCAACCTCCACTTCCCCTCCCCGCTGCCCACGCCGCTGGACCCGGAGGAGTCCGCCTACCCTAGCCTGAGTGGCGGCAGCAGCACCGGCAACCTGGCCAACACCATGACACACCTGGGCATCAGCGGCGGCATGGGGCTCGGCCCCAGCTACGACTCCCCAGGTGACACCTTGACCGTGCGCAGAGGAGCCCAGCCGGGGAACTCAGGAGAAGCGCTGGGGCGGGGTGTGTGTGTGTGTGTGAAGGCTTGGTGTGTGTGTGTGTGTAGCCAAACAGTGGGCAGAACCACAGGATAGCCCCACGATTGGCCCTTCTTCAAACCACCAAACCGTGGGATATGGGGGAGCTGAAAGGACAGGAAATGTCTGTTCTGTAGGCCAGATGTAAATAAAAATAAATCAAAATTTATTATTATTATTACAGTGGTGCCTCTGGTTACGTACTTAATTCGTTCCGGAGGTCCGTTCTTAACCTGAAACTGTTCTTAACCTGAAGCACCTGTTTAGCTAATGGGGCCTCCTGCTGCTGCCGTGCCGCCGGAGCACAATTTCTGTTCTTATCCTGAAGCAAAGTTCTTAACCCGAGGTATTATTTCTGGGTTAGCGGAGTCTGTAACCTGAAGCTTATGTAACCCGAGGTACCACTGTATTATTAGATGTGGCCCACCAGCCTCAGCATTGGGCCTGGGGGGCTGTTTTCACCAAACCTCCCCCTTTGTGTCCCAAACAGGGCCACAAACAATTGGGAGCTTAAGAGTGAGTCCTTCTTCGTCCTTTGCTGGAGCATGGCGTACTGCCCCATCCATTCCTATGGTGGGCAAGAGAGGGAGATTGCCTTCCTCCAGGGCCACTGGGGCTGCAGCGTTTAGTCGATCGACTGATCAGTTAGATCAACTGCCCCGCCAACCTGATGCCCTCCAGATTTTGCTGGCCACACCTCCCTTCACCCTTGACCTTTGGCCCTTGCTGGCTGGGGCTGATGGGAAGTGGAGTCCCACAACATTTGGAGAGCCCACCACCAGGTTCATCCATTTCAGTAGGTCTGCTCTGGGGAGGACTTAGTTGCGTGCGACCCGTCAGACGCTGCGACTCTCGGTTGTATTCAGTCAAGTCCTGCTCAGAACAAACGCATTGGGAGGAATTTGGCATAGTGCTAAGGAGATTGTTCCATCAGATTAGCAGAGATTGCTTGGACTGTTGGAGCAGTCTTTCTTCTCCTCCGCCCGTGTGGGTTCTACACACACAAGCCAATTGTGGTGGGGGCACTGGGAAGAGAGTGGGGAAGTCCCGTTGCCTTAGCATAAGTCCTCTGGCGGACTTCCACTAGTGGGATCTGTTTGTTACACCTGGCCTGTCGAAAGGAACGAACCCAAGTTGGGCATGTTCATTAACGGGTTTCTAAACCACAGAGCCTAGGGCTTGCCGATCAGAAGGTCGGCGGTTTGAGTCCCCGCGACGGGGTGAGCTCCCGTTGCTCAGTCCCTGCTCCTGCCCACCTAGCAGTTCGAAAGCACGTCAAAGTGCAAGTAGATAAATAGGTACCACTCCGGTGGGAAGGTAAACGGCGTTTCCGTGCGCTGCTCTGGTTCACCAGAAGTGGCTTAGTCCTGCTGGCCACATGACCCGGAAGCTGTATGCCGGCTCCCTCGGCCAGTAAACGAGATGAGCGCCGCAACCCCAGAGTCGGCCATGACTGGACCTAATGATCAGGGGTCCCTTTACCTTTTAAGTATGACAGTGTCATTAGCCCAGTGCCATCTGTTCTGGCAGCAACTTTCCATGGTCTCCAGTCTTTCCCATTTCCCTGGCACCTGAATCTATGACATGGTTCTGAACCCGATAACTTTAGCATAAGCTGGGGGCTCCCTCTCCCCTCCCATTCGGGTGGTGGGCATGTATCAACTCCCAGCCCCCTTGGGAGGTCTTCCTTCCACTCCCTTCTGAGGCCCATGTGGTGGGAGTATGTGTCCATGACATTTTTCTGTTCTCACCTCCATCCGTGTGCTCCCATTGCCCCCCCCCCCCAGTCCAAGATTGCGACACACAGGGCAGGGGGTGTTCATGTATCTCCATGGGTAATTGTGTGTGTGTGTGTGTGTGCACACGAGGGAGACGTGGTTCACACCTAACACTGAGCTAAACCGTGGCTTGCTGTGGTTTGGTGGATGTGCGGGTTCCCAGAGCAAAGATGCTCAGAGTGAAGAACACAGCTTCTTTGCTGCTTCCTTGGTCCTGTAAAGGAAGCCATGGTTTGGCTTGGCACATTGCCCAATCCTGGGCTCATGGTTTTTCTTTCTTCTGGGTTCGGACCTAATGGTAATCTAAATCACGGTTTAGTCCTGGATCGTACCTGAGCAGCAAGACTGGGTGGGAGCGCAATTGTCATTCTGGGAACCTACTTGTCCACAGTGCACTATGGTTTGGTTTAGCACATTGTGCCAACCAGGACTCATGGTTTATCCTGTTTCCGGGTTCAGTTCTAACACCAAGCTGAACTGTGGTTTAGTCCTGGGTTGTACAGCAGCAACATGACCATGTGGGGTGATCCGGAGTCCCGTGGCTGTGACAGTCACTCTGGGAACACACTGGTTTGCAGTACACCATGGTTTGTCTTAGCCAGGGGTCAGCTAACTTTTTCAGCAGGGGGCCGGTCCACTGTCCCTCAGACCTTGTGGGGAGCCGGATTATATTTTGAAAAATAAAATAAAAAATGAACGAATTCCTATGCCCCACAAATAACCCAGAGATGCAATTTAAATAAAAGGACACATTCTACTCATGTAAAAACACGCTGATTCCTGGACCATCCACGGGCTGGATTTAGAAGGCGATTGGGCCTGATCTGGCCCCCGGGCCTTAGTTTGCCTACCCGTGGTCTTAGCACATCCTCCAAACCCGAGCTTGCTGTTTATCTTGCTTCAAGGTTCAAACTTAATGCTACGCTAAACCAGGGTCGTGCGGCAGCAGGCAGACCGTCCTTCTGGGAACCTGCTCGTTCGTTTCCACTCCATGGTTTGGCTCATAGCTGTCCACTTTTCCCTTTTCTTGCGAGGAATCCTATTCGGAAGAAGGAAATTTCCCTTAAAAGAAGGGAAACGTTGACAACTATGGTTTGGTGTGAACCGGGCCTGTGTGTGTGTGTGTGTGTGTGTCCATTTCCTCTCCCCCCCCCCCACTCACATTTATTTATTTCGTTCTGTTCTTTCTTTTTGTCCCCACAGGGCTGTGCTCATCTATGCAGAGTTCCCTCAGTAACCCCTGCATCCAGTCCTCGCTTAGCAACCCCTCGCTGCAGGGCTCCCTGAGCAACCCCTCCCTCCGCTCGTCCCCCAGCAGCTCCTCCATCCCTTCCTCCATGAGCAACCAGTCCCTGCCCTCCTCCCTCAGCAACCCCTCCCTCTCGTCCTCCCTCAGCAACCCCTCCCTCCCCTCCTCGCTCGGCAGCCAATCGGGGCAGCCCACCCTGCAGCAGCCGCAGCAGCAGCAGCAGCAGCAGCAGCCCAGCTATGGCGGCTCCCCCTCCTCCGCTTCCTCCTCCGCCCCCGCCTCCTCCTACGCCCCCCTGAACGCCTCGCCCCGCCGCAGGGTCCCCCTCAGCCCCTTGACCCTCCCAATGGGCGGAGACTCGAGAAGGCCGCACCCAAAACAGTTTTCGCCAACTATGTCACCCACATTGTCCTCCATCACGCAGGTACGCACGGGGCGCTCTCGCGCGCTCGCTTTCGGCCTCTGCCTTTTTTGAAGGATAACTTTTAATTTGTTTCTTTTCCATCGTCGTGTCTTTCTCCGTCCCTCCATCTCATCTCAGCTTCCAGGGAAAAGCACCCACCCTCCTTTTCCTTCTCAGGTGGTAATTTTGCTGAAAAATGTTTTCCCAAGGCCTCGTTTATTCTAGGCTGCTTCCAGAACCTTTTCCCGGTTCCTCAGTTTTTTCCCTCTGAAAGATTCCCAGGGGGGGGTCTAAGCAGGGTTGGCAGCGGAGCAACCGCGCCGGCTGCTGGGCCGTTTGGGAAGTGTCTGCCTCCGAGGCGCCGCAGCACACCTTAATGCGGCTCAAGCAACTTCAGTGCCGTTCAGATAAACATCGCAGGTGGATCCATAAATCCACACGTGTTCCCATCTGCTGGAGACTGTTCAGGCCTGTGCATGTGTGCATTCTCTCCCAGTCTCTGACTTTAATGACCTCATCTCTTGCCAGTAAGGAGCAGGGCAAACCCCCCGCCTCCCATCAACTCATTCCTCCTGGACAGTTATGGCCATCTCTCTGGGTTTTGGAGGCAATCTTCCCTCTCTGGTGTAGCTGCCTTTTCCCTAGGAGATGGTGCCTGCTGTTCAATTGAGCCAGTGAAGGAAGAGATTGGTTTAAAAAGACAGCCAAGGAGAATGCAACGCTTTTGGGCAACCAGCAAGCAGCCGGTTTCCTCTCTGAGAAATGTGGCAGGCCTCCGAAATGTAAAAGTTTTTTTAAAAAAGGTGAAATTATAAGAACTCCTGTCCCCCAGCACACACGCATTAGGAACCTCCTTGCACAGCCAGTTTGCAACGAAATTAGACATTGTCCCCTCTCCTCACTTCACCCACCTGGGTTTCTTCACCTGCCCAGCGACTATTTGAGGGCTCCGTGTAGGACACATAAGCGCAACCCTGCAGGATCAGACCCAAACACCCATCTATTCCAGCATCCTGTTCTCAGAGTAGCCAATCAGATTCCTCCAGGAAGGCCCTCACTGTTACTCGTAAGAGCAGCTCTGCAGGATCAGGCCCCAGTCCCCATCAAGTCCAGCATCCTGTTCTCAGATGGGCCAACCAGGAGCCAGACTTTGGGGGGGGGGAGGCCTTGGCACAGTGTCATCCATGCCCCCCTCGCACCAAGCTCAGGGCTCAGCCCTACCCTGACTTTAGAGCTATGAAATTAACAGAGATGGGGCCAGTGGGTAGCGGTGAGGGTCCCTTCCACACCGCTTAAGGCCCTTGGCCATTGCCAAGCCTGCCCAAATGGCAGTGCCAAGCCTGGCCAACAGGGAAGTCGCAAACAGGACCCAGTTACCACCTTGAGTTCTTGGTGGGGGAAACGGCAGGATGTAGAAAATGGACTGTAAAAAGCAGCAGTACCGTTTTTTTCGCTCTATAGGACACACTTTTCCCCCTCCAAAAATTAAGGGGAAATGTGTGTGCGTCCTATGGAGCGAATGCAGGCTCCTTGGCTTCAGCAATAGCAACACGAAGCCTCCGAAGCGTTGCTTTCGCTGAAGCCTGGATAGCGCAGCGACCCCTCTCGCTCTCCAGGCTTCAGGGATAGCCGCCTGAAGCTTCCGGAGCATAGCGGGAGGTCCCTCTGCACTCCGGAGGCTTCGGATTCCTTTTGCTGAAGCCGGGAGAGCAAGACTCTCCTGGCTTCAGCAGAGAGGGAGAGCTGCGCAGCGCCCCTTCAGCCAAGCGGGAGGAGAAATGGAAGGGGCTCCATTTCTCCTGCCGCTTCGCTGAAGGGGCGCTGAGCAGAGAGGGGGAGATTTTTTTTCTTGTTCTCCCCCTCTAAAACAAGGTGCGTCCTATAGAGCAAAAAATATGGTACTTTTTACTTTAATATATGCCCACTAGGTGGAGCTCTTGATCTCTCCCTTTCCTTCCTTTTCCTTCAATTAGGTCTTTCTACTAGACTTCTGAGTGGGCTGTACCATTTCAGGCTTGTGGGTAAGAGCGAACCATTTTGAACGTTCCTCTGGGTAACACAGAATTCTCTGCGTTAAAAAAAATAAAAAAGATCTGCTCCTTCAGCCTGCTTATTCATACAGGAATAGTTTTGTTTAGCTATAAGCCATAGCAAAACAGGAAGGGGGAGAAGGAACTGTTCAAGAGTTGAGCAATGAATTTAGTTATTAATTCCCAGGCAACAGCGCCAATAAGGAGATGTGCGCAGTAACGTGGTTTTCATGATCAAACAGCAAAAAAGCATACAAACTCAGTAGGTGTGACTAAACCTCCAACAGATTTCCCCCCACAGGGATCTTTTATAAAGCAGACATAGAGTTGTATATAATTGCCAACCTCCCCCTGTGGCAGTTTTGCAAAATACAAGAAGACATTGTGACTTCTTATTAACCAGGAAGACATTGAAGCTTAGCTCTGTGAAGCATTTCCTACATGGAGCTGTGTAGTTCCTTTTTTTTTTAATTTTTTGTGTGTGGCAAATATCTATTTTTATTAATACATTTCCAGAGATTTCCAGAAACTTGGGCCCAATACAAACCAGTAAACACACTGGGATAAATGCTTTTAAAATCTAAAAAGGGGACAAAAGAAAAATAGAAGAAGAAAGGGAAAAGAGAGGGAGAGGAAAAAAGAAAAAAGGGGGAGAAAAGAAAATGAAAGTAGGATAAAAAGAGCTGTGTGGTGATTTTTGAGGCAGATTCATGGAGGAGCTTTGTTGTCTGCACGGCTGCTGGTCCTGATGGCTGTGCAGCAATTGGCAGCCAGGGGATAACTCCTGTTGCACGCAGCTCCTGTTTGCGGACTTCCCCTTCCCATTGGGCCGCCGTGTAAACAGGATGCTGAACTAAATGGACCCCCTTTGGCCCGAACCAGGACAGCTCGTCTTTAGAATTGCAGGGAGTGACTCTCTTTTTGCGGGAGCATTAAATGGTTCCGTTCCCAACCTGCAGTCTGAATTGGTACAATCTGCTTTTTTTAGGGAGGGTGGAGTTCACCTCTGAACTCTCCCACCACTGAACCCTCTGCACCCTGCTGCCTCAACACTTGGCGGGGGCCAGCGACGTAGGGAAGCCCCTTGCCTCCTTCCCCCTGCGGCTGCAGACTCCCTTTTAACAGGACTGGAACGCCTCTCTTCCCTCTCCAGGGGGTTCCGCTGGACACCAGCAAGCTGCCGGCCGACCAGAGGCTGCCCCCGTACCCCTACAGCCAGCCAGGGATGATCCTGCCGCAGAATCAGAAGTCCCTCCACCAGGCGCAAGGGCCGGCCTCTCAGCAGGGGCGCCAGCCTGCCCAGCACCAGCACCAACACCAGCACCAGCAGCAACAACAGCACCAGCAGCAGCACCAACACCAGCACCAGCAGCAGCAGCAGCAGCAGCACCACTTGCAGTCCCAGTGCCCCTACCCAATGCATTACCTGTCCAATTCTATGCTGCAGAACCAGTTCGGCCAGCAGCTGGGTGACTTCGGCCTGGGCAACGTGAGTATACTTGGTGTCTCCTCGTCTCTTGCCCCACCTCCTTTTGGGTCTGGGAGTTGCATCATCATCATCATCACCATCATCATTTTTATTTATACCCTCCCGGCTGGCCTCAACCAGAGCCAGGGCTTTTTCGGCTGTGGCTCCAATCTGGTGGAACGCTCTGTCACAAGAGACTAGGGCCCTGCGGGACTTGACATCTTTCCGCAGGGCCTGCAAGACAGAGCTGTTCCACCAGGCCTTTGGCCAGGGCACAGCCTGACTCCCTCCTTTGGCAATCCTCACAGAACTTTAGCCTAATGGTTGCCATCAATTTGATTTGAACTGATTTTATAATGTTGTGTTATTTTACTGTTGTTAGCCGCTCTGAGCCCGGCTTTGGCTCGAGAGGGCAGGATATAAATAAAAAATTTATTATTATTATTATTATTATTATTATTATTATTATTATTATTATCCCGCCCTCCCTGGCCAGAGCCAGGCTCAGGGCGGCTAACACGAGTAAAATTACAGTAAAAACATAATGGGGGGGGGGGACCAATTTAAAATACAAGTTAAAGTGCAATTTAAAATGCAGCCTCATTTTAAAAGTAGCCCATAGATCAAAACCATAAGGGAAGAGAAACATAAGGGTCAGACTGAGTCCAAACCAAAGGCCAGGCGGAACAGCTCTGTCTTGCAGGCCCTGCAGAAAGATGTCAAATTCCACAGGGCCCTAGTCTCTTGGGACAGAGCGTTCCACCAAGTCGGGGCCAGTACTGAAAAGGCCCTAGTTGAGACCAATCTAACCACCTTGCGACTTGGGACCTCCAAAATGTTGTCATTTG
Organism: Podarcis raffonei; assembly: GCF_027172205.1. Lineage (NCBI taxonomy): Eukaryota > Metazoa > Chordata > Lepidosauria > Squamata > Lacertidae > Podarcis > Podarcis raffonei. Next base: position 8,120,308 of record NC_070617.1, on the reverse strand, counting down.
TGGACCTTAAGGTCCTCCGCAGGGCATAGCTGCGTGGCGCCAGCCCTTTTGGCCTCGCCCCCAAAAAACACATTTTAAAGGCCATCGGATGTTGATGAGCCATATTCTTATTCATATTCTTATCATCAATGCTTTTTTTCTGGTGGATACGCATACCCTTAAATATTTTGTGAATCTAAGTTTGGCCTCATTGAGGGACAGTATTTCAATATGAGTAGGAAAATGAGAGTACCCCTAAACTTTTTTTTAGAAAAAAAAGCACTGCTTATCCTCATCATTATCAAACCACTCTGGTGAAGCAATAAAACACAATATTAAAAGCAGCTCAAAACAACTCGTAAACAGAGAAATAAGGCGGCTCCTAAAACTGGGGACGTGGCTGGCGCTGTGGGTAAAACCTCAGTGCCTAGGACTTGCCGATCGTATGTTTGGCGGTTCGAATCCCCGCGGCGGGGTGAGCTCCCGTCTCTCGGTCCCAGCTCCTGCCCACCTAGCAGTTCGAAAGCACCCCCAAGTGCAAGTAGATAAATAGGTACCGCTTTATAGCGGGAAGGTAAACGACGTTTCCGTGTGCTGTGTTGGTGCAGGCTCGCCAGAGCAGCTTCGTCATGCTAGCCACGTGACCCGGAAGTGTCTGCGGACAGCGCTGGCCCCCGGCCTCTTAAGTGAGATGGGCGCACAACCCTAGAGTCGGACACCACTGGCCCGTACGGGCAGGGGTACCTTTACCTTTACCTTAAAACTGCCCACCTCAAGCACTGGCAACTCCTTGATTCCAGCCAATTCATAAGGCAGCTTCTTCCTTATGAAGCGAGGGGTGGTTTTCTGGGCCTGCCTTCCTCAGGTGTGTGTGTGTGTGTGTGTGTGTGTGTGTGTGTGTGTCACAGCCTGTCCTCCCCACCTGCCCCATCCTGCAACGTATCACCGAAACCGGCCCAGGCCCACTCTATCCTTCCTTTCCGCAGTTCGATCAATACGGCTACGTGGACAACATGAGCGGAGGCTTCGCGTTCAACAGCAACGCCTTCTCGGACGACCTGGGTGCCTTAAATTACCCGCAAGGCGACAACATGGGCTTGTCGGGCAGTGGGACCACAAACACCAGCAGCAGCAGTAGCAGCAGCAGCACGCACGACCCCCACCTGCTCAACCGCCAGAACCTGAGCAACTCGAACCGCCACGGCCCCATCCCCAACATCATCCTCACAGGTAAGGGGAGAGAGTGGGGAGGTGTAGCCTTGATTTATTGCCCAGATAAGCCTGGCGTCCGGCCCGCTTCCAAAGCTGCGCCAGGTCTCTGCTTCACAGTCCGCATTCCGATGCTCTGAGCAAACAGCAGAGTTTTAGCAGCGTTCAGAGAAAGCTTCTGTGCTTCAGTGTGCATAAAACAAAATCTCACACAGAGGTACGAATAACTAAAAGCAGCTTTATTTACAGCAAAGCTATCCATTGTCTAACACAGCATGCAGCATCGTGAGACACGTCTGCTTCACGTGAAAGCGAAATAATAATAATAATACATTTTATTTATATCCCGCCCTCCCCAGTCGAAGCCGGGCTCAGGGCGGCTAACAACAATAAAACAGTACAACACAACACTCTAAAATCATTCATTAGCAGAATAGAACAAAGGACTGAGACTCTCAGAAGTGACGCAGAGTCTCCCCACCCCACAGTAGACAGGACGTACACTCTGAGCTGTTTAACCCTGTAAGCTCAGGTTCTCCTCACAGGAGGAGGGAGCAAAACCCACCTCGGGTGGGGGGGAAACAACTTGACAGGTAGCCTAATATTTTCGGGCAGGAAAAGTAAGAGCGAAGAGGCAATTGTCCGGATCCGCTGTCTGAAACAACTGCATTTCTTGTGCAAGGCCGGCTCTGGGAACTGCAGAGGCAAAGCATAGCCATCGTGGTTATTTTAATTGATTTTAATTGATTTATTAAATTTCTGCGCCCGCCTTCATCCAAAGATCTTGTGGTGGTTCGCAAGATGAAAATGCAGGATAAAAGCACAAATAAGTAGAACAAAAGCAAAACAGGATAGCAGCGTGCACACACACACACACACCAGACAAATTTAAAATACTGTAGAATATTGATCAGCCCAAGGCCTGATGGAAGAGGGAACGTTTTTGCTTGGCGAAATAGCATGAAGGTGCCAGACAAACCTCCCTCGGGAAAGTGTAACACCAATTATAGTAGCCTTCGATAGATGAATTTGTCGAATGATTTTATTATTTGTACCCTTCCCATCTCAGTTGCCCCAGCCCCTCTGGGCGGCTTCCAACACATATAAAAATACAGTAGAACATTGAACATTAAAAAACTTCCCTAAACAGGGCTTCCTTCAGATATCTTCTAAAAGTTGTTTAGTTCTTTACCTCCTTAACATCTAATGGGAGGGTGTTCCACAGAGCGGGTGCCAGTACCGAGAAGGCCCTCTGCCTGGTTCCCTGTAACTTCACTTCTCGCAGGGAGCGAACCGCCAGAAGGCCCTCGGCGCTAGACCTCAGTGTCCGGGCTGAATGATGGGGGTGGAGACGCTCCTTCAGGTATACTGGGCCAAGGCTGCTTAGGGCTTTAAAAGCACCAACACTTTGAATTGTGCTCGGAAACATACTTGGAGTCGGTGTAGATCCTTTAGGACTGCTATTATACTGTCCCGGTGGCTGCTCCAAGTTCAGCTGCCGCGTTCTGGATTAGTTGTAGTTCCTGAGTCGCCTTCAAAGGCGGCCCCACGTAGAATTCTGCAATTTAACTACCGTAGATTCCGGCGTATAAGACGACTTTTTAACCCCGGAAAATCCTCTAAAAAGTTGGGGTTCTCTTATATGCCGGGTATGGGTTTGCTGGGCAGCTTCGCCAGGCAGCTTCCTCCCCGGCCCACCGCCCACTGCCGCTGACCAGTGAAGCTGCCACGTATAAGACTGGGCATATAAGTCAACCCCCCAAATTGGCAGCTGCCAATTTGGGGGGTCGTCTTATACGCCCGTTCGCCTAATACGCCAGAATCTACAGTATGCACCGTGTGAGGAAGAAACTTCTCCTTGTCTGTACATCTCTTTTTGCTCTCCAATCCTTCCCTCCTCTAGGGGACTCCCCGCCCGGGATCTCCAGGGAGATTGCCACCGTCCTGGCGGGCATGCCAGGCTTTGAGATGGACTCCTCCTCCCTGGGTCTGGATGAGGACCTGAGGATTGAGCCGCTCACTTTGGACGGACTCAACATGCTGAGCGACCCCTACGCCCTGCTGACCGACCCGGCCGTCGAGGATTCTTTCCGCACCGACCGACTCCAGTGAAGGAAGGGAGAGGGCCGCAGCGCCGAGAAACGCCACCCCTGCGAGGTGGACCCTCTTGAGCCACGAAAAAACAAAAGGACGACTTTTTTTTTTGCTTTCCTAAACCAGAGGCGCCGGGCAAGAGGGGCTGGGGACAGCGGAGATTGTGTTTGCCCACCCTGCCTTTCCACCCCACGTGTCGTCATCCCCTCCAAGCTTAAAACGCCTCCTAGGGTGCTCTGGGACCGGACTTTGCAACGAGCACTTGCAATCCCAGGTTATAGGGGACCGGGGCAGGGGTCGACCTCCCCAGGGTCAGGGAAGAAGCCTCTGTACTCTTCAGAGGCGGGGGGCAGGCCATGAGAGTTTTCAGCATCCTCCCCAAAGCGGGAGAGAACGTACGCAGTCTAGGTGTTAGTGTTCCAGTTCCCTTGAATCGGGGTGTTGGGGGAGCTCGCATTTGTGTGAATCCAAGTGTCTGCCCCCTCCCTCAAAATCAATTCCAGCCATTTCGTTTCCCCAAGTTTATTCCTGTGTATATTTCGTACCTGCACCCGATAGCTATAGAGACTTTCGTAGCGTGCAGAGCATTTTGGGGGGGGCGGGTTACATTCTCGTTTTCTCTCTCTTTTTTTGACCTAATCATGTTTTTTTTAAATTTTATTTTAAAGAAAAGCAATTATGTACATAACTGCCCTTCTCTCCTGCCCCCCCTCCTCCTGAGCTGCCGTGTACATGTGGGGGAGAGGAAAAAAAGGGGCGTTTCTCTTGTAAAGCACTTGTAACTTTGCATCCTTATCTGTCGTGAGGTCTGGCTTCTGTGCTTGAGTTTGGGGCGGAGGGGGGGAGCTCAAAGTAGGGGGGGCTGTGGTTGGGGTTCAGCCCATACCTCACCTTTCCTTCCCCTCCGCCCCCACTGTGGAAGAGATAAACCAGAGTGATTTTATTATTATTTTTTAAAATATATGTTAATTATAACAACATTCCGTCACTGATTTTTGTGTGGTTTTCCGGGCGGCGGTTCGTCCTGCCAGATCAGGGTGGGGACTGTCCCAGCCTTGGGTTCTCTTTTTTTCCAGAGCAGCTGCCCAAAGTCTGCAAGGAAGGGGCTCAGGGCGACGCCGGAGCTACATTTCGCCCCCGGCGTCTGGTCTGCTTCTGACGCAAAACTTTTAAGAGCCCATCCGCCCCTGGTTTTCAGAAGCCGCTTGCCACGTGGTCTCAGCGAAAGAGGAAAAACCGATGCAAAATTCTCCGGACCGGTTTCATGTGATCTTGAGTGGGATACTTGGGCACACAAATTTACTAAGGGAAGTGCTGCCGGATGAGGCCCATGGCCCATCTAGTCCCGCATCCCTGTTCTCTCAGGGGCCTCAATGGGGCACCCACAACCGAACCCGAGTGCGACAGCAGCCTCCCCTCCTGCCATTTCCAGCTATCGGTATTCAGAAGGATACCGTCTCTGACCCAGAGGCAGCCCAGGCGGCTTGAAGCAAAACAGAATATGGCAGCTCTTGGCCGCCTCATCTTCTGCAGCCAGAGAAGAAGAAGAAGAGTTTGGATTTGATATCCCGCCTTTCACTCCCTTTAAGGAGTCTCAAAGCGGCTAACATTCTCCTTTCCCTTCCTCCCCCACAACAAACACTCTGTGAGGTGAGTGGGGCTGAGAGACTTCAGAGAAGTGTGTCTGGCCCAAGGTCACCCAGCAGCTGCATGTGGAGGAGCGGAGACGCGAACCCGGTTCACCAGATTACGAGACTACCGCTCTTAACCAGGGGGCAGCAGTGGGCTCCTCAGAGGCCGGATCTACTGCCTGGGGCGACTGCCGCACCTTGCCTCACGGGTGCACTGGCCCTGCCCTTACTGTGGAGGTAGCTGGTACCCATTCCTAGCCATATCCTCTGAGAATTTGCCCAGTCTTCTAAAAACATCTAAGTTCATGCCCGTTATTGCCATTTATGGAGTGAATTCCATAGTTAAAACAGCAGCACAGAGCTTTCAGCAACTCTCTACCCTTGATTTTAGCGTGCAGCTGTTCAGTTGGCCAACTAGATACCCCAATGCAAACCCAAACACAATGGCAACTCTTCCCACTTGCGACTCTGGCGCCGATTCTGGAGGCAGAACATCCTGGCTAGTGGTCACCGATCGCCTTATTCCTCCCCGAATTTTGCATTGGCCAAGAGCCTTATTCGTCCATGGTTTAGCTATATGAAGCAAGATCATTTGCATGGAAACAAAGTGCCCATAACTTTCCAGAAGCAAGACTAGGTAGTAACAAACTTTAGACTAAGCTAAGGTGCGGCTGGTTGGCCTCCTTGCTATCCTTTCAGCCTCTTCCAGTTTCTGAGCATTGCTTGGCTTAAATTTTGATACGGAGTCTTCCCTGAAAGGCCTGTAAAAGATTTGCATGCCCTCCCAACATTCCTGGGATGAAAATGTCCCTATGATCACGTGAGGACTGTCAGAGGATATGCTCAATTGTACCAGCACTCGGGAATCCTGAGCTGATCAGGCAGTGGCCTGTGTTGTAACCACATTAACTTGCTCCTTCATGCCTTTGCACTCAAGTTCTAGCTTCCCATTTGATAGATAAATAGCAGAAAGCTCCACATCTGAGATCCAGATTTTTTTGGTAAGACTACAAAACTTGCGAGTGACGGCTGCCTGGAGAATTATGCAGCCAGAGTGCCACCTGGTGGTGCCACAAAATTAAGTACACCTGCAAAATCTCCCTCCACCCCATTGTGTTGAGCTTACCTGGCAGGTGAGAGTCTGAGTGCACTTTTAACTAGGTGAGTAAGGGGTCAGTCCCATGAGTGGTACTCCTTGAGGAGAAGAGCTCTGACATAGATGGTCCACTTGGTCCATTTCCCCCCACAATAATAATAATAAATTTTATTTATACCCTGCCCTCCCCAGCCAAGACTGGGCTCAGGGCGGCTAGCACCTGGTATAAAAACAATTGATTAAAATACAACTTCAAAACAAGATTAAAATACAACATTAAAATGCAGCCTCATTTCAGTAGAAACTCAAATCAAAAACCTTTTGGGGATGAAAACGTCAAATCTTCACCAAGGCCAACTATCCAGACTGGTCCTATGTGGGCCAGAAAAAAGCCAGGGAAGTCCCCAAATAGGAGTTCCATCACAGAAGGAGAAAGGAAAGAGGGGGAGGGGATCAAGTTGATTCCAAGCCAAAGGCCAGGCAGAACAACTCTGTCTTACAGGCCCTGCAGAAAGAAATCAGATCCTGCAGCCAAAGCCCAACCAGATTCCCCTGGAAAGCTCAGAACAGTGGCGGACCAACATTTTTGGGTCCCTGAAGGTCGAACTGTTATGAGGGCCGCTTCGCAACCAGCAATGGGGTCTGGGTAACCACTGCTTTCTTCTTTACCACATCTGTACTTCTGATTCTCAAACTTGGGGGTTCTTGAAATACATACTGCAAAAGATAAATCGTGTGACTCAAATTGTGTCTACTAGACCTCAAAATGCTAAGCAACATGGACTAAATTTGCTTCTGGGGTCTCTGGGGGATGAGGCACTCTGAAGCTTAAACATCATTAGTTTCGTAGTAGATCCACTCCTGGCTCAGCAGCAGAGCAGGGAGGCAACAGTGCTCCCTGCTGTCGCCCTCCGGCAATTGCCACTGCGTTGAGAGAGACTGAATCTGGGGGCTCTGCTTAGCTGCAGAAGGCAGGGTGGTGTGTCACAAGCTGCTGCTGAAAAGGATCTATACCCAGGAAGGGACCAGGTCAGTGGCAGAGAGCACCTGCTGCCCATACCGAAGGTCACAGGTTAAATCTCTGGCGTCTCAGGGTAGAAATGGGAATGCCCCTGTCTGAAACACTGTAGAGCTGTTGCTGGACAATGTGGACAAGACTGAACCAGATCAGCCCAGCAGTCTGGGCTGGCTCCATGTTCTGTGTCGTCCGCCACCCAAAAGGGCTTTCAGAATCCCACCCAGCAAATTTATTATTGATGGTGTTTTTTAAAGGGGCTTCTGTTTCTGTTCGTTGGCTGGGGTGTGTGTGAGACTAGGGGGTACGAACCCCTGCCCCCCAATCAGACTTACCCCTTTTCCCATTCCCCACCCCTGACCAAACCCTTCTCCCTTTACAACTCGCCCTCTCTTCCTACTCCCAAATCCCCCCCCCTTTTGCTTGCTTCTTTAGCCCCTTCCATCTTTTTAATGATATTTTTAACATGCACACTGCTTTTGGGGAATAATGGTTTGGTTTCTGTTCAGCGCTATTGTGTGAATCTTTTAAATTGCAAAACATGCTGCTGCAATGGTGTTGACTATGGACCTTCCAAGGTTCCCTATTTTCCAGGGACAGTCCTGGATTTACAGAAGCCGTCCCGGGTTTCTGATTTGATCCCGGAATGTCCCATTTCCCCTTAGGACATCCCTATTTTCATCGGAGAAATGTTGGAGGTTATGGAGTTCTCTAACCCCATAGCCATCTAAAGGCAGCCCTGTATAGAGAAGGTTTTCTTTTAATGTTTTGTGTACAGTGGTACCTGGGGTTACATACGCTTCAGGTTACAGACTCTGCTAACCCAGAAATAGTGCTTCAGGTTAAGAACTTTGCTTCAGGATGAGAACAGAAATCGTGCTCCGGCAGCACAGCAGCAGCAGGAGGCCCCATTAGCTGAAGTGGTGCTTCAGGTTAAGAATGGACCTCTGGAACGAATTAAGTACTTTACCCGAGGTACCAGTCTGTTGGAATCCACCCAGAGTGGCTGGGGCAACCCAGTCAGATGGGCAGGGTATAAATAGATGATGATGATGATGATGATGATGATGACGATGATGACGACGACAATAATAGAATAGAAGGTGCTTATTTTCATCCGAAAAATGTTGGTGTGTGTGTGTGTGTGTGTGTGACTAGAGCGCCAATGCTGAAAATGAGAAGAGGCCTGGTGATAGGTCTCAGCCACATCTTCAGGTGGGTATGGGAATTGTTGCTGGCCTGAAACTCTGGACAGCTTCTGCCAGCTTGGACCACCTTGAGAATATAGGATCCCCCCGGAATCCGCTGTTTGTAAAAATGGCAGCCATTTTGACTTATGCCACTCCTCTCTCCAACAGCCATTTTGTGACTGACACCCACAGCACTTCCCTCCAAAAATCCAGATATGCCCGCTGTTCTAAAAATATCGGTGACGCTGCTTTTAGGCCACATTTGCACCATACATTTAAAGCACAACTTCCAACAGTCATGGCTTCCCCCAAAGGATTCTGGGAGCTGTTGTTAGTCAGGTGTGCAGAGACCAAGTTATTCCCCTTACAGAGTGTGTGTGTGTTGTTTAGCAATCAATACCCCTTTCTCATGAAATTCTGGGAAATGTAGCTCTGTGAGGGCAAAGCATAGTCAAAACACTCTGTGAAATTATGGGTGGGAATGCCCGTCTCCCCCCCCAAAAAAACCGGTCCCCTTTTTAATTTCCGTTTTTCCCCTTTCCTTTTTTGCCAAGCACGTAAAGCTGAATGAGTAGAACTTGCGAGTTACCTGTTCACACACCATGGGATCTCTTTGGTAAAAGTCACGGGATGCGGAGCCAAACTTTACAAAACTTAAATTTTATTGGACGTGAAACCGCCTATAGAGGTATAATCCCGAACCACAAAACCTCAACCCACCGGCGTGTACATTTACGAACTCAAAGCTTCGTTGTAAATCATTGCCAGGGCACCCAGGAAAGTGACGTATTCCTGGAAGTTCACCACTTGGTCCCCATTGCGGTCCAGATCTTTCATTAATGCCTGTATCTCTGAATCTTGCAGTTTCTGGAATAGACAACGAAATCACGAATTTAGAATGCTCAGTGGGACAAGGGGTTTGCTTTCCGTTTCAACATTTGAGGCGATTTTCTGGGAAACTTGTGGGGGGAGGCAAGGTTTAGTATGAATAATAGCATTATTTTTATCGCAGATGGGGGAAAGTGATGGGAGATGCTGTTGGTGACACCTTGCTCCTCCTTTAATGCTGTCTGAGTCTCGCTCTGCACATGCACAGAAGGCGTTCTTTATACCCTCCTTTTGGGATTAAGACCTTGCCCTGGCACCTAACTGTCTCCTACACTTTCTCATTTCCTGAGGCCATCGCGCGACAGATTCGTCTACGTGGCTTCCTGATCATTTGACGGAATTTTAACTGAAAAGCTCCTTTCTTGAGGATTTAGCCCAAAGCGGAAGACTGCTGGGTCATGAAGGGACTGCTTCACCCGTTCATATCCCCCTGCTCTCTCTCTCCATCCACCCAGATGCTTCTCCACTTGTGGGGAAAGGTCTAGGGTCGGTGAGTGTCCTTCTGTATCCGAGACCACATAACACCGATCTTGAAAGACCTACATTGGCTCCCAGCACTTTTCAGAGCACAATTCAAAGTGTTGGTGTTGACCTTTAAAGCCCTAAATGGCCTCGGTCCAGTATACCTGAAGGAGCGTCTCCACCCCCATCATTCAGCCTGGACACTGAGGTCCAGCACTGAGGGCCTTCTGGCGGGTCCCTCCCTGTGAGAAGTGAAGTTACAGGGAACCAGGCAGAGGGCCTTCTCGGTGGTGGCACCTGCCCTGTGGAACGCCCTCCCATCAGATGTCAAAGATATAAACAACTACCTGACATTCAGAAGACATCTTAAGGCAGCCCTGTTCAGGGAAGTTTTTAATGTGTGACATCTTAGTGTATTTTTGGTCTTTGTGGAGGCTGCCCAGAGTGGCTGGGGAGGCCCAGCCGGATGGGCGGGGTACAAATAAAAAATTATTATTATTATCATTTCCCCCCTGGGAGAAAAGCAACTGGGGCAAGCCGTTTTGAGTCAGTGGGGATATACGGTAGGTCATACGGCTTAATCTACCCCACCATGGTCACATTGCAGAGCTTTTAGTTTGGCGGGGGGAAGAGAGAGCGAGAGACAGGATGTGTCCCTGTGTACCCCCCAGCTTCCTTAGTCCTCAAGCAGGAACTCTGAGCATATTTGGTCCTTTCCCCCATCCTCACCGGTCCAATGGTGAGCTCCTTCTGGATCAGCTCCTTCAATTCCTTCTTGCTTAGGGTGTTCTTATCGCCATCCTTGCCAGCGTATTTGTGGAAGGTGACAACCAGCAGGCCGATAGCTTGGTCAAGAGGTGCTGCCATGGCGAGAGATCTGAAAAAGGGGCAAGACAGAACGGGGAGAGTTCAAGAGGCTATACAGATTGGGAGGGGAAAGCCGGCCTTCCAAAGCTTTCCTGCTGCCTACCTCTCTAACGCAAAGGGATATGGGTGGTGCTGTGGGTTAAACCACAGAGCCTAGGACTTGCCGATCAGAAGGTTGGCAGTTCGAATCCCCGCGACGGGTCCCATTGCTCGGTCCCTGCTCCTGCCAACCTAGCAGTTTGAAAGCACGTCCAAGTGCAAGTAGATAAATAGGTACCACTCTGGCAGGAAGGTAAACGGCGTTTCCATGCGCTGCTCTGGTACGCCAGAAGCGGCTTAGTCATGCTGGCCACATGACCCGGAAGCTGTACGCCGGCTCCCTCGGCCATTAAAGCGAGATGAGCACCGCAACCCCAGAGTCGGCCACAACTGGACCTAATGGTCAGGGGTCCCTTTACCTCTCTAACACACACACTTTACAGTGGTACCTCGGGTTACATACACTTCAGGTTACATACGCTTCAGGTTACAGACTCCGCTAACCCAGAAATAGTGCTTCAGGTTAAGAACTTTGCTTCAGGATAAGAACAGAAATCGGGCTCCAGCGGCGCGGCGGCAGTAGGAGGCCCCATTAGCTAAAGTGGTGCTTCAGGTTAAGAACAGTTTCAGGTTAAGAACGGACCTCCGGAACGAATTAAGTACTTAACCCGAGGTACCACTGTATTTTATTTAATAAAAATCCCATAAACATCACTGCGTCTGCATGAGCGGCAGAGAACAAGTTTAAAGAGCTGCAGGAGCGGGTTCGAGTTGCACTTGTTAATGTAAAACAGGGCTGGGGAACTTTTCTTCAGCCTGAGGGCCGGGCAGCCTTCCGGGGGCCACAGGCAAAAGTGGCGGACGTGACAAATGTGGATTTTGCCCTTGTACACTAGGCAACTTTCTCTGTACACTACCCTCCATCCAGGCTAGGAAGAAGCCACTGTTGGTCTTCTAAGCCAGACAGAAACAAGGAACGTGGAAAGAAGGTCTGGTAAGGGGTATGGCTCAGGAAAAAGACAAAAAATGCAACATGGAGAGGGTCCCAAGGGCCAGACAGAGAAGCTCCGAGGCCCACATTTAGTTCCTGGGCCTGAGGTTCACTATCCATATTCCTTTTCTTTTTAAAAGTTTTGACTGCAACAAAGAAAGAAAATATTTAAAGACAACTGATTCCCACTTAAGGAGATGAAGATATTGGGGGGGGGGGGGGGGCTGAGGTCAATCTGGTAGCACCACATTCACTGCAAAAATAAGGCAATTGCTTTCCACAAGGCAATTATTTTTTTTTTGGGGGGGGGGACTTGTTCTACAAGCTTGCAATGTGGTTCGGTTTAAACCGGGAAGGTTATGCATGTAGGGTGCCTATTGGCTAGCACCTGTGATGTCACCTGGTTGCCTCTCCTCACAATCTGGTAGAGAGTTTCCCAATGCTTTTCGGATGCTTAAAAAAAGTATTAATATAATGCATCGCTTTATAATACTTTTTTTTTTTTAAAAAAAGGGTAGCCCATCTGAAATAAGAGGTGAAGGAAGGACTTGTAGCTCAGTGATAAGAGTGTCTGCTTTTTATGCACCAGATGCCGGGTTCAATATCCAGCTGGGACTGGGGAAGACCTTTTTCTGAAACTCTGGAGAGCCGCTGCCAATGGTTTGACTCAACAGAACAGCTTCCTATGTTCCGGGGGGCAGAGGCCAGGCAGGCTTAGGACTGAGCTATGATTTGTCTTGCAACTAGGCCCACCCACTCAATCACCCATTGTGATATCCTCTCTTGGCATGGCCTGGTGCCAGGAGACAGTGTGTCCTTGTGGCACTCTGTCATCCTAGCTGATCACAGGGTGCGGTCTCTTAATCCTGGGAAGGAACATGCCCACAGGGGTAAGGACCAGAAGTCTTAGAAGTCACAGCAAGAGGTATTATTTTAAGGCTTAATGCTTCTCCTGTGCTGAAAGCTGAGTGACGAAAGGAGGAGAATACTCTCTCGTCCCAACCCACATCAAGGCAGCGACTCTTTCGCTGAGCTGCCTGCGGGCCTTCCCTTAAAAATAAAGTAAGATTCCACCCAAGAAAGATGTTAAATTATTTTTGTATGCCACAACGGCCGCCCAAATATTACTTGCTAAAAATTGGAAAACACAAGAACTACCAACAGTGGAAGATTGGCAGATGAAGATGATTGACTTTTCGGAGCTAGCTGACCTGACTGGAAGAATCCGCGACCAGAAAGAAGGGGCGTTTCAAGAGGACTGGAGGAAATTTAAGGACTATTTGAATAAATATTGTAATATAAAAAATTAGAAATTACTTGAAAGAAACAAATAGGCCTAGGATTAAATTAAGTTATAATTAAATAAATGGGATTCAGAATGTTAAGAAAAGTGAATAAGATGGACTATAATTGGAAATTGTTTTAGTTAATAATGATATTGGAAAGCTGTTACTTTTAATTACAAGGAAACTCAGAAGGGAGGGATTTGAGGAAGTCAACCAAGATGTTTAAAAGGTTGGATTTGTGAAGAATTAAGTTTGTTATTATTGTCTGTTTATTGTCCCCCCTTTTTTTCTTTTTCCTTTTCTGTTTTTGTGTAGCATCTTGCTTTGTGGTTTGTGTTATCACGGTGGAAAATTTAATAAAATTTATTTAAAAAATAAATAAATAAAAATAAAGTAAGAAGTGGCCAAGGATGATGGGAGTTGTGGTCCAACCACTAACCTGTGGGCGCTTCAGGATGCTGTTCGACTACAACTCTCATCACCTTTGGCCATTGGCTGATGGGAGCTGTAGTTGTCCCTGTTCTAGAGGATGGCACATAATCACACCCATCTAAAACACTCTTATTCCATGGCTTCCCCCTAGGCACCCTGGGAACTGCAGGTAATTTATTATTATCATTAATATCATCGTCATTAATTTGTACCTCGCCCATCTGACTGGGTTGCCCCAACCACTTTGGGCAGCTTCCAACATATATAAAAACATAATAAAATATTAAACATTAAAAAAACACTTCCCAATACAGGATTGCCTTCATAATAAAAGACTGAACAGGGCTGTTTTCATGGAACTTTCAGCTCCCTGAAAGAACTACAGTTTATAGCATCGGTAGGCAAACTAAGGCCCGGGGGCTGGATCCGGCCTTCTCAATCTGGCCCGCAGATGGTCTGGGAATCAGCATGTTTTTACATGAGTAGAATGTGTCCTTTTATTTAAAATGCATCTCTGGGTTATTTGTGGGGCATAGGAATTCGTTCATTATTATTTTTTTCCAAAATATAGTCTGGCCCCCCACAAGGTCTGAGGGACAGTGGACCGGCCCCCTGCTGAAAAAGTTTGCTGACCCCTGGTTTACAGGATGCTTGGAGGGAAGTTAAAAGGGCATGGCAGCTAAAAGCGGCATGAGAGCGCTTTAAATGCAGGATGAAAACGCTCTACTAATAAAGTAGCAACGAAATTACTGGGTCTCTGTGTGCATTATCACGCCTGCCCACCAGAGGCCAGGAGGGCGTGTGGAGCAGTCTTGATGCGCAAAGTTTACAAGCGGCACAAGCTAAGCAAGCATGGAGGGGGGGCCGTGGGTGCCCCACCCTTGGGCAAGTCCCCATTTCCATCACCCAACACCCCCCCTCCCCACACATCCTTCCTTTTTCCTGCGCTTTTGCAGCACAGCTTCATGCGTCAGGCTCCAAACTGTCCCGGTTTGGACTCTGGGCGCCTCCTAGTTTTCGAGAGGGTTGCAAAATTCCTCGGGTGGGGAGCGCAACGCCCACCCGCTCCCTCCCCGCAGCCGTGGAAAAACCCCACATGGCAAAGGCTTGGGTGGGGGGGAAGCGCATCTTGCCCAATGGGAGTAAAGCGGAGGGAATGTAAGTTTCCATTTACAAGGGAGCGGCTCCCTGAGCGCAAAAGAGCGACGCGCTCGCTGCCGTGGTTCGGCGGCGAGGGGACAAGCGCTCTGCGTATGCCCAGAGGCACCGCCTTTATTGCAGTTTAAATCTCAAACCGCCGGGAGGGGCAGAGGAGAGAGAGGGGGGCGTTGAATTCCAGAGCTGTACTAACTCCGGATTTCACGTTTGCATTTTGGCTTCTGGTTAAGTCGCTTTCAGACTTTTTGCAAAAGAGAGAGAGAGAGAGTTTGAAAGCGACTTAACCAGAAGCCAAAATGCGAACGGGAAATCCGGAGTTAGTACAGCTCTGGAATTCAACGCCTCTCTCTCTCTCTTGCAGAAAGTGACGCCTAAATGAGAAGAGCAGAAGTAATGAAAAGGTTTTTAAGAAAGTGGTTTAAAACGAAAGGGCACCCAATATTTGAATGGAGGAGGAACATCATTAAATAAACCATTCCACCCATAACTTGGGAGGGTGACCCACTGAGCTCAAAGGGACGAAATACCGTTAAATAAATAGCGATATCAATATATAATGAATTGCACGTTTAACTTGGGAGGGTGCCCTACTGAGCAAAATGGGACTTAACTTCTGTGTGGGCCCCGGTAAGTATTACGCTGCCATCCTCTGCGCTCTTACTTCCGAGGAGACCCGTATAGGCTCGCGCTGCTAAGCTGCTCTCCTGTACTTAGCAGTATGCAAACCTCGCTGAACTCAAGGAGGCTTACTTCCGAGTAGACCTATCGGATCTCCCTGTTAAGAACGAGGGAGGGGAGGGCGAGGCAAAAGGATCTTTCTGATAGGGCAGAAAGGATATTAAAAGGTTCGACTTTTTCCCAAACTATTCCTAGGTTAGTGGGGAGGAAACCACATCTCTGAAATGGTCTCTCGACTGTCCCTAAGGAGGAAAAAAGAACAGGGGAACTAGGAATGAGGGGCACATCTGGAGCAAAAAAGCGGCACATCTGGCTCACTGGAGCGGGGAAATCTTCCGCAAAAGCTCAGGAGATGATGGAAACGAAATGGAGGAGCCGTGGATGGGAGGAACAGGATTCAAGACTTACCAGAAGCGAGATGGTCCGGTGCTGAGTGGCAGGAAGCGATGGGGAAAGTGGTAGCTCACAGCTGGGGCAGCCTGGACTTAATAGGCAGAGGCGGAGCCCAGGCTGTCCCAGGAGGCAGCTGATTGGATGCAAAGAGGAACAACGCCCCCCCTTCCCCAAAACTTTCTGAGTATTTCAAACTCCACCTTTATTTGCTGTATTAACTCTTTCCCAGGTTCCAGAACTCTCCAGCACTTCTCAGGTGCAGAGAGAGAGAGAGAGAGAGTGGGGAGGGAAGAGAGACTTTTCCCCTAATTCCACCCAGAGGGCTAGAAACTTGTCATTTCTCTCCTTACGCAGGCTTTATCTCTTTGATCTGTGCCTCAGTTTCCCTTTCCAGGTGAGCTTCCTTCTTTCCCTTTCATCCACCCACCCACCTCTCTTTCTCTCTTCTTTTTCCTCTGTGCCTCAGTTTCCCTTCCAGGTGTCCGTTCAGTCCTGCATTTGCTCTTGTGCCTCAGTTTCCCCTCCGTTTCTGTCTGTCTGCCCTTCAAATCAAACTGAGATTTGACGGGCCCTTAAACACACAGCTGGATCCCCTGATCATTTTCAAAGAATGTGTGTGTATACTGTATTTTTTGCTCTATAAGGCTCACTTTTTCCCTCCTAAAAAGTAAGGGGAAATGTGTGTGCGTCTTACGGAGCGAATGCAGGCTGCGCAGCTATCCCAGAAGCCAGAACAGTAAGAGGGATTGCTGCTTTCACTGCGCAGCGATCCCTCTTGCTGTTCTGGCTTCTGAGATTCAGAATATTTTTTTTCTTGTTTTCCTCTTCCAAAAACTAGGTGCATCTTGTGGTCTGGTGCATCTTATAGAGCGAAAAATACGGTATATATATTAGGGGCTGCTGTCTCTGCCCAGCCTACCCCTTTCCCCTTTCCCCACCCCTGATGAACCCCCCTTCCTTGATATCTAACCCACCCCCTCGCCTATTCCCCCCCTCTATTGTCAGCTATGCAAATAACTGAGCATGATGACACCTTACGTCTTTATGCATATAGGAATATATATATATGTGCCTGTTTTTTTTTCTAACTTGCTGCATGGAAATTACAGTGGCACCTCGGGTTACAGACGCTTCAGGTTACAGACACTTCAGGTTACAGACTCCGCTAACCCAGAAATAGTACCTCGGGTTAAGAACTTAGCTTCAGGATGAGAACAGAAATCGTGCTCTGGTGGTACAGCAGCAGCGGGAGGCCCCATTAGCTAAAGTGCTGCTTCAGGTTAAGAACAGTTTCAGGTTAAGAACGGACCTCCGGAACGAATTAAGTTCTTAACCAGAGGTACCACTGTACCTTTTCAAAGCGTGGCAACAGGCAAAGGCTTACAGCAAGACTCACTGCCCGGCCACCCCCATCCTCATATTTTCAGAATACAGTACCCTCTGCCTGCTTCCTACAAAACCAGTTGTACCAGTTCCTTTAAGAGCGATAAATGAGTGTTTGGCCTTGCCAAGGAGATCTGTTTGGACGTCTCATTTTCACACAAGGGGCCACCTTCCCTTCTGTTGACACACAGACCTCTCACTCTCCCTAGTTGGCAACGTTCCTCAGATTCTCCAATACTTTCTCTCTGGGCTTTCACATATAGGACAGGGTGTGTGTGGAATGAAAGGAGACCGGTTTGCATGCGAGTCGATTTGCTAACATGTACGTACTGGTGCCAATTTTAAAATGATTACTGTAATTTAAACAGGAATCCGGGACGTGTCAGCCTCATGGAGAAGACGGTGACTGGGTGATGTGGGTGCCTGTTCAGTCTGCCGCACGGGTGTTCGGTTACCTGCAGACGGGCAATTTCATCACTTCTCCCTTTTGGAGTTCCTTATCCTTAAGCTTGGACGTGGGTGGTGCTATGCACAGAGCCTATGACTTGCTGCTCAAAAGGTTGGCAGTTCAAATCCCCGCAACGGGGTGAGCTCCCGTTGCTCAGTCCCTGCTCCTGCCAACCTAGCAGTTCGAAAGCATGTCAAAGTGCATGTAGATAAATAGGTATTGCTCCGGCAGGAACGTAAATGGCGTTTCCGTGCGCTGCTCTGGTTCGCCAGAAGCGGCTTAGTCATGCTGGCCACATGACCCGGAAGCTGTACGCCGGCTCCCTCGGCCAGTAAAGCGAGATGAGCGCCGCAACCCCAGAGTCGGCCACGACTGGACCTAATGGTCAGGGGTCCCTTTACCTTTACTATCCTTAAGCCAGATCAGATACGGCCGTTCAAATAGAGCTGGAGTGGACCAAAGCGGCCCTCCAGCTTCTCTGCCTGGACCTCAGAATTCTCCCCAGCCACACCCACTTCCTCCAGGCCACGCCCCCTCACTGCCCTTGCTTGACACGCTCCTTGAGTGTTTTTGCCTGGCAGGAACGTGTCTTTGCTCTCTGGTAATGTTTCTATACTTCTCCGATTGGGGGGAATAAGTGTGTGTGTGTGAGCTAGCTTACTGTACAAAAATAAAGTTGACTATTTTCGGACTATTTAAATAAATATTGTAATATGATGAATTTGCGATCAGGATTCGAACTATGAGCAACAGAAAGAATTATGGTTATGATATTAAAAAAGCAAAGATAGGGTGCCACAAATTAAAAAACACCGCAGAAAATGGGATGGAAAGTCGATAAAACTAAAGAAAAAAATATTATGTATTGGAGTTTTATGTGAAATTTGTAAAAATTTAATAAAATTGTTTTTGGTTTTTTTAATGTTGACACTTGTTGCTCCACACTGGTGTGTGGCCCCTAAAGCATTACCAAGAAGGGGAGGCGGCCCTCAATCTGATAAAGTTCCCCCCTCTTTGCGATACAGGACAGGGCACGTGACCAATCAAATCCACCAATCAAAATCCACAATCAAAATTGAGGTGCTCTCGTGCTCAGCGGTAGTGGGGATTGACTGGTAGGGCAGAAGGCAGGGAGCCTGGCAGTAGGTGGCGCCAGAGTCGATGACAGGCAGAGCCCACTAATCCTCCTTTTGTCCCCATCCTCCTCCTCCCTGCTGAGGAGGAACCCTGAGACGAAGGAGGAGGAAGCAGTTGTAAGAAGGAAAGAAGGCAGCTGCAGGCTTGGGGCGGGTCAAGGGTGATGGGGCAAGTACCCCCTTCCCCCCTAATGGGCCAGCCCCCTCACTGCATATTGTGCAATGCCTTCATTATCAGATCAAGGGGCGCTGGCTAAATTCCGCCCTGCAAAATTGCTGCTGCTTTGTTTATTTTGGCCCTCTGTGTTCCAGTTTTCATTTTCTCTGCAACAGCCTCCGGCCTCACTCCGCATTGCCAATTAAAAAGTAATGGATGGTATTTCTCTCCCCCCCCCTTTTTTCTCTGGGGAAAAACACATTAGATCAAACGTAATTACCTCCTGTAAAATGCATGCATTGCAGCCCAGGCAAGGACCACACACCATGGCTAGGGCAGCCCTGCAAAATTGGCTTGGAACGACACAGAACCGTTTGGAAGGTTTTCGCTTCCTCCCAAAATTGCCCAGAGGATTGTGAGCACATTTGAATGCATCTGAAACAGATGCGACCCGCAAGGAAAGGTTGCCGTGTGTTCCCGCTGAGGGTTGTAGCTAATAAGCCACACCCTCTTCCAGGAAACTCCATTCCGTTCTCCCTCCTTGCTGCCCTGGTTTTTCTGTTCTCTTCCATTCCATGTGAGCCAACATAGGAATCTCCCTGACGCCAAGTCAGATCATTGGTACACCTGCACACAGACAGTGCGTTCTCCAGGAATTCAGACAGGGAGTCTCTCCCAACCCTTCTTGGAGATGGCACTGGGCATCGATCCTGCGACCTTCCGCATGCCAAGCAGCTGCTCTTGCACTGGGCCACGCCCCTTCCCCATAACATCCTGCAGCTATGGAGCACGTTCTGCCCTCATTGGACAGGGTTCCCTTCCATGTAAGGTTTTCTTTTCCCTGCCTAAATATGTGTTTTTGGGTAGTTCTGCAAACTGTGATATGGCCGGCCCTAACATTAGGTAGTGCAAGGGTCTGCTTCAGGCAGTGGGATGGGTGGGTAGTTCTGCAGGCTGGATGTGGGTAGTTTTGCAGCCTGGAAGCTGCTGGTTGCTGCCTTCTTGCCTTCTGCAGCTCATTGGTTTGTTTTTTATATATATATATATATATATATATATATATATATATATATATATATACATATATATAAAACAATATATATATATCAAGGTAAAGGGACCCCTGACCATTAGGTCCAGTCGTGACCGACTCTGGGGTTGTGGCGCTCATCTCGCTCTATAGGCCGAGGGAGCCGGCGTACAGCTTCCGGGTCATGTGGCCAGCATGACTAAGCCGCTTCTGGAGAACCAGAGCAGCGCACGGAAACGCCATTTACCTTCCCGCTGGAGCGGTACCTATTTATCTACTTGCACTTTGACGTGCTTTTGAACTGCTAGGTTGGCAGGAGCAGGGACTGAGCAACGGGAGCTCACCCCGTCGTGGGGATTCGAACCACCGACCTTCTGATCGGCAAGTCCACAGAGCCACCTGCGTCCCATATATATATATATATATATATATATATATATATATATATATATTGTTCATAAATGCACCAACCAAGCACGTACATCGATATATAAGCCACATGTCTGAAACCCCACAAAAAGTCCTGAAACCATTTTGTCCCTCCCAAATTGACCTCAAACATTTCTCTGCAAGGTCGAAGGAAAATGGAAAAGCCTCCCCATTGTCTCCTCCTTCACAAATCCTGTCTTAAGGGTATGTCTGTGTATGAATAGGGTGAGCCTGTGACCTGGCTCAGGAACTATTTGTCATTGCAAAAGACTGGCCAGGCTCTCTAGGGTATCCAGTCAGGTGACCATTGACAGGTCTGCCTGACAGGACATAAACAACGCACTCAGATTTCTGTTGTAGACCGCCCTTTCTGTGATGTAGGTATGATGTTTCTGGGGGTGGTCTTGGACTCCAGGGCGGGCAATTTAAAATGTCTATATAAGGGCGGACACACCTTTGTTCGGGGTCCTCCTCCTTTCCTGTGTGTGAAGGGGGCACCCTGTTGCAACAGATCAATAAAGATCAGGCTTACTAGCTGCTTTGCTTCTCAATATTCTCTGGTTGGCCTCTTGTTATTTTCTCCGACCGATGGAGAACCTACAAAGGACTCTTATCAGGGCTCTTGTTTTCCCCATAAGGGAATAAGGGCAGATTTTTGTTTATTACAGTTTAAATCAACCAGCCATTTGCATATTCGTTGGTGAATTCACCCCATCCCAGATGCTGGGTCTCCTTCCTTTCACCTGGAACAGAGCCCAGCTCCTCGGCTGAACAAACACCAGCCTTGAGTCCACATCAACCTGCTATGGCAATGAATAGGAAACCTGAGCACGCATGAATGAGATCATGCCTCTGAGGGCTTCTCTGTTCTCTGTTCGCTCCAGTGCAACAGGAAACCTTTGGTTACAAAAGGAAGTGTTCTCTAACCAGGACTGGAGAGAGCCTGAGTCCCTCCAGGAATTGTGGGAACCTGACTCTGCTCCAGTCCTAGCTAAGGATGGGTTGAAATGTTTCCCGTTTCAGTTTCTCAACTCCCCAGGGTTATCTTCTGTTCTCCACATTACCACACCTGTTATGTACTGAAGTTCTCACCCTGGGCCAGCAGGGGGATACTGTAGATAGTTATGCAAATGAAGGATCAAAAGTGACGTTCAGTGATTGGATAGTTTTAGAAAGTTGCTACAGTAACGTTGTTCTGGAGCTCTATATAAGCAGGCTGGCTGAACCCTTCAGTTCAGTTCTGTCCTGGCCTCTGAATAAACAAGAGCTGTTTGAAGAATCGCTGTGTCATCTGATATGTTCACCCACAACTTAACAACAGCGGCTCGTGGTTTTGCCTTAAAATGGGGGGTGTACGCTACCTTGATCATCTCGGAGGTAAGGTGGAATATAAATGTAAAAATAAATAAATTGGCTTTTGTAATGCTTAGAAGCCTATTTTGGCCTTTGCAGGATAAATAAATAAACATTATTATTTGTAGCTTGGCCCCTCTCAGAAAACCCTAGGTTCACTTACTTTGGAGTAAGCCCTGTGGAACCCACTGGGACTTACTGCCATCTTAAACGCAGATCTGAGTTTTGTCTCTAAGGAAAGGGCACTGAGATTGTAGCTCAGCTGGGTTTTCATTGGGCATTGCCACCTAGTGGCAGAGGGAAGCATTGCACTTCCTGTCTGCCTCCGCGGAACTTCCTGCCTGCCTCATCTACAGAGACAGGTCTCCTGATCTAGAAAAGACTTTGAAGCGTCTTGTGGGGCTCCCTGTCAACTCTTTCATTTTAAAGTTGGCAACTTGTGGGTGTGCTTGCTAATATCAAATCTGAGTGTTGGCCTATTGACAACACAGCTCAGCAGTGGCTTTCAAGGGCTTTAAACAGGACTCCCTCCTTACCTGGAGATCCTGGGGGAAACCTTCTGCATCTAAAACTTGGGTGGGGAATCTGTGGCCCTCCAGCTGTTGCTGGATCCTAACTCCCACCATCCCTGCTAGCATGGCCAATGGTCAAGGATGATGGGAGCTGTAGTCCAGCAACATCTGGAGGGCACCCAGCTTCCTCCATTTCTGGTTATCCCAACCAATCAGGGTCCACATATTAAATGCCACTTAAAGGTAAAGGGACCCCTGACCATTAGGTCCAGTCGTGGCCGACTCTGGGGTTGCGGCGCTCATCTCGCTTTATTGGCTGAGGGAGCCGGCGTACAGCTTCCGGGTCATGTGGCCAGCATGACTAAGCCACTTAGTCGAACCAAAGCAGTGCATGGAAACACCGTTTACCTTCCCGCTTGAGCTGTACCTATTTATCTACTTGCACTATGACGTGCTTTTGAACTGCTAGGTTGGCAGGAGCAGGGACCGAGCAATGGGAGCTCACCCCATTGCGGGGATTCGAACCGCCGACCTTCTGATCGGCAAGTCCCAGACTCTGTGGTTTAACCCACAGCGCCACCCGCGTCCCATAATTAAGCTGTTGGGTATGGTATATAAAGAGCAGCACCTAGCTCTCTCAGTACCCTGGTGGATGGGTCATGCTTACTGATATATTGTAATTTAGTGTAAAAGGAGTTTTTGTTTTTGTTATTAAAAACCTAGCAAAAGTTACTTTTGCATTTCTTGGAATGTGTGGTCTCCCCAGCACGCCTTCTGCAGCGCAACTAGTCTGCAAAAGAACCAACATCTTTGGTTATGGGCCCAGCTGCTGAGTGGATGACTGTACATTTTTGGACTTTAAGAAAGGTTTGAAAACTCCTTCTTCCATTGGTGTGGTTCTGTGGGTCTGGAAGAGTTCTAGAATGGTTGACTGGGTTCCAGAACTGAGAACGCTCTGATGTTCCCACAGCTGACAGATGAGAACTACAGTTTATGGTCGTTTGGGGTGGAGGCACTTTTGACCTCTCGGGAAGTTTGGACCTATGTAACCGATGACCCTGTGACTATTGCTTGGTCGAAAGGAGATGCGAAAGCCAGGGCGATGATTAATTTGGCAGTCAGCGACCAGCAAGTAGTCTATATAAGAAATAAGAAAACTGCCAAAGAAATGTGGGACAGTCTTGCAGCAGGTCAGGGGTGATGGGATTTGGAGTCCAACTACATCTGGAGGGCCACAGGTTGTAGCCTCCGGACTGATCCTGCCCGCCTTCTCCAAAGGTTCCATGTGGCTACAAACAAACAACCCTCAGGACTAAATGGCTGAACCAGTTTCTGGAGGTTGAGACCTTTATTTAAAGTTGCCACATGGGCTCTGGGTGATGCAGGGCACCGACTGCTGGAGATTTACCCCACTCTCTCCCTTATTTTGAATCCTGCTGGAAGAAATCGTTGTAGGTCATGCAGAGGGCCGTCAGGAAGCCCGTGTACTCCTTGAAGTCAATCTCATCATCCTTGTTCTTGTCCAGGGTCCCCATCAGCTTGTCAATTCCGCCTGCCTTCATCTTCTGCGAGGGAAAGGGGGGCAAAGGAAAGAGAGCGGGAGAGATTGGGGTACATGTCTGATTATGGGGGGCACTGAACCCCCCTCACAAATTTAACTCTCTTTCAAAACTTACGGGTTGCATCCAACTGAGGCCGTATTCACGTGATACATTTAAAGCTCTCCAATACTTTAAATGGGACGTGGGTGGCGCTGTGGGTTAAACCACAGAGCCTAGGGCTTGCCGATCAGAAGGTCGGCGGTTCGAATTCCCGTGACGGGTGAGCGCCCGTTGCTCAGTCCCTGCTCCTGCCAACCTAGTAGTTCGAAAGCACACCACTACAAGTAGATAAATAGGTACAGCTCTAGCGGGAAGGTAAACGGCGTTTCCGTGCGCTGCTCTGGTTCGCCAGAAGTGTCTTAGTCCTGCTGGCCACATGACCCGGAAGCTGTACGCCGGCTCCCTCGGCCAATAAAGCGAGATGAATGCTGCAACCCCAGAGTCGGTCACGACTGGACCTAATGGTCAGGGGTCCCTTTACCTTTAATACTTTAAATTGTCATGACTTCCCGCAAAGAATTATGGGAGCTGTAGTTTGTAAAGGGTGCTGAGAGCTGTTATGAGACGCCGGCTATTTACCGCTACAGAGCTACAGTTCCCAGAGTTCCTGGGAAGCAGGACTGGTTGTTAAACCACTCTGGAAGTTGTAGGGGAATTGGGGCTTCCTAACAACTCTTGGCACTTTTAACAAACTGCAGCTCCCAGAATTATTTGGGGGACGCCAAGACTGTTTAATTGGGACGCGGGTGGCGCTGTGGGTAAAACCTCAGCGCCTAGGACTTGCCGATCGAAAGGTCGGCGGTTCGAATCCCCGCAGCGGGGTGCGCTCCCGCTGCTCGGTCCCAGCGCCTGCCAACCTAGCAGTTCGAAAGCACCCCCAGGTGCAAGTAGATAAATAGGGACCGCTTACCAGCGGGAAGGTAAACCGGCGTTCTGAGTGCTGCGCTGGCTCGCCAGATGCAGCTTTGTCACGCTGGCCACGTGATCCGGAAGTGTCTCCGGACAGCGCTGGCCCCTGGCCTCTTGAGATGGGCGCACAACCCCAGAGTTTGTCAAGACTGGCCCGTACGGGCAGGGGTACCTTTACCTTTACCTTTTAAGACTGTTTAAAGAAAAATTAATGAGTGCTAAGATGTCAAGGGTAATGAAAAAAAACAGAATTACAGCTGTAAATGACTGGGTAAGAGAAGAAGGATTAAAGAAAGTGAGTTATAAGTTAATTGAAGTGAGGGGTTGCTGAAGAAAATTTTAAAATAGGGATGCAGAAAAGGGAGGCATGGGGAAGTCGGTGAAATAAGGTTTATGAAAAAGAGGTTATGAAATTATACGTGTTTATATGTTTGTTTGTTTATGTATTGTGAATTGTAATGTGTTTAATTTATGTTGGAAAATCAATAAAAATTTATATATATATATAAAAAGACTGTTTAAAGAAGTATCATAGTGCTTTAAATATATGGCGTGAAGAGGGCCTAAGCTGTACTCGGATCCATTGCCATTCACTGAAGTATATTACATCATGCTCATTCATTTTAATGGGTTTACTTTAAGACTGAGATGGGATATTGCCCTGAAAGAAGGAAGGAAGGAAGGAAGGAAGGAAGGAGGCAGCAAAAGAAAAGTCAGTCACCTGGAAGGAAACTAAGGCATAAAGTGAATAAGGGAAAGATGGGGAAAGGAAGGAAAGACTTATCTAAACTCCCCACTGTTTATCCCATGCGCAAGCCCCACATTTTGACTTGCTGCACTTCCCTGTCCCCTCCAAGGATGTGTATCAGGATCAGCCCCCTCGCCACTGACTGTCCGTGGCTCTCCAGGGTTTCAGACTGGGAGTCTTCCCCAGTTCTACCAGGAGATGTCAGGACTCGAACCCGGGACCTTCTGCATGCAAAGTAGATGCTGTGCCACTCAGCCGTGGTCCTGATGGAAGATGCACATCTTGAAGGTGGAACGCTGGTTTCCCCAATATCGTGTTGTGTTTGGGGGCCACTATTTCCCCCCCCCCGATCCGCTGGGGCACTGACCTCTCCAAGTGCCAACTCCTTCTTCACCAGCTCTTTCAGCTCTCCCTTGCTCAGAGTAAACTTATCCCCTTCTTTCCCTGAATATTTGTGGAAGGTGTACACAAGCGTCGCCAGGGCTTTCTCCAGGGGCGTCTCCATGTCCATCAGCCAGGCAAGATCTGAAAAGGAGAAAGCAGGGAAGTGAACTGTATGGTGGGATTTGTTCATTTGTTCATTACATTTATATCCTGCCCTTCCTCCTGAAGGACCACATGGTTAAGAACATACAAAGAGCCTGATCCAGACCCTTCAAGTGTCCCTATTTTCCAGGGATGGTCCTGGATTTACAGAAGCTGTCCCTGTTTCTGATTTGATCCCCCAATGTCCCGTTTTTCCTTAAAGGTAAAGGGACCCCTGACCACTAGGTCCAGGCGTGACCGACTCTGGGATTGCGGCGCTCATCTCGTTTTATTGGCCGAGGGAGCCGGCGTACAGCTTCCGGGTCAAGTGGCCAGCATGACTGAGCCGCTTCTGGCGAACCAGAGCAGCGCACGGAAATGCCGTTTACCTTCCCGCTAGAGCTGTACCAATTTATCTACTTGTAGTGGTGTGCTTTCGAACTGCTAGGTTGGCAGGAGCAGGGACTGAGCAACGGGAGCTCACCCCGTCGCGGGGATTCGAACTGCCGACCTTCTGATCGGCAAGTCCTAGGCTCTGTGGTTTAACCCACAGCACCATCCACATCCCTGCTTTTCCTTACAACATCCCTATTTTTACCAGAGAAATGTTGGAGGCCAACCCAGGAACGGGAGAAGGGCCCTTGTTTTTTTTATTTCAACCTGTGGGACAGCTCAGGCCATAAAGCCTTTGCTTATACAGCATTCGCCCTAGGTGAGAGCTTGGGAAGCTCATCCTGCGAAGCAGAAAATATACATAAAAAGAGATCTTGCAAGCAAGCACACATTAGAAGCAGCAGCGAACAACTCTGCAATTAAGGAGGGTGGAAACAAGTTGATAAGGGCTCCATTAGCACAGGTAGGGATTTCCCTGGGAACGGCTGGCCAGCCCTGGGCGAACACACCCAGCACCAGCGTGTTCTCGACGCTTCCCACTCCCAGCACTTTAGATCTGCAGCTCGTAGCATTTGAGTTGGCAGGCGAGGCAGCCCGGATCATATGATGTAAAGGTAAAGGTAAAGGGACCCCTGACCGTTAGGTCCAGTCGTGGCCGACTCTGGGGTTGCGGCGCTCATCTCGCTTTATTGGCCGAGGGAGCCAGCGTACAGCTTCCGGGTCATGTGGCCAGCATGACTAAGCCGCTTCTGGTGAACCAGAGCAGTGCACGGAAATGCCGTTTACCTTCCCGCTGGGGCTGTACCTATTTATCTACTTGTAGTGGTGTGCTTTCGAACTGCTAGGTTGGCAGGAGCAGGGACCGAGCCACGGGAGCTCACCCCATTGTGGGGATTCGAACTGCCGGCCTTCTGATCAGCAAGCCCTAGGCTCTGTGGTTTAACCCACAGCGCCGCCCGCATCCCTTCCAATCACATGATGTACTCCATTGTATATGCTAGGGGTGGGGAACCTGCGGCCCGCGGGTGACATGTGACCCACCAGGCTTCTCTATCTGGCCCACAAGACTCTCCCAAGACCACGCCCCTCATTGGGCCCTTATGTTTTGCACCTTGAGTACTTTTGCCCGCTTGGAATGTGCCCTTAAACTCTGCCCATGCCTTTTCCTTGTCTGGATGGAGAACAGAGAGGGGTGTGTGAGAGTTTGTGTGTGTGTGGAAGCTAGCCGACTGTACAGTGACAAATTTTTACATTTTGTTGGACGCAGAGGAATGGTGGGAGGCATCGACTGGAGGACCCTCAAGGGAAGGCGGTTCAGAGCCTGCAGATGGGTAGTGGGATGACAGTGCAAGTGGTCAGAGGGAGAAGAGGGTGAAGACTGGGAGGAGGAGGTGTCGGAAGCTGAAGAGGTAACAGGGTTTAGTGAGCGGGGAGAATCTGTGTCAGAGAGGAGTCCAGAAGCAGAGGCAGTAGCAGAAACTGGATGTCAGGAGTGCGTGCAGGAGCCAGGCCCTGTGACCAGTAGGGCTTCGCAGGACTGGGGCTTTCCTAGGTTTGTTCTGAAGAGGCAAAGCGCGGCCACCCAGGTGAGGCCGATTGGTAACTCACAGCACCAGGTGGCAAGAGCCGGGAAGGGATATAAGGTCAGCATTTCCCTTTGGCTCTTTGCCACAGCAGCACGCTTCCTGCCTTGCTGCGTTTGGCTCCTTGACTCATGACCCTCAGACCTGTGGCTTCTTGACTCCTGGGTCTCTGACCCTTGGCTTCCTGACTCTTGGCTTCCTGACTCTCCTTCCTGCTCCCACCCCACCGTCTAGCCCCCAGTCCCGACATCCTCCACCAGGACTTTGACCGCCCGTAAACCAGACCGTGACACTGGAGAGTAGGAAGGCCAAGAGGCAGAGATGAGTCAGGCTGGCCTCCCTCTCGTGCTGCAACAAACTCCCCTCTTCTATGGTCTCCCAGAGCCAGAAGAGGCATGAAAAGAGTGGAGAAGAAGTTAGCTTTGCACAGGCACAGTCTCAGATTGCTTGGGGGAAACTGGAGAAAGGAGGAGGTTTAGGGCAGCTGTGGGAAGGAGGGGGCCTTCAGTCTCTGCAACTGCCTACCAAAGAAGAATTGCTGTGCTTACTAGGCCTGGTACTCTTTAGCAGATCCCGTTTCCTCGAATAAAGAGTTACCTTCACTTACTCTGTGTGATTTATTGCTAGCTCGCCCTTGTCACATTTGTTGCCCCGCCCACCACTGGCATGTGGCCCCCAAAATGTTTCCCAGAAGGGAATGTGGCTCTTGGGCCATATCCTTGAACTCTGATAACACCACTGGCTTCCCTGGATGGAGAATAGGGAGAGGGATTTGTGAATGAGCGTAGAAACTAGCTTGCTGCCCAAAGTGAAAATTTACACCCATCACTCCGCCCACTTTTGACACCCACCCACCTCTGGCATGTGGCCCCTGGGAGGTTTCTCAAAAGGGAAGGTGGCCCTTAGGCTGAAATAGGATCCCCAAGCCTTTTAAGTGAATAGTGAACTTGCTCTCTGAACCCGGATCCTTACGCAGCCAGAATGGCATCCCTCAGTAATGAGGCGGATATATCAGCAAGCTTGGAGGGAGAGAGAAAGGAACCGAGCAGAGCCAATAAGGGCTGAGCATGCCCAATGGCTGCAGAATGTTGGGGCTGGCTGTAGCGGAATAGAGTTGTTTGGAAAGGGTGTGGCTGGCAGCCTGAACAGAAGCACTTTCCCCTGAAGCATTTATTGCAGTGGATATATATATGCATTCACCTCTCCCTCTATGGATTAGCCTCTCCCCTCTCCAGCAGTTTCCTCCATTCATTAACCTTTACAACAAATTAACTAATAGCTTCTGGAAATCTCGGCGGATCCAAAGGGCAGATTTCCTTCGCTAATCACCTCAAAACTGTGGACGGTGCCGCTTTTGGGAGCCACCCACATGCATGAGGGAGAGAGCAGCGGACCCCGAGGGAACCCCAATGTTTACGGAAATTACAAATACAATTACAAATTACAAATAAATGAATGAACATGTTTGGGGAAAATAAAACCGATGGGGAAGGGATGCTGAAACACCTGAGTCAGTGCTGATCATACTCAACTTAACCCGAGGTAATACTGTAATAATAATAATAATAATAATAATAATAATAATAATAATAATTTATTATTTATACCCCGCCCATCTGGCTGGGCCTCCCCAGCCACTCTGGGCGGCTTCCATAGAAACCAAAAATACAGTAAAATATCACACGCTAAAAACTTCCCTGAACAGGGCTGCCTTAAGATGTCTTCTGAATGTCAGGTAGTCGTTTATCGCTTTGACATCTGCTGGAAGGGCATTCCACAGGGCGGGCGCCACTACCGAGAAGGCCCTCTGCCTGGTTCCCTGTAGCTTTGCTTCTCGCAATGAGGGAACCGCCAGAAGGCCCTCGGCGCTGGACCTCAGCGTCTGGGCAGAATGATGGGGGTGGAGACGCTCCTTCAGGTATACTGGACCGAGGCCGTTTAGGGCTTTAAAGGTCAGCACCAACACTTTGAATTGTGCACCAACACTTTGAATTGTGCTCGGAATATTATTTATACCCCGCCCATTTGGCTGGATTTCCCCAGCCACTCTGGGCGGCTTCCCACACAATATTAAAATACAATAACCAATTAAACATTAAAAGCTTCCCTAAACAGGGTTGCCTTCAGATGCCTTCTAAAAGGCTGGTAGTTGTTTTTCTCTTTGACATCTGGTGGGAGGGTGTTCCACAGGGCAGGCGTCACTACCGAGAAGGCCCTCTGCCTGGTTCCCTGTAACTTGGCTTCTCGCAGCGAGGGAACCGCCAGAAGGCCCTCGGCGCTGGACCTCAGTGCCCAGGTAGAACAATGGGGGTGGAGACGCTCCTTCAGGTACACTGGGCCGAGGCCAGTATGTTCTTCATAAGCAGATGCTTGTGAAATATTTGCTGGGGTGCTTTGTCCCTAAACTACACCCCACCTGCCAGTTTGGCGGGCCACAGATTCTACAGCTCTAAGCATCGGCACATGATGCTCGGCGCATCAGCTGGCAAAGTTTCCCACCTGATCCCATGGCCTCCCTGGCATCGATCTCCGCTGCCAAGCCTTCGCTTCATCAGCCAAGAGGAACAACGAATCGCATGAACTCTAAAACAAACACAATTTTGAAACGGCTGCTTTGTGGTTAACCAGGCATTGAAGCCACCAGAGGGCCGAACCCACCTGTGAATCAGGCAGCTTGAATTCAAATCCAGTTAGCTGTGACCAAGGTGGGGCTGGAATCCTGTTCAAGGTGATGCAACCGTCTGCATGAGCTCATGCTAGCAAATAGATCCAAGAATGGTGTGTTAAAGATTAAGGTTGCCAGCATCCAGACTTGGGGTGGGTGGGTGTGGTGCTCCTGTGCCTCTTAAAGCAGGG
Organism: Podarcis raffonei; assembly: GCF_027172205.1. Lineage (NCBI taxonomy): Eukaryota > Metazoa > Chordata > Lepidosauria > Squamata > Lacertidae > Podarcis > Podarcis raffonei. The sequence continues at coordinate 8,089,837 of NC_070617.1, read as the reverse complement.
GCTGCCAACCTTTTGGGGCCTATTTTAATTTTAAATTATTACTTTATTCGAAGAATAACAAATAGAAATATCCGTTACCTCCCACAAACTTGGAATGTAAGCTGGAGTCCATGTAGATATTTTGATTAGTGACAGTGTTTTCCTTCTGTACCCCCAAGTGTGTTTTATAAGCTGGTCTCCGGCCGTAATAAATTATATATCTATCATCTATCTATCTATCTATCTATCTATCTATCTATCTATCTATCATCTATCTATCTAGTGACGGTGCACATTTGGATTCTGGAAAGAGTGATGTGAGTGCCACCAATTCTGGTCACCACTTCCCCCTCCCAACATTTCTCCGATGAAAATAGGAACGTCCTATTCCTCTGTTGTTGTTGTTGTTTACACCCTGCCTATCTGGCTGGGTTGTGCCAACCACTGTGGGCAGCTTCCAACATATATAAAAACATAATAAAACATCAAACTTAAAAAAACAACTTTCCTGTACAGTGGTACCTCGAGTTAAGTACTTAATTCGTTCCGGAGGTCCGTGCTTAACCTGAAACTATTCTTAACCTGAAGCACCACTTTAGCTAATGGGGCCTCCTGCTGGAGCACGATTTCTGTTCTCATCCTGAAACAAAGTTCTTAACCTGAGGTACTATTTCTGGGTTAGCAGAGTCTGTAACCTGAAGCGTATGTAACCTGAAGTGTATGTAACCTGAGGTACCACTGTACAGAGCTGCCTTCAGATGTCTTCTAAAGATTGTATAGTTACTTATCTCTTTGGCTCGCATAACTCCATACCCTCCTACATTTCTCCGATGAAGATAGGGACGTCCTAAGGAAAAGCAGGACATTCTGGGATCGAATCAGAAACCGGGGCGGCTTCTGCAATTCCGGGACTGTGGACCCTGGGAAATAGGGACACTTGGTCTAGCATACCGTGAGACAGGAAGAGAGAAAGTGCCCACAAAATGCACCCTTCACGGTTCCCAAAAGTAGGACTCAGCTGAATTAATCTTGAGTTCCCTAAGAAGCCTGAAGATCTGAAAGAGGAAGTGGAAGTGAAAAAGGAAACTTCCTCCTTTAGAGTTCTAGAAACTTTTTGAGGGAAGAAAAGAATAGGAACTTCCCTCGCTGCCTCACAACCAAGGGAGGAGCTGAAAGGTATTTTGGAGACCCTTGTTGTAGAAGTTACTGGGATTTTCACCCTGTACGGCATCTCTCATCGCCAAGCTGACAGGCTTGTGGGTGATACAGCTGTATTTGAAGCTTAAAAACATGCTGGAGAAGGTATATGCCTACTATATGGAAGTTAACTGGACAACAAAAACAGAATTTACGCGCTCTCATGGTAGCCAAGAGACTGATATTGATGAACTAGAAGACAATATATCCTTTAATCAGTGGATTGATCATATGATAACACTTGCAACCTATGAACAGATGGCTTACAGATGTAGACTGCTTGGATAAACACAGCAATATTTGGAACGAATGTATAGAAAATGCAGTAGGCTGTTAATATTTCTACAGTGGTACCTTGGGTTACATACGCTTCAGGTTACATACGCTTCAGGTTACAGACTCCACTAACCCAAAAATAGTACCTCAGGTTAAGATCTTTGCTTCAGGATAAGCACAGAAATCGGGCTCCGGCGGTGTGGCGGCAGCAGGAGGCCCCATTAGCTAAAGTGGTGCTTCAGGTTAAGAACAGTTTCAGGTTAAGTACGGACCTCCGGAATGAATTAAGTACTTAACCCGAGGTACCACTGTATTAGTATTGGGATAATAATCTCAAATTTTTGTCTATAATCATATAACGCTTCCCCTTCCCTTTACACAGTTCTGCGTTTTGATTTCCCCCCTTCTTTTTGTATCACTTTACTGCTTTATATTTTAATTTATCTCTCAATAAAATATCAATTAATAAATGATGCAGGAGAACGGTGCGCCGGACCATGGACAGAGTTACTGTACAGCCCCAGATTGCAAGGATCGCTGCCCACTCCTCCCCTGACCGTGCCTTTTAGCAACAGTCCAGAAATGTCACCTGCGGACATTTCTCACCCCCCCATTACTTTATCTGCCCACAGACTGTCTCGCCAGAGTGGTGCATGCTCTGGTTATCTCCCACTTGGACTACTGCAATGCACTCTACGTGGGACTACCTTTGAAGGTGACCCCAAAACTGCAATTAATCCAGAATGCGGCAGCTAGACTGGGGACTGGGAGTGACCACCAGGACCACATAACACCGGTTCTGAGAGATCTGCATTGGCTCCTAGTACGTTTCCGATCACAATTCAAAGTGTTGGTGCTGACCTTTAAAGCCCTAAACGGCCTCGGTCCAGTAGACCTGAAGGAGCGTCTCCATCCCCATCATTCTACCCGGACACTGAGATCCAGCGCCGAGGGCCTTCTGGTGGTTCCCTCATTGTGAGAAGCGAGGTTACAGGGAACCAGGCAAAGGGCCTTCTTGGTAGTGGCGCCCTCCCTGTGGAACGCCCTCCCTTCAGATGTGAAGGAAATAAGCAGCTATCCTATCTTTAAAAGACATCTGTTCAGGGAAGTTTTTAATATTTAATGCTGTACTGTTTTTAACACTTGATTGGGAGCCGCCCAGAGTGGCTGGGGAAACTCAGCCAGATAGGCAGGGTATAAATAAATTATTATTATTATTATTATTATTATTATTATTATTATTATTATTATCATCATCATCTCTGTGTCAGGCAAAAGCTTTTGCCTGTTCACATGTTAATTCTGTTAGTTCTGCTCTTCAGAGACAGAATTTCTTTTCTTTTCTTCAGAAATTCTTCAGAGGCAGAAAGATAATTTGGCAACAGCGGCCTCTGGAATCGCCAAGCAGCCCCAGATGAGTTAGTGAGCTCTTTCTAAAAGGTCAAGAAACAGGAGCCCAGTTTCCTTCTCGACTGTCTCTCCCAAAACCCGAATACAAATGAAGGATCTGGATTGATTTAGCTGGACTCTGACTCACAAAGAGATGTTGTAATGTGGAAAAGGCGTTGGCTAGCCTAGCGATTGCAGGCTGGGGATTTGCCAGGTTCTGATAGCCACGGGCAAAATTCAGAGCTACATTTTAACATGCAGAGCTGTGTGGGTGTGAGACCTCCGAGCAGCTCATGTGACTTGCACATCTGGAATCTGTGTGGACATCTGGAGAGAAAAAGCATCCTCTTCTTCCAGGAAGGGCTTGACCCCAGCCAGAAATAAGGGGAGAAGGCTGTGACTCCCTGGCAGAGTACCTGCTTTGAGTGCAGAAGGCTCCCAGTTTGATCCCTGCCATCTCCAGTTAGGGCTTGGAAAAGAGGGCTGGTTGGCTGGGGGCAGTGCCAGATTTACGTATGAGCTATACAAGCTATAGCTTAGGGCCCCACTCTCTTGGGGCCCCCCAAAAAATTTTAAAGGGAAAAAAACCTGGATGTACATTTCCAAAATATAAGATATAAAATAAAACCTACATTCAGCAACCGTGTTTTGTGTTGTGTACGCTCCTATGATGTAAGTCATGGGCCCCGCCTGCTAGCCTGCTCCCTAAAATATCACTGGTTTGCTCATTTCTGAATCAATTACTTTGATAAAATACATATTTTGTTATGTGCAAATGGCTTTAGATACCTATTAGGTCCATAAATTACCGTATAGCATATATTCAGCACAAAAAAACAGCGGCAATTTGTTGTTGACAAAGGACAGCTGGACATATAAAGGGCCCCATTACCTTCAGTAGCTTAGGGCCTCATCAAACCTAAATTACCCAGGGTGATGGGGAACTGTTAGTGAGCCCTCTTTGTGTTCGCTCCGCCAACCAGCTGCAAATCCACCTAACAGCTGCCTTGTCCAGCCCACATTTGACCAGCTTCTCCACAAGACTATCATGGGGGCTTTGTCAAAAGCCCTACTGAAATCAGGATACGATAATGTTCACAGCATTCCCCTGATCCACCAAGCTTGTAACTCTTATCAAAAACGGGATCCATCTGGCATGACTTGTTTTTGAGAAAACCATGCTGAAGCCAGCGCAACCGAACCGGCCGTGATCCCCTAAATTTGCCTACTGCCTGGCCAGTATAGTGCCTGGCTCCAATCAAGTCTTGGTTGCGAGTTACTGCTATATTGCCTTTCTGGATCAAACCAAGGATTTGCCCAGCATCCTGTTTCCAACAGAGGGCATCCCGGAAGCCCCTAAAGCGAGGCCTGAAGGCAGCAGCCCTTCTTCCCTGTCCATCCCCCAGAAGCAGGCATTCTGTGGTAGACTGCCCTTGCACAAGGAGGCTCCCTTCGAGCTAGCATAACTAAAAGAGCCGCTGGGGGAAGGAGTTTGGGGAAGGCTGAGGCGGCGGCGGAAACAATCTAGAAAGCATCACAGAGAGGAAAAGCAAGCCAGTTGATAAGTACAGATGGATGTGAAATTAAGGATGCATAGCCGTTTAAAAGGAGCTAAAAGCAACTCACCGGATGAGAATGTGGACGGCAAGCTTGAGCAGTGAAGCAGGGAATTGGGTGTGGTATAGCATCTCCCTCTTATGCAGTTTCATGGGGGGGTCCCCAGAGATTGAAGCTGGTAAAAGCAGGAACATGATCTCGTTGCCAGGATATGTCCTGAGGGACTGCTGGCATCCAGCCATCTTCTCCTCAGGTTGTGAACAACTCCTTTTCTTTTCTTTTTTCCCTTTCCCCGCTTTTAAATTAACTTTATTTACTGCGGCTTATTCATCGATCTTCAAAAAGACATACCCATCACAAAGTATATTTTTTACAATATACTAGGTCTAAAAAAAGAAAAAATTCAGAAAGAAGAAAAGGTAAGAAATGGAGAGACCAGGAAAAAAGAGAAAGGGAGAGAAAAGGGGAAAAAAAGAAATAACTACGGAAAGATAGGTAAAGGTAAAGGGACCCCTGACCGTTAGGTCCAGTCGTGTACGACTCTGGGGTTGCGGCGCTCATCTCACTTTACTGGCCAAGGGAGCCGGCGTACAGTTTCTGGGTCATGTGGCCAGCATGACTAAGCCGCTTCTGGCGAACCAGAGCAGCGCACGGAAACGCCGTTTACCTTCCCGCCGGAGCGGTACCTATTTATCTACTTGCACTATGATGTGCTTTCGAACTGCTAGGTTGGCAGGAGCAGGGACTGAGCAACAGGAGCTCACCCCATCGCAGGATTCGAACCGCTGACCTTCTGATCGGCAAGTCCTAGGCTCTATGGTTTAACCCACAGCGCCACCTGAGTCCCATTAACAACTCTTGCTTGAGCCTAAATTAGGATTCTCTTGGCCTTATCAATGTTCTGCCTGAAGGTGGCCAGTTTTTAATTTTAGGAGGGCTCCTGCACCTTTAATGCAGGGAGGGTTCAGTTTCCTTGGCATGAAAGCAAGAGAGAGAGGCCAGTGGCATAAAAAGGAAAAAGCGGTGGCTTCACCCAGTGTTGCAGACCACAAAGAGAGAACTTCCGTGGTGTCTTAAACACAAGCTGTTTTTGTTTTTTTGGGTGGTGTGCTACTTTGCAATCTGTGAGGGCTGAGTCATAATAAATTCTGTTTGCCTTTGAGGTGCCACGAATGGAGAACTACATGCTGCAATCGAGGGCCGCATTCCTTTCTGAGCAACATTTGGAGGGCCATAGGTCCCTCTCCCCCACCCCACCCCCCACAGCTAACTTACAGCTGGTTCTCAGCTTCCCTCCGCTCCACCGAATTCAAAGCAGAGAGGGCGTTTATTCTTTGGGCGAAAGGCGTAATTTGAAAGGCGTAATTATCTTGCAATGTTATTACCAACAGTTGAAAGAAAAATACACATTGGCAGCTGCAGCTGTGTGTTTGTGGGAAGGAGCAGGTTTTACGCTGCCTTGCCACCCCCCCAGGCACATGTTCACACTAGGGACTAGAAACTTCCTCCCACCTGAGCCTTCAGAGATTACACTTCCCAATAATCCCAGGGAGAAAATGTGAAGTACGACAAGTCTTGCATCCTGCATTATTATTATAATACGATTTCTTACATTCATGTACCACCTTTTCATCCAAGGAGCTCCAGGTTACCCCCCCCCCCACTCCTCATTTTATCCTCACAACAACCCTGTGAGGTAAGTTAGGCCCAAAGCCACCCAGTGAGTTTCATGGCTGAGTGGGGATTCGAACCCCTGTCTCCCAGGTCCTAGCCCATGCTGGCTCTCGATCACGCTCTCTTAAAAGCACATGTGGGGATTCGAACTCACAGCCTCTGGATCCCCAGCCACTGGCTCCCCCCCCCCACGAGTAACAGGCCCAATGGTCTTCCCGGCTGGGACAGTTGCCCCTGGCAACATCAGTCTCCCTCCCTTCTGTTCAGCCAGGTGTGGCAAACAGGATGCAGGGGACAGGTGGGGAATCTGTTGCTAAGCAACAAGAGGCCAGGGACCGCTCAGTGGGATGATGGGACTAGGAGAGATGCTGGAGTTCTGGCCGTGTGTGTGTGTGTGTGTGTGTGTGTGTGTGCTGGATTGAAATTGAGAGGTTTCTAGCTGTAATGATACATAAGAACATAGATGGGGGGAAAAGGGTTTGAAAAATAAGGTAATGTTACAAGCTGTAATGCTTTAAATGAAGGATTTGCTGAACAAATAATCTTAATTGGGATAGGAGAAGTATGAGGAGGTCTGAGAAATTTGTTATCTAAAAGTATGGTTTATGAATTTTATGCTTTTGTTTAATGTTTCTGTTTGTTCTGTTTTTGTTTGTTTGTTTAAAAAATTGGAAAATTTAATAAATATTCTTTAATATATATATATATATATATATATATATATATATATATATATATATTCTTCTGAAGTTCAGCATGCCTGACTTCGTCCTTAAAACCAGCAGAGAATGGAGCTGTTTTTCAGCTGTTTTCTTGGAGGCCGAACAATAAACCTCTTTGTGTACAAAATACACAGAGAGAGATCAGGAGAGAGAGAGAGAGAAGTAAGGGGAGGTAAGGGAGAAAAATTGGCCCTTCGGCCTTTCAGGCTGCGGCAGGGTTGGGTTTGGAAAGGGACCCTGCAAAGGCAATAATTTTGAATCCTTTACAGTGGTACCTCGGGTTAAGAACTTAATTCGTTCCGGAGGTCCGTACTTAACCTGAAACTGTTCTTAACCTGAAGCACCACTTTAGCTAATGGGGACTCCTGCTGCTGGCGTGCCGTCGGAGCACGATTTCTGTTCTCATCCTGAAGCAAAGTTCTTAACCCTAGGTACTATTTTTAGGTTAGCAGAGTCTGTAACCTGAAGCGTATGTAACCTGAAGCATATGTAACCCGAGGTACCACTCTACTGGGAATTGAACGAGATCTACACCCAGTATAGGCCTGAACAGCCACTTTGTTCTACAGAACAGAGCTGTGCATTTAGTTCACTCCACACTTGCAAGGAATCCGTCATTCAGGGTGGCAGGACCTAATCTCTGGAACTCCCTGTCCTGTGATATTAGGTAGGCGCCTTCGCTGTTTCTGATGCCTGTCTTAAAGACTCCGTTGCTTTCAGCAGACCTAACCAGACGTGTAATTTGGACCGGTAATTATATTTTATAATGTTTGTTTTTTCAGAGCTGCTGATTTTGCTTATCTTTGGATCCATTTTGGGTTAGCTTCCTCTTACTGTTAGCTAAGTTCAGTTGCCAGTTCCAGCAGCCAAGCCCTTTTGATATTCTTACAGAGCCTCCATATCCAGGCACAGTCTATCTCGTTCCCTAGTTCTTAGGGGCATTTTGGCCACTGTGAGAACAGGATGTTGGACAATGATGGGCCATTGTTCTGTTCAAGAACTGGGCTTTTCTGATGTACTTAATTGTCTCCGCCAGTCCTTCTGGCACTCCGACAATCTCCCCAAGCCCTATTGATAAGAATGACCAGAAACTGTTTTTATACGCAACAACAGCCGCGAGGCTATTGCAGGCCCAGGTGTGGAAACAGCAACAATTGCCAACAGTAGAAGAGTGGCACTACAAGGTTATGGAGTATGCAGAAATAGCCAAACTAACACCAAAAATTCGACATCAGGGAAATTCTATACATAGAATGGGGGAAATTTATGTTATACATAGAGAAGGTGATGTGAAATAGGGAAACCAGTAGAACTGAAATAATCCTCATAACGGGAAAATACAAAGAAATTTATTGGACAATAGTATCAAAATGAATTAAAAATGTACCATATTTTTCGCTCTATAAGACGCACCAGACCACAAGGCGCACCTAGTTTTTGGAGGAGGAAAACAAGAAAAAAAAAAATATTCTGAATCTCAGAAGCCAGAACAGCAAGAGGGATCGCTGTGCAGTGAAAGCAGCAATCCCTCTTGCTGTTCTGGCTTCTGGGATAGCTGCGCAGCCTGCATTCGCTCCATAAGACGCACACACATTTCTCCTTACTTTTTAGGAGGGAAAAAGTGAGTCTTATAGAACAAAAAATATGGTATATTATGACCAAGGTCGAACAGTATTTGTAAATGAATACAGACAGACATCATGGATTGTATATATAAAAAGAGTTATTTGTTTACAGACATTTCATGGACAAAAATTGAAGAAGAAAAGCTATATACAAAATGGATAAAGACAATGCGAAAAGTTAAAGACGACACAAAATAGCAGGAAGAAGGAAGGAGGGAAGTCAGCTCTTGAGAGCAAGAATAAACGTAAAATGTAATGTAATGTATGTAATTATAAAAAAACCAATAAAGATCATCTTAAAAAAAGAAGAAGACATTCTCCCCACGCCACGCCAGCCACCCCTCCAGGCCCCGGACGCCAGTCAGCCCACCACAAAGATACTTCTCTTGTTTGACAAGAGAGCACCCTGAGCCGGCTTGGAATAAGCCCATGGTGGCTCAGCGGAGTCCTGTCTGGGCTTGCAGGCCTGAGGGGAGCAGCGGTGGGGCAGGCGGGGAGCAGGGGTGGCTCAAGAACGCCTGCGCTCAGCAGAAACTTTTGCATCCTATTGAAAATGCAGCCCTGGCAGTTTCATTCAAAGGCAAAACTCTCTCGGGTGCTCAGCGTGAGCTAGACAGGGCTGGGGCTCAATTGGTAGCCGGAAAATCAGGCCACGCGACTGGAAGTTTCTACTCTTTCACATCTTTTACAGCGAGAGAGGGTGGCTGCTATGGGCAAGGCTGGGGTGTATGGCCCTCTTCAAAAAAAATTATTGGTTTTACAAGTTTATAACAAATATAACATACGAAAAATAAAAAATAAAAACAAGAAAAATAAAGAAAAAAGAACATACAAATAAACACTTAATCCTTCTAAGATCCAATTTAGTTTTCATTGTTAACTGACTTCCTCAAACCCCCCCAACTGAATTCCATTGTATCCCCTTGTAACAGTTTCCCAATAACAAAATTTACTTTTTCAGATTACTTCCTTTACTTCTTTTCATAGTTTCTCCCACAATGTTTTACAATTTAGTCATATTCTATTCCTAAGCCAAATTGATAAATTCAAGTAGCTTCTACTTATCTTATATTACAACATTTAGCTAAATAATCTTTAAATTTCTTCCATTGGGGTGTCTGGCCCTCTAGGCCGCTCTGTCTGGCCCTTGTAATGTTCCCCAAGCCACGCCCCTTAAACACAGGCCACGCCCCCCTCACCAGCCCTGCTTCTCACATGCTCAACATATTATCTGCATTAGCTTAATAACCACTTTTGTCTCTTTATGGCTGCTGTAAGTTCCAGAAATGATTTCCTGAAGCTGACTACACCTGAAGCCAGCACGTCAAATGCGGCCCTCCGAGGCTGTTAGCCCGGCCCTCAGAAACCTCCCCAGGGTCACGCCCCTGTTTTGCACACTCCCCCCCCCTAAACCCTATAAATTAATAAATGGTGGGGTTTTGATGATTTGGGATGTGAAGGGAGAAACGCCAGCTGCAGAGGAATTCCTGGGCTAGCATTTGCAAAAAATAAAATAAAAAAGGAATTGCCCAAGCCAGGGCCATTAAGAAGCTATGCAGGGCCATTGAGGGCACAATGCAAGAGAACTGTTCTCCCCCCCCCCCCGTCCTGAGGTGTGAACAGAGACTGGGCGGTTTGGAAGGTTGCATGGTAACTGGGTGTGAGGTGACAGGAAAAGAGGTGTTTTCGGAAGAAGGAAGAGTGGGATCCATCTTTGGCAGGCTGGCTGAAGGTTGCTTGCAGTGCTGCGGGGGACAAGCCCCTCATGAAACGACCATGCTGTAAGATCTGGACTCCCTCCATGAGACTGAAGGTGTAAATAGGTGAATAAACCATATTTCTGAAAGCTACACCGGTCTCCGCCATGTCTCAGTTCTCCAGAAGAACACAGACCCTGGAAGATTGCCTGGAGCCCACTGGGATCTTGCTATCGCTCAGCAAAGCGTGGGGATCAGTGCCAGATTGATGTATAAGCTAAACAAGCTATAGCTTAGGGCCCCACTCTCTTGGGGGCCCCCAAAAAAATTTAAAGGAGAAAAAAACCCTCAGATATTTTCTTGGGGGGAGCAAAGAGACCTCAACCCTAGAAATTGGGTCCTATGCCTAGAGAAAAGGGGACTTTGGTAGCTGTGGGAAAGCAGCAACATTCAATCTCTGCAACTGCTTCATAGGCGCAAGACCTACTGATGAGCATTCGCTGTGCTCACTAGGCCTGACATCCCTGTGCAAATCCTGTTTTTTTCTAATAAAAAGTTAACTCCCCTTGCTTTGCGTGATTTACTGCTGGCTTGATCCTGACACTGTGGTTTCCAGCAACTGATGTTCTAGGGCTGCCATAATTCAAACAGTGAAATATTTTAGTTTTGCCCAAAGTTGTCGAGCTTTGTTGGCAAGGCTGCCGACTGATATATCAAGGAAATGCTGGTTTTTCAAAATCATGGTTAGTAGCCGTCGATAGCCTGCTCCATGGCTGCTCCACCCTCTTTTGCCTCTGGCATGTGGTCCCAGGAAGGCCCTTGGGCTGAAAAATAGCAGAATCATAGAATTGTAGACTTGGAAGGGACCCACAAGGGTCATCTAGTCCAACCCCGTGCAATGCGTGAATCTCAGCTAATGAAGCTCAAGACCACCCCTCCATACATCATACATACATCACAGAAGGGGTGTAGCTCAAGACCACCACCCCAGATACATCATACCTACATCACAGAAAGGGCGGTCTACAGCAGAAATCTGAGTGCTTTGTTTACCTCCTGTCTGCCAGGTTACCTGTTTAATGGTCACTTGATTGGATTGCCTGGGAGCCTGGCCAGACTTTTGTAATGATAAATACTTAGTTCCTGAGTCAAATGTGCCCTTAAGACAGGATTTGTGAAGGAAAAGACAACGGGGAGGCTTTTCCATTTTCCTTTGACCTTGCAGAGAAAACATTTGGTCAGTTTGGGAATCAAAATGGTTTCAGGTCGGTCTTCCTGTGTTGATCTATGTACGTGCTTGGTTGGTACACTTATGAACATTTAACATATCTCTAAGACCCCAAAATTCCTATCACAGCATCCAACCTCTATTTAAAAGCATCCCACGAAGGAGAGCCCATCACTTTCTGAGGTCATCCATACCATTTGTTCCCCTGGCCCTAGAATGATGCAACGGAAACATTCATAGAATCATAGAATCTTAGAGCTGGAAGGGACCCAAGGGTCATCTAGTCCAACCCCCTGCAATGCAGGAATCTCGGCTAAATCATCCACAGCAGATGGCCAATGAGGGCCTACAATACATAGCTCAGTTGGCTAGAGTGTGGTGCTGATAATGCCAAGGCTGTAGGTTCGATCCCCGTAAGGGACAGCTGTATATTCCTGCATTGTAAGGGGGTTAGATGGTCTCTTTAAATCTGAAGGTTCATTATTGTTCCACAAGATGTGTATTTCTTTAAAGGCCAGAGCAAATAACATGACTTAGTTTTACAGCTGTGAAGCAGTATAGCAGGTGCTGTTAAGTTATGTTGATTAAGCTGTTGGGTATAGTATATAAAGAGCAGCAAGTAGCTCTCTTAGTACCCTGGTGGACGGGTCATGCTTCTTGATATACAGTGGTACCTCGGGTTACATACGCTTCAGGTTACGCACTCCACTAACCCAGAAATAGTGCTTCAGGTTAAGAACTTTGCTTCAGGATAAGAACAGAAATCGGGCTCCGGCAGCGTGGCGGCAGCAGGAGGCCCCATTAGCTAAAGTGGTGCTTCAGGTGAAGAACAGTTTCAGGTTAAGAACGGACCTCCAGAACAAATTAAGTACTTAACCTGAGGTACCACTGTATTGTAAAAAGGTAAAGGGACCCCTGACCATTAGGTCCAGTCGTGGCCGACTCTGGGGTTGCAGCGCTCATCTCGCTTTACTGGCCGAGGGAGCCGGTGTACAGCTTCCAGGTCATGTGGCCAGCAGGACTAAGCCGCTTCTGGCGAACCAGAGCAGCGCACAGAAATGCCGTTTACCTTCCCGCCAGAGCGGTACCTATTTATCTACTTGCACTTTGATGTGCTTTCAAACTGCTTGGTTAGCAGGAGCAGGGACCGAGCAACGGGAGCTCACCCTGTCGCGGGGATTCAAACTGCCGACCTTCTGATTCTGGTTTAACCCACAGCGCCACCCACGTCCCCTGATATATTGTAATTTAGTTTAAAAGGAGTTTTTGTTTTTATGATTAAAACCTAGCAAAAGTTATTTTGCGTTTCTTGAACGTGTGGTCTCCCCAGCATGCCTTCTGCAGTGCAACTAATCTGCAAATAGCCAACAAGAAAACCCTCAGGGTCCTCAACTACCGTATTTTTTGCTCTATAAGACTCACTTTTCCCCTCCTAAAAAGTAAGGGGAAAAGTGTGTGCGTCTTATGGAGCGAATACCGGCTGCGCAGCTATCCCAGAAGCCAGAACAGCAAGAGGGATTGCTGCTTTCACTGCGCAGCGATCCCTCTTGCTGTTCTGGCTTCTGAGATTTAGAATATTTTTTTTCTTGTTTTCCTCTTCCAAAAACTAGGTGCATCTTGTAGTCTGGTGCGTCTTATAGAGCGAAAAATGTGGTATGTCCTTGTATGAGTCTAATCTTGCCTCCCTTCTCTCCCCTCCGAAAAAATAAGGCGGCAGCAATGAAACAAACCCAGTGAAGTTTTAAAGCAAACTTTATTGTGGAAAGAGAAAGAGGCGTGGAATAATCTCCATCACGGCGGAGCCTCCAGATCAGAGAGGCGTCCTCGATGGGGCCTTTGTGAGGGAGAAGGAGAGAACAGGCGCGAGGCTGAGCTCTCAGGTCTCCGGCCTGCACAGACACCACAATTGCCCTTGATTCTGCCCCACCCCTCAGATCACTTGCCCCTGGGCATCTTGTCGGGATAGCCCTGGAAGAAATCGTTGCACATCATGGCCACGCAGGCCAGGAAGACGGCGTACTCTTGGAAGTCCACCTCGTTGTCCTTGTTGTTGTCTAAGTTGCTCATGATCCTCTGGAAATTCGTCTCGTCCTTCTTTTTCTGCGGGAGGGAGGTTGGATTTCATTGGTGGGGGAGGTTTAAAAAGAGATCTGGGGTTGCCACGATGCGGCCGGGAAGGAACGGGGGCTCTCCGACCCCTGCTGCATTGTGCAAGAGCTTTTGTCTCGCCAGCTTCGCAGGGGAAACCGGCTGTTTATTGCTGAATCGGAACGAATGCCGATTTGCAGAAAACCCAATTGACATTCATTCCGATTCAGCAGTAAACATTGGGGGGTAGTTCCCTGTTGCCCCAGCCACTCTGGGCTTCTTCTAGCCCCAGAGGCTAGGATGCAGAGAAGGTCTAACCTTTTTGCATGTACGTGTTTTTAATTATTGAGGTACCATATTTTTCTCTCTCTATGACGCACTTTCCCCCTCCTAAAAAGTAAGGGGAAATGTGTGTGCGTCTTATGGAGCGAATGCAGGTGGGAGGCTCTGCTCAGCGCTCCCTTTAAAGAGCCCCGTGGAGCGTGTGTGCGGCTCTTGGGGGCTTTTCCCCGAGGAGGGAGAAGGGCTGCCCTTCTCCCTCCTTGGGAAAAAGCCCCCAAGAGCCGCACACACACTCCACACACTCTTTAAAGGGAGTGCGGCTCTTGGGGGAGCCTTCATCCCCCTGCCCAGGAGAGGCTTCGCACGGCTATCCCATAAGCCAGGACAGCAAGAGGGATTGCTGCTTTCACTGCGCAGCGATCCCTCTTGCTGTTCTGGTTTATGGGATTCAGAATATTTTTTTTCTTGTTTTCCTCCTCCAAAAACTAGGTGCGTCTTATGGTCTGGTGCGTCTTATAGAGCAAAAAACGCAGTAAGTAGTGCCATCTGCTGCCTTGGTAAAGGGTTGCTGAAAGGCACACCTTTCAATTACGTCTGTCTCTCTGCCTTGCTTATGCGCCCTGCTTCCCCATTGGGCTTTTGTACAGCCTGCACATGGATGGAGGACGATGGACACTCATAGCCACCAGACTGCTCCAATGGCCTGGAGCGCAAGGCACACCCATCTGCCAGTTGGGTCTTGCCCAGGGATGGGGAGCCAGTGGCCTTCCAGACTCCAGCTCATGTCAGCCCCAGCCAGACTGGTCAGGGATGAAGGGAGCTGCAGCCCTGGCCATATCTGGAGGGCCACAGGGTCCCGCACCCCTGTCCCGGACACATGTCCCAACCAATCAGGGATCACCCATTAAAGGCACACACAGAGGTGTGAAGCAGGAATGGGGAGCCTGTGGCCCTCCAGATGTGGTTGGACTTCAACTCCCATTAGCCTCAGCAGGCACTGGCCGATGGTCAGGGATGCTGGGAGTTGTGGTCCAACAGCAACTGGAGAGCCCATAGCTCTGCATTAGAAGACACAATTGGGATAGATGTCGGAAAGGCAATTGCCAGTCTAGTTTAGGGATAGGGAGCCTGTGGGCCCACTAGATGTTGCTATATTCATGATCCATGTGACGGTCACCTCCAGGCTTGATTACTGTAATTCACTCTACGCGGGGCTGCCCTTGAAGCTGTCCCAGAAACTCCAGCGGGTGCAGAATGCTGCAGCGAGGCTCCTCACGGGGTCTCTGCCATGGGAGCATATTCCCCCAGTGCTTTTCAAGCTGCACTGGCTCCCGGTGGAGTACAGGGTCAGATTTAAGGTGCTGGTTTTGACCTTTAAAGCCCTTCACGGCCTAGGACCCTCGTACCTACGGGACCGCCTCTCCCGGTCTGCCCCATGGAGGACCTTAAGGTCCATAAATAGCAACACCCTAGAGGTCCCGGGCCTTAAGGAAGTCAGATTAGCCTCAACCAGAGCCAGGGCCTTTTCAACACTGGCTCCGGCCTGGTGGAACGCCCTGTCTCATGAGACCAGGGCCCTGCAGGATCTGATTTCTTTCCACAGGGCCTGTAAGACAGAGTTGTTCCGCCTGGCCTTTGGCTTGGAGCCAATTTGATTCCCTCCCCCTCTTTCTTTTTTTCCTTTCTCCTCCTGTGATGAGGCTGCATTTTAATGTTTTAATGTTTCAATATTTTAATTGTTGTATTTTAATCTTGTTTTTAAGTTGTATTCATTCAACTTGTTTTTATTATTGCTTGTTAGCCGCCCTGAGCCCGGCCTTGGCTGGGGAGGGCGGGGTATTATTATTAATAATAATGATGATGATAATAATAATAATAATAATAATAATAATAATAATAATAATAATTCCAGCTCCCATCAGCCCCATCACCCATCAGTCAGAGATGATGAGAGCTGTAGTCCATCTGAAGGGCCACAAGTTCCCTTGTCCTGGGCACATGTCCCAACCAATCAGGGATCACCCAGAGATTCGAGTCCTCATGGTTCAGAATAAAGGACAGTGTGTCTCCAGAGTTTCAGGAAAGGATTCTGTTGCAGCCCCACCTGGAGAAGGCAGGGATCGAACCTTCTGCACCCAAAGCAGATGTTCTACCACTGAGCTGCCACCCTTCCCTGAAAAATAATGTAGGTTTCTAGACCTCATGGTCCAGTAGCTCTCCAGGATTTCAGGAAGGGATTCTTCTGCAGCCTTCCCTGGAGATGCAGGGGACCTTCTTGAGAAGGAGATGTTCTCCCCCATCGAGGTTCCCTCCTTTGACTTACCCCGAGGAACCCAGGCAGCTCCTTCAAGAGGAGCTCCTTCAGCTCCGCCTTGTTCAGCTTGAACTTGTCTCCTTCCTTGCCGGAGTAGTTGTGGAAAGTTGTGACCATCACCTCCAGGGCCTTCTCCAGGGGACTCGCCATTTTCGGATGCTCTCGGAACCTGGCAGTGGCAGAAGAGCGAGTTGGGAATGAGAAAGCTGGTCAGGTGGTGGACGGTGGTGGCGCTTGCCCATTGAGACTGGCTGGGCAGACAACAGGGAAGCCAATGGGAGGCGGAGCCAGAGCCCAGGAGAGGCGGAGCCAACTAATTCCGCCTTTGTCCTCATCCTGCTCCTCCTCCTCCCTTCTGCAAAGGCAACACTAAGGCTACGTTTGCACCAGATATTTAAATCACTACGATACCACTTTAAACACTCATGGCTTGCCCCAAGGAATTCTGGGAGCTGCGGATTGTTATGGGTGCTGAGCATTGTTAGGAGACCCACCCTGCCTGCCTCCCAGAACTTCAATTCCCAGAGTGGTTTGACAAGCAATCCCTTTTCTTCCCAGGGAACTCTGGGAATTGTAGTTCTGAGCCCCAAATGGTTGGAATTTGTATTGCAACATAATTTACATATTGGAGGAGATTCTTGAGAGTCCCATGGACTGCAAGAAGATCAAACCTATCCATTCTGACGGAAATCAGCCCTGAGTGCTCACTGGAAGGACAGATCCTGAAGCTGAGGCTCCAAGACTTTGGCCACCTCAGGAGAAGAGAAGACTCCCTGGAAAAGACCCTGATGTTGGGAAAGATGGAGGGCACAAGGAGAAGGGGACGACAGAGGATGAGGTGGTGGGACAGTGTTCTGGAAGCTACCAGCATGAGTTTGACCAAACTGCGGGAGGCAGTGGAAGACAGGAGTGCCTGGTGTGCTCTGGTCCAGGGGGTCACAAAGAGTCGGACAAAACTAAATGACTAAACAACATCAACAACATGGGAGTCATGTAGACATATCTAAGGGTCAATATACTCATTTGAAGCATGGTGCAAGTGCTGTCAGTCGCATTATAGTCTATCCTTCGTTGACAAGTCAATGCAAAGCAGCTAAGAAAGTTCTGGCTAAGACAATTGGAGATTCTCGTAAGAATCCATCAGAGGAATCCATGCAGATTTTGATCAAGCGTACAGTAGTTTGGGATACAAGAGTCTGCTCAACAAGAAACTGAACATACAAAAACCCAGTGGTAGGAACTGGGGCTTCTTGTAAAGGAAAAGAGAGGATAGAGACAAATTCTGGGAACTGGTGGCCTAGGGTTTAAATTAAGTGAGATAAGGCGGTGGGAGAAATTTCAAATTGCCAGCATCGACTGCAGGTGTCTGCTATAGATCCAAGGGCTATGAAGCAATAGAGCAATGAGAGACTGAGTAGGTTTAAATGGTGGTACGACTGATGCCTTTAAAGCATCACGAGGAATGAATCAAGGCTGCATTCTGGTTCCTGCTCTTTTAACGTCTATATTAACGATTTGGTGCCATATTTAGCCAACGCAAACTTCCCCACTGCAGTAATTAGGACAGAAAGATCTCAGTAGTGATGTGTGCAGATGATTTAAGACCAACAGTATGATTTTTGGCAAACATAGTCCTAGGTATAAATGCTGCCTAGAAAGGGACACAGGTAGCGCTGTGGTCTAAACCACTGAGCCTCTTGGGCTTGCCGATCAGAAGGTCGGCGGTTCGAATCCCCGCGATGGAGTGAGCTCCTGTTGTACTGCCCCAGCTCCTGCCAACTTAGCAGTTTGAAAGCATACCAGTGCAAGTAGATAAATAGGTACTGCTGTGGCGGGAAGGTAAACAGCATTTCCGTGCGCTCTAGTTTCTGTCATGGTGTTCCATTGTGCCAGAAGCGATTTAGTCATGCTGGCCACATGACCCTGAAAGATGTCTGTGGACAAACACCGGCTCCCTCGGCCTGAAAGTGAGATGAGCGCCACAACCCCAGAGTCGCCTTTGACTGGACTTAACCGTCCAGGGGTCCTTGACCTTTTCCTTTTTTACCTTTGCTGCTTAGATCAGCAAGCTAGAGGACAAATGCGCTCATTTAGAAACCTGGGTGTAGTCTTTAGCGAAACCCTCTCTTGGAAGTGTCATATGGAGACAGTGAAAATCAAAGCAGAGAAAACCATAGGGGCATTGATGAAGTTCTGTTGCAACAGCGCAGGGCAGGTGATTGAACCTGCCCTAAAGATATTTGGTAGCAAAGTTCTTACTCGAGTGCTCTATGTTGTTGAAATCTGGAGCTCTGATTTGAATGCTTATTAAAATTTTGTAAATGCTGCAGAATGCATATTTTTGCAAGCTATAGTGTGGTGTGGTGGTTAAGAGCGGTAGACTCGTAATCTGGGAAACCGGGTTCACTTCCCCACTCCTCCACATGCAGCTGCTGGGTGACCCTGGGCTAGTCACACTTCTCTGAAGTCTCTCAGCCCCACTCACCTCACAGAGTGTTTGTTGTGGGGGAGGAAGGGAAAGGAGAATGTTAGCCGCTTTGAGACTCCTTCGGGTAGTGATAAAGCGGGATATCAAATCCAAACTCTTCTTCAACAAGATCCATCAATCAAACAGACTTTGTCTTTTTGGTTCGCCTCAGGTGGATGACATCACTCATTATCTGTTAGCCTGTCCCTTGTATAGAGAGACCCAAGAGATCGCGCTCTGAAATCTTTGCACATACAAGCAAACAGTCCCACCCTGGCAGAAATGGTTTGGTTTCTTTTGAGTGACAATAAGACCTTTGTAACATACAGAGTGGCCCTTTATGCACTGGCTGGGGGGCTGGGGAATCAGGAAAAAGGAGTCAAAGAAAGTCACTATAAATTGTTGTGGTGATTTGGAGGTTTAATCTGGAGTCAAGCTGGATTTCAGTCTGTTGGTGTCTCTGGTAACCTTTCTCTCTTACATCATGGAGGTTGGCAAATTGGATTTTAAAAAGGCAAGGTAATATTAGAACAGCAGCTGTCAGAGATGCAGAAGAGAAACTGTGTTTTAACGCTGAGGAAAGTCTTTTTTATATTATGGATTTTTACGCGATGGGTGTACGTTCTGTATTATTTTATTAACACTGTTGCTTAATACAAGCCTTTGTCTAGAACAATAAAGGTGGATGGCATCAGAGTCTATATTTTTATTTTTCATCGCCTCCAGACTGAGGTTTGCTGGAGGGAGACCACACCCGGCTTTAGTCAACCACAGAATCTGGAGATGGCAAAAAAAAGGAAAGAGGAAACTCTGAGTCATGATGAAAGAATCGGTAGTAGAATTTGGTGGCAAAGTCAGAGGAGGCTTGAGTAAAACAGATGGGAGGGGGGAAACACCAGAAAGGGATCTGTACTTATTTGGGTGGAGGTGATACGTCTGTCCCCTAAACTGATGGTTCTTCCTCTTGATCCCAGACAGGTTTAATTGCAGTCAGTCACTGGTTTTGGAGGTCAGGAGTTGAGGAAAGCACATCGTGTGCATGTTCTGGCACACCTTTTAGAGTTAAGTGTCAAGAGGCCAGTCCTCATGACCAGAGGGTTCTACCTGGAGGGAGGGGCCGTTTTAGGGATGAGAAAATCAGCCCATTTCAATTTCCCTCAGTTCCTTATTTTGCCAAATTTAAGTTCAGCACTCCACATTTCTACATCAGCTTTCTGCCTTGATCCCCAATTAAAAACCATTTTTAAAAAAACTTTAAGAATTGACGCCTGAGCTTGCTTCCCCCTCACGAAAATTCGTCAGCAACTTAGTGCAAAATTTCGCCCAACAGACACATCCTTGGAGGTTGTTTTGCCTAATATAATGCATTCTATTTTCACGGATTAACACATTTTAAGATACACATCCCCCTAATCTATGCCTTTTTTGGGGGGGGGTGTACACATTACTTGGCTGGAGAACCGCCTAGCAAAATTCAAAGAAGTTCGAATTTCCAAAGATTGGCTGTTTTTGTGCTATTTTGAAGAGAGTGGGTCATATAGGTTGTTTGCCTTTAAATACAAACTGAGCTGAATCCGCCCTCCCCTTTGCTACCTAGCTGATCGTGATCCACAAGGAGAAAAGTCTTTTCGTGATCAGCTGAATGCGTAGTCTGAGATAGGGCAGGATAGACACACATAGCATTGCACTGAGAACTGCACACACAAACCCCTGAGGTCCCATCTGTACTGAGCATTTGAAGTATCTTTCTTTATTTAAGTAGTCATGGCTTTTCCCCCACCACAAATAATCCTGGGAACCACTGTTTGTTAGGGGTGCTGAAAGTTGCTAGGTGACACCCCCCCCCAATTCTCCACACAGAGCCCCAATTTCCAGAGCCAATCCACCTCTCTTCCTGTGAAACTGGCAATTGCAGCTCTGTGAGGCGAATATTTGCTGTCACACACAGAGAGAGACACACTCCTCATTTGAAATGAAAGGTGAGGACCAGCTATCAGGTTCTGAAAGAATCAGTGCCACACCCTTTAGCCACTGGGAAACTGAGCATGCATAGAGTGCTATTCTTGGTAAGAAAGTCCTGTTATACAGTCGTACCTCGGCTCCCAAATGTCTTGGGAGTCGAAAGTTCTGGCTCCCAAACGATAAAAAACTGGAAGTGAGTGTTCCAGTTTTGGAACGTTCTTTTGGAAGCCGAACGTCCAACTGGGCTTCTGCGGCTTCCGATTGGCTGCAGGAGTTTCCTGCAGCCAACCAGAAGCCGGGCTTTAGTTTACGAATGTTTCGGAAGTCGAACGGACTTCCGGAACAGATTCCGTTCCACTTCCGAGATACGACTTTATAGATAGATGAATAGACAGACAGACAGATAGATAGACCTAGATAGATGATAGATGATAGATAGATAGATAGATAGATAGATAGATAGATAGACAGACAGACAGACAGACCTAGGCAGCCACACCCTTTATTCACTGAGCATGTGCAGAGTGCTGTTTGGGGATGGGGAGAAAAAGCCCTGCCTGCTATAAGAACAAACCCACAACCATTAGCTGCTGGGAACCTGAGTGCATGCAGAGTTAGGCCCTTTCTGTTTGCTGAATAACAGCCCTTTGCAAGCATATTGGATTGCGTAGGAATCAGAGGCGTCTTGTAGAGTCGCTGTTCTGCTCTGTTGCTACCTGTGGTAAGACTGGCTGAAGGGAGTGGAGGGACACGACACCCATTTCCTCTGCGACTGCTAGCAGATTGCCGTGCATGACACACAGTGGAGAAACAAATTGCACCTCTGCAAAATAGGTCCGCTTTGGATGAAAACAGTTGTTCTTCCATCTATCGAATACCGGTGTAACACTAAAGAACATCTGGGGACTTGAAGCTCCTTTCCAGGGCTGGTAGCTTTAAGATCTGGGCAAGATTTCTTGTGTGTGGGCGAGATCCCACATCAAGACTCATGCTCCGAAATGGACATATTGAAAACAATGGACTTACGTAACATTGAGTTGCAGCCGGTGTCACTCCTCCTCACCGCAGACCCACATAAATTAATCAGCATGGGGTTGTATCCAACCACATTCTGCTCAGGGCCATTGCAATGAAGAAACCTAAGTTCGTGTTGATTAACTTCAGTGGGTCTACTCTGAGTAAGGCTACCATTGACTACAGCTCAACGGTGAATTTTGGTCCCTTAACTTCACCGTGTCTGCTCTAAGTAGAACTTAGTTGGGTAACCACCCTAAAAAAACCACTGATTCCTGTGGGTCTACTCTGAGTAAGGCATATTTGGCTACTCCTCCCAAGCCACAAGGAAGTTCTGCACTTCTGAAACTGCCTCTGGACTCTGGTTAGTCATGCCAGCCTCTGCACAACATCAGGCTGAAACTGATGGCCTCAGGAAGACAGCATCATCCTTGTTCTATTTAATTTAATTTTATTTTTTTAGAAAAACAGACCAGGCATGTAAAAATAACAAGCAAAACTTACCACAGCAACCAAACACCGAAGCGATCAAGGAGGCTACAGGGCAGGATATGAGGGCTTGTGACAACTCGAGCCATATTTAAAGCCTCGGCAAATCCGGCCTTTTATTTCGGTTGCAAAAAGTGTACACCCACCGGGTTCAGAAAGAGACCAATGAGGATCTCCCCAGGGTGTTTTTTTGGGGGGGGAGGCTGGTGAGGATGCGAAGGCCTTTGTGACTGCTGCCTCGCCCCTCTCTTTTGCACTCATCCCCACAGCCCTCTCTCCAAATTCCCAGACCGATTCTTTCCATCTGTCTGGCAAAGAACGGCCTTCAAACGCCAGCTTTGGAAAGGCCAGCGTAGAAGTTCCAGAAAACAGGAGCGGGAGGGAAAGCAAGGCTGGCAAGTCAGAAGAAGGGAAAAGAATAAGCAATGGGAAATGATGACAAATGCGTCTTTAATGCACCAGGTCCGCTGGTAAAATTATTTTTATTCTTGGTAGTCGCGCCTGCCCTGTGGAACGCCCTCCCAACAGATGTCAAGGAAATAAACATCTATCTGACTTTTAGAAGACATCTGAAGGCAGGGAGGGTTTTGTTTCAATGTTTGAGGTTATGCTTTTTAATACAGTGGTACCTTGGGTTACATACGCTTCAGTTTACAGACTCTGCTAACCCAGAAATAGTGCTTCAGGTTAAGAACTTTGCTTCAGGATGAGAACAGAAATCGTGCTCTGGTGGTGCAGCAGCAGGAGGAGGCCCCATTAGCTAAAGTGGTGCTTCAGGTTAAGAACAGTTTCAGGTTAAGTACGGACCTCCGGAATGAATTAAGTACTTAACCTGAGGTACCACTGTATTTTGCTGGAAGCTGCCCAGAGTGACTGGGGTAACGAGTCTGATATAGAAATAATAAAATAAAACAAAACTGTTATTGTTATTATATAAATATTGTTATTATATAAATGTCTAAGACTGATAAGTCTGAAAGTATCTAGTAGCCTCTCCTGACACATTCAACTTCCACTCTCACAGCTCGGTTTTCGGAGACAGTTCAAGACAGCAATCACCCATGATCCTTTGAGTATACAGTGGTAACTTGGTTTATGAACAGCCCTGTTAACGAACTATTCGGTTTACGAACTCTGCAAAACCGGAAGTAGTGTTTTGGTTTGCGAACTTTACCTCAGTCTAAGAATGGAAGTCGAATGGTGGAAGGGCACCGGCGGCGGGAGGCTTCATTAGGGAAAGCGCCTCAGTTTAAGAACGGTTTCAGTTTAAAAATAGACTTCTGGAACGGATTAAGTTCATAAACCGAGGTACCACTGTATAACATTTCTATGACCTTTTACAGTTCTAACTTTGAGGCTCTTTCCCTCAAAGGTATGAGATGCTAAGGATTTGTAGCTCCACTGCGTTGCTGTTACTTTTCGTTTCATCCTTTCAGAAGCCATTTTTTCTTGTTCTATCCCCCCCTCGCTTTTTGAGGCTCAAAACTGATTTCTCAAGCAACAAAATGAAATAAAGACACAGTTGATGAGAAAGAAGACTTGTCTTGAGATTTCAGAGATGGACACAGGGACTTTCCTGGCACGGTTTTTCCAACCGGGGTGAGGAACCTGCTTTGCAGCCTTGGGTGAGTTGGGGAGCCATCTTGGTTTTCATAGCAGTCGGGGCTGGACCGGAGGGCTGTCCCGGAAGAAGTCGTGGAAGAAGGTGCAGGCCGCCGCGATGAAGCGGATGTACTCTTCAAAGTCCACTTGGTTGTCCTTGTTTGTATCCAGCAATGCCATCAACTCTTCGACAGCACCATCTTTTATTTGAAGCTACAAGAGAAAAAGAAATGGAATAATTGAGAACGGAGAGAAATTATCGGGGACTGAGGGTCCCTTTCAGAATTATCAGCCTAATCTTCACCATCAGTGAATGAGGGATCATTAAAGAATTATTATTATTGTAATATCCCCCCTAAAGGTAAAGGTAAAGGGACCCCTGAACATTAGGTCCAGTCGTGGATGACACTGGGGTTGTGGCGCTCATCTCGCTTTATTGTCCGAGGGAGCCGGCGTACAGCTTCCGGGTCATGTGGCCAGCATGACTAAGCCGCTTCTGGCGAATCAGAGCAGCGCACGGAAATGCCATTTACCTTCCCGCTGGAGTGGTACCTATTTATCTACTTGCACTTTGAGGTGCTTTCGAACTGCTAGGTTGGCAGGAGCAGGGACCGAGCAACGGGAACTCACCCCGTCATGGGGATTCGAACCACTGACCTTCTGATCAGCAAGTCCTAGGCTCTGCGGTTTAACCCACAGCACCACCCACGTCCCTAATATCCCCCCTATATACATAGGAATGTAAGTTTGTCGTCATGCTGCAGTTCAAGTGGCCCCCAACTGCAGCATGATGCATAGCAGGCAGGCAGGAGGGTGAGGAAGCAATGCAGTCCAGATGAGATGTTTGTGGTTTAGAAAGGAGAAGGAGCTTGGGGAGAACTGTGGGAGGATATGCAAAGGGGTGGGCGAGGTGTAAAGGAAAGGGGGCTAGTCAGATGTGGGGGAATGATGGTTGGCAAAAAGGTAGGTGGGTTGGTGAGCAGCCCCAGCAGGCCCTAGTTGTTGCTATTGTTAGTCTTGACCGATGGACCCTTTAAGAATTATCAGCATGGTACAACAACAACGAGATGCTGGTGGCGCTGTGGGTTAAACCACAGAGCCTAGGACTTGCTGATCAGAAGGTCAGCGGTTCGAATCCCCGCGACAGGGTGAGCTCCCATTTCTCGGTCCCTGCTCCTGCCAACTTAACAGTTCAAAAGCACATCAAAGTGCAAGTAGATAAATAGGTACCACTCTGGCGGGAAGGTAAATGGCGTTTCCGTGCGCTGCTCTGGTTCACCAGAAGCGGCTCAGTCATGCTGGCCACATGACCCGGAAGCTGTACGCTTGCTCCCTCGGCCAATAAAGTGAGATGAGCACTGCAACCCCAGAGTCGGCCACGACTGGACCTAATGGTCAGGGGTCCCTTTACCTTTACCTTTACAACAACAACAACAAGATGATCATAGAATCATAGAATTGTAGACTTGGAAGCAACCATGAGGTCTATCCAACCACCCTGTAATCCAGATTGACTGGGGCAACCCAGCCAGATGGGCAGGGTATAATTATAATTATTCTTAACCTTACACGGGGCTCAAACCCACGACCTTGAGATTAAGAACCTCATGTTCTTATAATGAGTTGGGGGGGAGTTTTAAATGACTTTTTCTAAAAACCCTGAAGCTTTTCTTTTAGGAATTCTAGGTGCTGAAATCCCAAGGGAGCAGAAAAGACTATTTATGTAAGCGACCATGGCTACGTGGATGTTATTGGCCCAGAGATGGAAAGAAGATAAAGTCTTTACCAGAGAAGAATGGCAGCTCAAGTTGATGGATTATGCCAAATTGGCAAAAATGACCAGAAGAATCAGAAATCAGGAACACGAGAATTTTAATAAGGAATGGGGGGGGGATTATAATTTATCTTAAAAACCATTGTAAACAGTTTAAAATGTTAGTAGGACTGGAATAACCCTTGTAGTTTAATGGTGAATTTTGGACGTAACGGAGATGTAAAAGATTTGGATTATCATAAAAGAGAAAGGAGGAAATGATTAACAATAGGACCCACTAAGGGGAGGAGGAAAGTCCAAGAGATTCCTTGGAATCTTGTTTTTATGCTGCATGTTCAGTATGTGACTGTAAAACTTTGATTTGTAAAACCAAATAAACGAATCTTAAAATCACACAGCACATCTTCTACCAGCTGAGCTATCCTGTGTGATGATGTAATGATGATTGTGAGGATTGTGATGCTGTTGCTGCTATTAATAATAATAATAATAATAAATAAAATAAAAACAACTATTTATATACCAGCTATGAACTAAGTCCCCTTTGCAGGGCTACTTTGGAAATATACGAAACTGTCCTAAAAGGTAAAGGTAAAGGGACCCCTGCCCATTAGGTCCAGTTGTGGCCGACTCTGGGGTTGCGGCGCTCATCTCGCTTTATTGGCCGAGGGAGCCGGCGTACAGCTTCCGGGTCATGTGGCCAGCATGACTAAGCCGCTTCTGGCGAACCAGAGCAGCGCACAGAAACGCCATTTACCTTCCCGCCGGAGCGGTACCTATTTATCTTACTTGCACTTTGACGTGCTTTCGAACTGCTAGGTTGGCAGGAGCAGGGACCGAGCTACGGGAGCTCACCCCGTTGCGGGGATTTGAACCACCGACCTTCTGATCGGCAAGTCTTAGGCTCTGTGGTTTAACCCACAGCACCACCCGCGTCCCCACGTAACTGTCCTAGGCACCTCAAAATACACATTTCACAGAAATAATACTGGTGGCATTCAGAATTCCCCTCCAAAACAGGCAGATTTCTGATGAATTTTCATAAGGATTTTCACACGCACACACACATACTGCTGCAAAAATGTGGAGAATGGATCAGAACAAATTCCATCTGCAACCCATAATGCTCAGGAGACCGAGAATGGGGATGGAAGGAGACCTACGGTTTTCAGGCTGGGAAGCTCGTTTTCCAAGAGTTCCTTCAGTTCCCCTTTGCTGAGTGTGTGCCTGTCGCCTTCCTTCCGGCAGTAGCGCTGGAAGGTGCAAACCAGCCCTCCGAGGGCCTGCTCCAGAGTCTGATACTGCTCCATCGCCGATTCCTGCAAGGCAAGAAGACGGGTGGATGAAGGGGCTTGCCACTTTTATGCATTGATTAAGGACAAAACGTTTGCATCACTTCTCAAACGACGTTTCCCAAAGCCATGTAGAAATAAAAACCGTAAACAAAGGGAGGTCAGTAGTGCGTTAATACGCAGTCCCTGATTGGTTGGGACATGTGTCCAGGACAGGGCCGGGGATGATGGGAGTTGGAGTTCAGCAACCTCTGGAAGGCCACAGGTTCCTTGCTAGGGATCTACCACAGGGATGGGGAAACTTTTCAAGTCCAAGTACCAAATTTCCTTTTCCACCTTTGGCATGCCAGAGGTGGGCGGAGCCATAAGCGAAAGAAAGTGAGCAGAATAGCATCAACCTACCCATATCATGCCCCTCCACCCAGGCAAGCAAGAGGATACCTTCTAGCCAGTTGAAAACACTGATGGAGGATGAAATTAATGGACTATGCAGAACTTGACAAACTAACGGGAAGGATCCGAAACTGGTGGGACCAGAAATTTACCGAAGACTGGAGTAAATTTACGGATTATTTGAAAAGTGTTTGTGATGAACAGACGACGTTTGTAGGTTTGCAAGAAGTTCTGTGAGGAATAATATTAGAAATATTGTAAAAATAGAGAAGGAGAGACAATAAGTTAAGAGATGTAAAGGCAATATTAAGTTAGGAAATGCATAAGAAGTGATTAAGATGGAGGATTATCAGAGGTGCTGATGGAAGTCCAATAAGAATGTATTTGTGATAAATTGTATGGTATGTTTTATAATTTTGTATGTTAAAAACCAATAAAAATATTTATATATATAAAAAAAGAAAACACGGATGGAAGGTGGGAAGGTGTGTGTCCTAGACAGAACGGGCATGGCAAGGGGATAAGTATGGCCTGGGAATAAACCTAAGGACCAGATGGAGAGGCCTGGAGGACTGTGATCATCCCCAGACCTGAAGTCCACCATCTATGTGATTCTCCCTTCTTGCGATTCCCAGCATACTGCCTCCAGCAAAGGAAGCAGAACATGACCATCAGGGTTAGTAGCCACTGAGAGCCCTTTGATCTTCCATCATTTAGTTGAATCCTCTTTTGAAGTCATCTAGGCTGGTGGCCATCACAGCAACGTCAACCATTTGCAGGCTACATAAGGAGAGCGGTGCTTGGATCACACCAATGGCCCATCTAGTCCAGCATCCTGTTGCGTGGCGAGTTCCCGCCCCCCCAGTGGAAATAAAGACACATGACACAACTATTTAAGGTTAATGGGCTAAATATGGCCACAACTTTATTGGTTACAGGTGATGAGCGGTATTGGCTTAGGCATTGGTCCTAACTGACTATCCAACTTCAGCCCATCTGCTTGAAGTCCGGAAGGGTTAACCACCAGTAGGGGGAGTCCTGCTGATGCACATCAACTAGGAACTCCCCCGGGGTCACCGCCCGGGGGTGTGCCTTAGGCCCTCACCTCCCTAGGCTTTGGACAGCACTACACCCCCTGGAATCCTTTAACGGACTACCCTTCAATATGTGGGGCAGGTGATGGCACTACCTCCCCTCTTCCATCTATAGAACAATACCAATGCCTAACCGCCAATACCAAGGAAGTTGTGACGATTTGCTACGAGGTAGGCGAAAAACCAAGTGGCTGGTGCCAATTTCCCAAGTGGAAAAAATTCCTACCAGGCCCCTTAATGGCGACCAACCGAGGTCCATAGCAAGGTCAAAGACGAAAACCTTAAAGGGCGGGAGGGTGGGAAACCAGAGCAGCTGGAGGCGGCAAAAGAGGGAGATCCCCGGCTGCACCAGTGATAAATAGGACAGGCCATGCCCCCCGAGCCAGCCGATTGGCTGTCCAGGGGATGATGCGGCTGGGGATTCCCTCAATTGCGCGGAGGCTGAGAGCCAGCCACTGCGCACGTGGTGGGGGTGTGAAGCTCTCAACACCACGTCCTTTTAAGGCGGAAGTGGCTTTCTAACAGTGGCCACCCAAGGGAAGCCCCAAAGTGGGACTTGAGCAAAACAGCAGCTCTTCTGGTCCTGTGGTTTTCAGCCACTGGTGTTCAGAAGCAGAGAACCTCAAATTGGAGGTAGACCATAGCCATCAGAGGTGGATAGACCTTTGGGTTGTTGAGTGAGTCCTTGAAGACTTCTTCTTCCAGAGACTGTCTCTCCTCCCCTCTGGCTGAGCCACATTACACATAGCAAGACACGACACCGACATGTAACAAAAGCATCAGCAACTCTCCCCCCTCCACACACAAAAACAGGTAGCAGCATAATACCCACCGAGATCTCCCAAGTCTCAAGTTCCCTTGTTCAGGAGGAAGGCTGAGCTTCAAGTCTCCCAACCTGTTCAGAATTGCCTTCTGCTGCTCCTATCAATGCCGCCAAGCCCTCCTGCGCCCAGACAGGCAGGCCTTGGGAACAGAGGTGACCCACCCATCAGTTGCATCACGCCACCTGATCCTGATCCACACCCTGCCTTGCTTCAGGAGAAGATATACTGCTTTTGTCTGGCACCCTCAAAGCCCCAAGCTCATTTCTCAAATCGCTCTTCCATCCAGCACCTCATTTTCTCAAAATGGTTTTCTGCCCAGGAGGTACCGGGCACATTTCCCTGCCTGCAGTTTCAAATTCCTTTGTCATTTTCAGTCTGTCTCTGCCCATCTGCACCACACATTTAAAGCAGCATCATACCATAATAATAATAATAATAATAATAATAATAATAATAATAATAATAATTTTTTATTTATACCCCACCCTCCCTGGCCAGAGCTGGGCTCAGGGCGGCTAACACCAGTATAATTATAATAAAAACATAATTGGGGTGTGTGTGTTAAAGTAAAGGGACCCCTGACCATTAGGTCCAGTCGTGGACGACTCTGCGGTTGCGGCGCTCATCTCGCTTTATTGGCTGAAGGAGCCGGCATACAGCTTCTGGGTCATGTGGCCAGCATGACTAAGCCGCTTCTGGCGAACCAGAGCAGTGCATGGAAACGGCGTTTACCTTCCCGCCGGAGCCGTACCTGTTTATCTATTTGGACTTTGACGTGCTTTCGAACTGCTAGGTTGGCAGGAGCAGGGACCGAGCAACGGGAGCTCACCCCGTCATGGGGATTCGAACCGCTGACCTTCTGATTGGCAAGCCCTAGGCTCTGTAGTTTAACCCACAGCGCCACCCGCGTCCCAATGGGGGGGGGGATACAAATTTAAAATACGGGTTAAAATACAATTTTAATAGTATCCCATAGATCAAAACATAAGGGGAGGGAAACATAAGGGTCAGACTGAATCCAAACCAAAGGCCAGGTGGAACAGATCTGCCTTGAAGGCCCTGCTGAAAGATGTCAAGTCCCGCAGGGCCCTGGTCTCTTGTGACAGAGCGTTCCACCAAGTCGGGGCCAGTACTGAAAAGGCCCTGGCCCTAGTTGAGACCAATCTAACCACCTTGCGACTTGGTACCTCCAAAGTCTTGTCATTTGTGGACCTTAAGGTCCTCTGCGGGGCATACCAGGAGAGGCGGTCTTGTAGGTACGTGGGTCCTAGAATGCACAATGACACCTTTGCCCCAAGGAATCCTGGGGGCTGCAGTTGGTTAAAGATGCTGGAAGTTGTTTGGAGGTCCTTATTCCCTTCACTGAGCTACCATTCCCAGAGTGGTTTCAGGAGGGGAACAGGGGTGTCTCCTAACAACTCGCAGCACCTTATTTAAACTACAGCTCCCAGAATCCTTTGGGGGAGACGTGACTGCTTAAAGTGGTATCGTAGTGCTTTGGAAATCTGGCACGAATGTGGCCCAAGACTAAGGAGGAGGAAGTATGGTGGGGGCTGGTTGAGGGCAGACTATGGTTGGCGGGGCACTGCCCCACTTTCCCTAATCGGTGAGTCTCCACTGGACTGAGAGGGCTCACTATGACAATCACCTGGTCAACAGCCATGGTACAGGTACTTGGAAGTCCACCTATATCGGAATAGCCTGGGCAATGCGACCGGGCTATCAGTTCTTTTGTCTGAATGTGTGTTTTCACTGGGGTGAATTTTGAAAGTGCTTCTGTTTTAAATGCAGAGCGGGTTTTGTGCGGTTATGTGGAGTCTTTTAATTATGGAATTGCTTTTTAAAAAAATGTAAATTCTTATTGGGCTATGTATGTTTGAAGAGTGGTACATGGGTACTTTAAACAAGATTCCTTGATGGTACAGTCATCATCATCATCTTCTTCTTCTTTGGTGACCACTTGTAGCCGAGTAAGATTGTCTTCCATGAACACAGTTTTAACAGTGTGTCTGTAGGTGACTGTGGAGGCCAATTCTGGATCCACACGTCCTTCCACAGTGGGGACATAGGTTTCCAGGTGGGAGTTGATCATGTTGTAGGTTTGCCAAGCGTGCCTTCCTCTTTGCACGTGTCTCCCTTGCGTCCTGAGTTCGAGTGTCTTCAAGCAGTACAGTCATACACCAGTATATATGCCTACGCAGATGTAAGCCCCATTGAACTTGGCAGGATTTACTGCCAGGTAAATTTGTAAGATCTTAAGAAGCAGGATTTGAAGAATTACTGACGAAAGAAGAATGGCAGATGAAATTGATGGACTGTGCAGAATTAGATAAATTAACAGGAAGGATTCGAAACCTGCGGGACCAGAGATTCTTAGAAGACTGGAGTAAATATATGAACTATTTGAAAAGTAACTGTAATGAACAGATTACGTTAGTAGGACTGCAAGAAGTTCTGCAAGGAGGACTATTTGAAATATTGCAAGAAAGACTATGAGAAGAATTATTAGTGAATGATAATTAAGAGTAATAGAGAAATTAAGAAATGCAGAATAAGTGATAAAGAATGGAAAATCATCAGAGGTGTTGACGGAAGTCTAAAATATTGCATAAGATAAGAAGTTATGTTATATGATTGTTGGAAATGATATGTTAAAAAACCCTAATAAAAATGTATAAGAAGAAGGAGGAGGAGGAGGATTTGAGCACAAGAACAACCTCCCCTGCTGCAGTTCCCAGCAACTGGTATTTGGAAACATTTACTGCCTGCCACATGGGAGAGAGAGCACAGGCTCCATTATGGGCTAGTAGCCATTGACAACCTTCTCCTCTGTGAATTTGTTTGATCTTCTTTGAAAGCCATTCAAGCTTATGGCCACCACTGCCTATCTTGTGGCAGCGAGTTCCATAGTTCAACTATGTGATGCACACACACATGCACAAAGAGCCCAAGCCTACACCGGATTGTCTACTCGGAAGTAAGCCCCATTGACTTCAGTAGGACCCACTACCAGGGAAGTGTGTGTACAGGATTGTGCTCCAAATAATCTCACAGGAGGCCTGTTAAGATCATGCATGTTTCCCTCTCCGCCTACCTAGCATGAATGAGATCAGAATAGGGGGGAAAACAAAACACCTCCCCTCTTTCGCCCTTAAAGAAAGCAGCAAGAACACTCTGTCTTAAAAATAGTGTCCGGTGTGCATATAACGTGCCATTTTTGGACGAAGATAAATTATATGCTTCTCTTCTCTCTCTCTTTGGCTTCTGCTCATGAACTTTTCTGTCAATTACAACACGTCAGAGTTATAAATACAGAAGAATTATGCCCACCTGACTGCAATTGCATCTACACAAGGGTGCATACCAATGCGGTTTTATATGAGAAATGTGTAAAAATCTAAAGCTAATTTGTTTTTAAGTGCCCTGGAAAAGTGGATTGGCTCCTCCTGAGAGATTTTGTGTGCTGCTGTGGAACTAGGAAGTAGGCTGAGTGGTTGTATAAGAAGAGAAAGCAGGAAGGAGAATCAACAGTTTTGTTTTGGGGAAAACTATGGAAAAATTGAGCAAGGGCTTTTCTTCTTTTTTTAAAAAATGGGAACTAACTCAGTGGTTCTGCTCTGTGGGTGTCCTTCTCAGCCTTTAGACTGGGCAAAAGTTTTTTTTTTTAATGGAATAAAGTTTGTTAGTGAGTTGTTGTCGTTTTTTTAAAGAAACATGCAAGTTCTATCCAAGACAAACACAGTTCCCAATTCTGCATAGGCAGAGAGGCTGCCTTTCATGTGTCACAAAGTGACATTTTTATTTGGAAATATGGGGTGTCTAACCTATGGAGGGAGGGGGGTGGGATTCCACAATTTTATATTCTGCACCGAGAGATGTCAGATCTTTCTGGATACAGAGAGGTGATGGAACAGAAGAAGAGACCAGTGAGAGGCAGGTCAGGGTGGATTTTCTCAGGGCGTGAGACTGAGGAAGAGGGAAACTCTCCCAGATGAGAGCTGGGAGAATTCAATTCTCTGAATGTGGATTGAAAATTAAGATATCATGGAGGGGTATCTATCTATCTATCATCTATCTATCTATCTATCTATCTATCTATCATCTATCTATCATCTATCTATCTATCATCTATCTATCTATCATCTATCTATCTATCTCTATCTATCTATCTATCATCTATCATTATCTATTTATTTATCTGTCATCTATAATCTATCTATCATCATTATCTATCATCTATCATCATTATCTATCATCTATCTGTCTATCTATCTATCATCATTATCGATCTATCATCTATCTATATCTATCTATCTATCTATCATCTATCTATCTATCTATCTATCTATCTATCTATCTATCTATCTGTCTATCTATCATCTATCTATCTATCTATCTATCTATCTATCATCTATCATCTATCTATCTATATCATCTATCTATCTATCTATCATCTATCTATCTATCTATCTATCTATCTATCTATCTATCTATCTATCATCTATCTATCTATCATCTACCTATCTATCTCTATCTATCATCATTATCTATCTATCCATCCATCCATCTATCATCTATCTATCTATCTCTTTGAGCTTTATTATATTATTTTCCCCTTTCCCCCCATTTTTCTTCTCCTCCCACCTTCTCTTTCTTTCCTCCTTTCCACCTCTTCTTTTTTTCTGCATTATTTATTATTATTATTTTAGACTAGTTGGGTCCCCCCTTTTTTCCTTTTCCTCTGCACCCCCTTTTCTCTCTCTTTCTTTATTCCTTTTCTTTTTTTCTGTAATTTTTATTATTATTTTAGACTAGTTGCGCTTTTATTGCATCCTATGTTGAAAACTCTTAATAAAACTGAGGCGGCGTCAGATGCCTTCCACAATTAACCTTCCTTGACGACAAGGAGCAGGGAGGGTACCTATTATACCCTCTCTGATAATTCACGTTTAGGAACTTGCTTTCGTACCTGGTCACGCCATTGAATCCATCTGGCTTAGGGCTGTCAGCTCTGACTGGCAGCCTCCCTCCAGGGTTTCAGGCAAGGAGAATTTCCCAGGTCTGCCTGGAGATGATAGGAATTGAAGCCAGTACATTCTGTGTGCAAAGAATGAGATTCACTCCTGAGCCCTGGGCCTTTCCCCCAAAGAACAGAGAAGTTATTGCCATCTTCATAATAAACAGCTGCTTTTTGAAATTAGCTAGCTGCCTTCTACTGAGTCAGACCATTGGTCTGGGCTAGGGATGTCAACACCGACCGGCAGCCACCCTCCAGGGTTCCAGGCAAGGAGTCTCTCCCAGTCCTATCTGGAGATGTCGGGTTTCGAACCTGGAGCCCTCTGCATGCAAAGCAAGGGCAATGATCTACAGTCCTTCCTCCTGTAAGAAACAGGGCTGCTTGTTTTACCCTCCCAATTTTCAGAGATGAAAACAGGAAGACCCCCGGGCAACCTGCTTTTTCTCTGCCAAAACGTGTTCCCTCTTGTGGCTTCTGAGGAAGAGTGGTATAAATAAGCCGGTCACAAGGTTCCTTTGAAAAAACAAGCAAAAACCCCTTTCAGGATGTTTCGTTGCACAATGCATGCGGTTGCGCTTGGAGCCACTGAAACCCACTTTGCAAGTATTTTGTTTGCTTTTAAATACAGCTAAGCAGCTAAGCAGGGTGGAGACATTCAACATCTGATTTGTACCTTCTCTTTTATCACAGCTGCATGAATCGAGGGGACGTGCAGGGACCTGCAACCAAATGTTGCAGCGTGGTGAAGTTGCTTCTGTGTCAGATTCCAGCTGTTTCGTTCTGTCCTTTCCTCCACATTTCCCACTCTCCTAGGAGCCGCAGGTGAGAGCTGAGTGCAGGATGGGGACAAGGAGAGGAAAATGCTCTAATAATGAAATATGGAGACCTGGAAACCAGTTATTCCCTAGGTCTGAATTCTCACACACAGCTTAAAATGGGTGCAGAAGCTCAGGCTTGAGGGCCAAATGCGGCCCTCTAAACATCTCTACCTGGCCCTCAGGACTCTCTTCAGGCAACCCCCCCTCCAAAGGCACATCCCATCACCACCCCTGCTTCACAGGGGTGAATGTTTGAATGTTTCTGTCTGGCTGGGATGTGTCTCTGAACTCTGATCTCACCTCTTGCATGCCTGGGTGGAGGATAGAGAGAAAAAGGGCTGTAGAAAATAGCTCCGCCCCTTTTGCTTGTGGCCCCGCCCACCACTGGCACGTGGCCCCTGGATATTTGGCCACGAAATAAATAAATTAAGGTCTTATATATAATAAATGTTCATAAATATACCAAGCAAACACGTATATAAATATATAAACCACATGTCTGAAGCGGCACAGGAAAGCAGTCCTGGAGCCGTTTTGGCTCCCAAACTGACCAAATGTTTTCTCTGCAAGGTCAAAGGAAAATGGAAAAGCCTCCCCATTGTCTTTTCATTCACAAAACCTGCCTTAAGGGTATGTCTGTGTATGAATAGGGTGAGCCTGTGACCTGGCTCAGGAACTAAGTATTTGTCACTACAAAAGACTGGCCAGGCTAACCAGGCAATCCAATCAAGTGACCATTAAACAGGTAACCTGGCAGACAGGAGATAAACAATGACAGGAGGTAAACAACGCACTCAGATTTCTGCTGTAGACCGCCCTTTCTGTGATGTAGGTGTGATGTTTCTGGGGGGTGGTCTTGGACTCCAAGGCGGGCAATTTAAAATGTCTATATAAAGGCGGACACACCTTTGTTCGGGGTCCTCCTCCTTTCCTGCGTGTGAGGGGAGCACCCTGTTGCAACAGTTCAATAAAGATCAGGCTTACTAGCTGCTTTGCTTCTCAATATTCTCTGGTTGGCCTCTGTTCTTTTATCCGACCGATGGAGAACCTGCAAAGGACTCTCTCAGGGCTCTTGTGTCCCCCATAAGGGAATGTGGCCCTCAGCCTTGGCTAAAAATTGCCAGCCGAAAGAACACACACACACACACACACAATTTGAATAATCTTTATTACTGTACGGTCAGCCCCTCCTGGCAGGTTTTTGGTCAGGCTGGTGTAACAGTGAAAGAGGTCCCCTTGGAAACGCTGACCTCATCTCTTCCGGTTGTTCTCATCTGAGCACTCCTGGAAGAACTCATTGCACAGGGAAGCGGTGAGAGCCAAGAAGACGGCATACTCCTGGAAATCCAGTTCCTCATCTCCATTCTCATCTAGTTTCTTCATCAAGTTCTTAAACCCGGGTTCGTCTATCTTGCCCTGCGGGAAAGAGTTACAGAAAGGTAGCCGTGTTGGTCTGCCATAGTCAAAACAAAAAATTTTTTTCCTTCCAGTAGCACCTTAAAGACCAACTAAGTTAGTTCTTGGTATGAGCTTTCGTGTGCATGCACACTTCTTCAGATACACTGAAACAGAAGTTGCCAGATCCTTCTATATAGTGAGAAGGTGGGGAGGGGTATTACTCAGAAGGGTGGTGGGAATGGGTGATTGGCAGATAGCTGTGATAGATATTGACAGATAGCTGCGGGAAAGAGATGAGAGTAAAGCAGATTTCCTTGCATAGTACCGTGTGTGTGTGTGTGTGTTGAATTCAGGTTTTAAGGCATAAAGTGCAAGATTCAACAAAAGATCTGAAACAAAAGCTTTATTCAGCTATGCCTGGCAATGATGCTGGGAGTGGTCCGCCTGGAAAAAGCTTCCCTCCGGGAACCTGCTCTCCTTACCTTCAGTTCCATTAATTCATGGTGCGGAGAGACTAAGGGCCATGGTTCGGTGGGTGAAGCACCTCCTTTGCACACAGAGGCTTCCAGGTTCAATCCCAATACATCTTCGGGAAGTGCTGAGAGAGAGCCACTTCTGCCAGTCAGTATGTTAAGATAGATGGACTAGTTGGTCTGCCTCTGTATAAGGAAGCTTCTGTGCTCCAAAGCTTTGCGAGTTCCAAGTACTCAATCCAGTTTCCTTATCCTTGACTTAGACCCTAAAGATGTATGGCAACATTATTTCCATTGTTTAGGGGGTTTTGTTGGATTTTGTTGCTGCCGCTGTTACTGATATTAGCTTTTGTATCTTTATTTTTAGATCTTAGAACGATACACATGGAAATGGTTCAATTACGGTCATGTACTTTTTGATACGTTTTATTTATTGTCTGTGGCTACTTTTACGATGTTTCTAGTTATGTATATCTTTTCACGTCAGGGATAGTTCAATCGGTAGAGAACGAGGCTCTTATTCTCAGGATTGTGGGTTTGAGCCCCACGTTGGGCAAAAGATTCCTGCACTGCTGGGGTTGGACTAGATGACCCTCGGATCCCTTGTACGATTCTATGTTGTAAGCTGCCTTGAGCACGGCTTTAGCTATGGAAAGGCGGCATACAAATAAAATTATGAGAATGATCACCACCTCCCTTCACCCCTCGCCACCACCTCGGAAGGGAAGTCTTTGATACGATACGATAATCTTTATTGTCATTGTCCCATACAGAACAACGAAATTGAAAAATCTACATCAGTCATTCAAAAACCCACAAGCCTGCTATCCCAGCCTGGTTAGCCCCTAAGAACTCTGATACCCCATAATTGAATACAATATATTCACATAAAGACTACCTTAAAAGGTAAAGGGACCCCTGGCCATTAGGTCCCATCGTGGACGACTCTGGGGTTGTGGCGCTCATCTCGCTTTATTGGCCGAGGGAGCCAGCGTACAGCTTCCGGGTCATGTGGCCAGCATGACTAAGCCGCTTCTGGCGAACCAGAGCAGTGCACGGAAACGCCGTTTACCTTCCCTCTGGAGTGGTAGCTATTTATCTACTTGCACTTTGATGAGCTTTCGAACTGCTAGGTTGGCAGGAGCAGGGACCGAGCAACGGGAGCTCACCCCATCGCGGGGATTCAAATCGCTGACCTTCTGATCGGCAAGCCCTAGGCTCTGTGGTTTAACCCACAACACCACCCACATCCCTAAAGACTACCTTACACTGCGTTTAAAACCAAAATTGCATTTGGATAGAAATTGTTTCTCAGGCGGCTTGTCCTAGTCTTTATAAGCCTGTACAGTCATACCTCGTGTTGCGTTTGCTTCAGGTTGAGCGTTTTCAGTTTGCATCCTGCAGCGACCCAGAAGTACCGGAAAGGGTTACTTCCGGGTTTTGCCGCTCATGCATGGGCAAACACTCAAAATGATGTCACGCGCATGCGCAGAAGCGGCGAATCGCGGTACGCGCATGCGCAGATGCAGGTTGCGTTCTGCTCAGGTTGCGAACAGGGCTCCGGAACGGATCCCGTTCGCAACCAGAGGTACCACTGTACCTTCTTCCAGAAGGCAGAAGCCGAAAGAGATCATTTCCAGGGTGGGCACTATCCTGCACTATCTCTGCAGCTTTCTTATGGCACCTGGAAGCATAGATTTGATCCAAGGTGGGAAGTGTGCACCCAATTATTCTCTCCGCAGTCTTTACAACCCTGGACAGCATTGTTTTTTCCCTGGCCATGCAGCTCCCAAACCACACACACAGACCATAAGTTAATACACTCTCCACAGTGCAATGGTAAAATGCCATCGCCATAGGATCTCACCCTGACAAAGGTGGGGAGTTCGTGGAGAAGCAGCTCCCTCATCTCAGCCTTGTTGAGTTTAAGCCGGTCTCCTTCCTTGCCAGAATATTTGTGGAAGGTGTTCACCAGAACCCCCAGGCACTCCTCAAGGGGAGCTTGCATCTTGATGTCTGGAAGGGGGGAAAAAGGAAGATGCAGAGAGAGGGGTAGGATTAGAACTCAGCCCTCAGTGGTTACAAAACTGGACTTGCAGGCTAGATAAATTCGTGGAGGAAGAGGCTGTCAATGGCTGTCAGTCATGATGGCTGTGCTTTTTCTCCACGGTCAGAGGCAGTACAGTGGTACCTCGGGTTACAGACGCTTCAGGTTACAGACTCCGCTAACCCAGAAATAGTACCTTGGGTTAAGAACTTTGCTTCAGGATGAGAGCAGAAATTGCGTTGCAGCGGCGGTGGGAGGCCTCATTAGCTAAAGTGGAAGCCTCAGGTTAAGAACAGTTTCAGGTTAAGAACGGACCTCCAGAACGAATTAAGTTCTTAACCCAAGGTACCACTGTAATGCTTCTGAACCTCTGTTGCTGCAAACTGCAGGAGTAATAGTAATAATAATAATAATAATAATAATAATAATAATAATAATAATAATATATTATTTGTTTGTTTGTTTGTTTGTTTGTTTATTTAATTATTTAATTATTTATTTATTTATATCCCGCTCATCTGGTTGTATTTCCTCAGCCACTCTGGGCGGCTCCCAACAGAATATTAAAAACACGATAAAAGATGAAAAACTTCCCTAAACAGGGCTGCCTTCAGATGTCTTCTTCTAAAAGTCAGATAGTTGTTTATTTCCTTGACATCTGACGGGAGGGTGTTCTGCAGGGCAGGCGCCACCACAGAGAAGGTCCCCTGCCTGGTTCACTGTAACCTCACTTCTCACAGTGAGGGAACTGCCAGAAGACCCTCAGAGCTGGACCTCAGTGTCTGGGCTGAACGACGGTGGTGGAGATGCTCCTTCAGGTATACTGGGCCAAGGCATACTGGGCCGAGGGGAGAGTGTTCTTGCACTCGGGTCCTGCTGAGGGTTTCCCACAGACATCTGGCTGGCCACTGTGAGAATAGGATGCTGGACCAGATAGGCCACTGACCTTATCCTGCTGGGTGATTCTTGTGTCCTTGTTGTTTAGTCGTTTAGTCATGTCGGACTCTTCATGACCCCATGGACCAAAGCACGCCAGGCACTCCTGTCTTCCACTGCCTCCCGCAGTTTGGTCAAACTCATGCTGGTAGCTTCCAGAACACTGTCCAAGCATCTCGTCCTCTGTCGCCCCCTTCTCCTTGTGCCCTCCATCTTTCCCAACATCAGGGTCTTTTCCAGGGAGTCTTCTCTTCCCATGAGGTGGCCAAAGTATTGGAGCCTCAGCTTCAGGATCTGTCCTTCCAGTGAGCACTCAGGGCTGATTTCCTTAAGAATGGATAGGTTTGATCTTCTTGCAGTCCATGGGACTCTCAAGAGTCTGCTCCAGCACCATAATGCAAAAGCATCAATTCTTCGGTGATCAGCCTTCTTTATGGTCCAGCTCTCACTTCCAGACATCACTACTGGGAAAACCATAGCTTTAACTATATGGACCTTTGTCGGCAAGGTGATGTCTCTGCTTTTTAAGATGCTGTCTAGGTTTGTTGTTGCTTTTCTCCCAAGAAGCAGGTGTCTTAAAATTTCGTGACTTGTGTCCTTATGCAACAAAATAAGACGTGGATAGCTAAGATGATCCAGTCTCCTTGTAAAGGCGACTATGGGGTTGCAGCGATCATCTCACTTTCAGGCCGAGGGAGCCGGCGTTTGTCCACAGACAGCTTTCCGGGTCATGTGGCCAGCATGACTAAATCACTTCTGGCACAATGGGACACCATGACAGAAACTAGAGCGCACGGAAACACTGTTTACCTTCCCGCCACAGCGGTACCTATTTATCTACTTGCACTGGTGTGCTTTCAAACTGCTAAGTTGGCAGGAGCTGGGGCAGAACAACAGGAGCTCACTCCATCGCGGGGATTCAAACCGCCGACCTTCTGATCGGCAAGCCCAAGAGGCTCAGTGGTTTAGACCACAGCGCTACCTGTGTCCCTTTCTAGGCAGCATTTATACCTAGGACTATGTTTGCCAAAAATCATACTGTTGGTCTTAAATCATCTGCACACATCACTACTGAGATCTTTCTGTCCCTAATTACTGCAGTGGGGAAGTTTGCGTTGGCTAAATATGGCACCAAATCGTTAATATAGACGTTAAAAGAGCAGGAACCAGAATGCAGCCTTGATTCATTCCTCGTGATGCTTTAAAGGCATCAGTCGTACCACCATTTAAACCTACTCAGTCTCTCATTGCTCTATTGCTTCATAGCTCTTGGATCTATAGCAGACACCTGCAGTCGATGCTGGCAATTTGAAATTTCTCCCACCGCCTTATCTCACTTAATTTAAACCCTAGGCCACCAGTTCCCAGAATTTGTCTCTATCCTCTCTTTTCCATTACAAGAAGTCCCAGTTCCTACCACTGGGTTTTTGTATGTTCAGTTTCTTGTTGAGCAGACTCTTGTATCCCAAACTACTGTACGCTTGATCAAAATTTGCATGGATTCCTCTGATGGATTCTTACAAGAATCTCCAATTGTCTTATCCAGAACTTTCTTAGCTGCTTTGCATTGGCTTGTCAATGAAGGCCAGACTATAATGCGATTGACAGCACTTGCACCATGCTTCAAATGACTATATTGACCCTTAGACATGTCTACATGACTCCCGTGTTGTTGATGTTGTTTAGTCGTTTAGTCTTCGTGACCCCCTGGACCAGAGTACGCCAGGCACTCCTGTCTTCCACTGCCTCCCACAGTTTGGTCAAACTCATGCTGGTAGCTTCAAGAACACTGTCCAACCATCTCGTCCTCTGTCGTCCCCTTCTCCTTCTGCCCTCCATCTTTCCCAACATCAGGGTCTTTTCCAGGGAGTCTTCTCTTCTCATGAGGTGGCCAAAGTATTGGAGCCTCAGCTTCAGGATCTGTCCTTCCAGTGAGCACTCAGGGCTGATTTCCTTAAGAATGGATAGGTTTGATCTTCTTGCAGTCCATGGGACTCTCAAGAGTCTGCTCCAGCACCATAATGCAAAAGCATCAATTCTTCGGTGATCAGCCTTCTTTATGGTCCAGCTCTCACTTCCAGACATCACTACTGGGAAAACCATAGCTTTAACTATATGGACCTTTGTCGGCAAGGTGATGTCTCTGCTTTTTAAGATGCTGTCTAGGTTTGTTGTTGCTTTTCTCCCAAGAAGCAGGTGTCTTAAAATTTCGTGACTTGTGTCCTTATGCAACAAAATAAGACGTGGATAGCTAAGATGATCCAGTCTCCTTGTAACAAGGAAAGGCTTCTAGCTCGGTGGTTGAGCCCTTGTTTGCATGAAGAATGTTCTGGGTTCAATCCCCAATGGGAAAGCCAGGAATGTGCCCTGCCTAAAACCCTAGAGAGCTGCTGCCGGTCAGTGTTGACAGCACTGAGCTATGCGAACCAATGATATGATTAGTAGAAGGCAGTTTCCTACGTTCTGCCTCCGGGATGTTGCTGAACTCCAACTCATCTAGAGAAACCGGAGAACTATGTCAGGATGTTGTTTATTGATTATAGCTCGGCTTTTAATACCATCCTTCCAGACATCCTCATTAAAAAGCTGACCGACATGAACCTTCCTTCTACCATCTGTGACTGGATTAAAGACTTTCTGATAGTTGAAAAAAATGTTGAAATATGCATTTATAAAGAAACCAGAAGAATTTCTATTGGGCATTGTGGGGAGTGACATAAATAGAAAGAAATGTAAGCTCATTTTATATGCAATAACAGCAGCAAG
This sequence comes from Podarcis raffonei, assembly GCF_027172205.1. Classification (NCBI taxonomy): domain Eukaryota; kingdom Metazoa; phylum Chordata; class Lepidosauria; order Squamata; family Lacertidae; genus Podarcis; species Podarcis raffonei. The sequence goes on along the minus strand of NC_070617.1, from coordinate 8,047,443 downwards.
AATATTATTGGCCCAAAAATGGAAGCAAGAAGAGTTACCGACGATTGAAGAATGGAGGATGAATGGAGGACTATGCAGAATTAGATAAACTAACAGGAAGGATTCGAAACCGGCGAGACCAGAAATTCACGGAAGACTGGAGTAAATTTACGGACTATTTGAAAAGCATTTGTGAAGAACAGACGACGTTTGTAGGGTTGCAAGAAGTTCTGTGATGAGTATTATTGGAAGTATTGTAAAATTGGACAAGGGGGAGGATGATTTGTTAAGAGATGTAAAGGCAATATAAAGTTAAGAAATGCATAAGAAGTGGCTAAAATGGTGGATCATCAGAGGTGTTGATAGAAGTCTAAAAAGATTGTATAAGTTTTGTGGTACATTTTATAATTTATATGTTAAAATTAATAAAAAATATTTTAAAAAAGACTTTCTGATAGATTGGACACAAACAGTGAGGATTGGATGTGTAACATCTAATTCCTTAAAAATCAGCACAGGGATGTGTGCTAAGTCCCTACCTGTATTCATTGTATGCATACGATTGTGTATCACCTGACCCGTCTACTGCAATTATTAAGTTTGCAGGTGACACCACCATAATGGGTTTAATAACAGGTGGAGACCAATCAGCGTATAGAGGGCAGGTCCAAAAAATATCTATGTGGTGCCCAGGGAACGGCTTGCACCTTAATATCAGCAAGACAAAGGAGATAGTGTTGGACGTACCTAAAGTATTTCCAAAAAAGCAACTCCCACCAGCCCCAGACAACATAGCGGGTAGCCAAGGGACAAGGGGAGCAGTAGTCTATCAACATTTGGGGGTGCCCCATAGACTTCCTCCACCACTATCCTAGACCAATCTTGTCCCAACCAATCAGGGATCATTATTGAATGCAAGGATGGGAAACTTGTGCCCTTCTAGATTTTGTTGGACTCCATCTCCCTGCCGCCCTGGCCAGCACAGCTGTTTGTTTTTAAAAGATGGTGAAGAGAAGGGGGGAAATGACTCACCCAGCTAAGTAGAGGGAGAAACCCAGCCGTATGAAACTACGATGTAAACTCAGCCGAATGTTTCTTTTCTGGCGCCCAGCAAACAACTGCTCTGCATAGCCTCCGCTTCCAGAAATGCCGGTGTCTCGTGCTCAGTTCTGCAGCAGGAACCCTTGACTCTGAGCCACCTCTTTGCTCCTAGCAAGCCCTGAGTTCGAGGCTCCTCTTGTCCCTTTCGCCAGCAGAGCCTGAAGCAGAGAGAGGGAAAATATCCCTTTTAAAAAAACGAACGCTTCTGCTGTCAGAGTGACTCCAAGAGCCTAGCATATGTTAGGAATGTTGTAGATAGAAGCCTAGATTTCAACAGGGACATGTTTATTATTCCCATCCCCGCAGTGCTTACGAAATAATAAACTGGATCTGCCGAAAGTCTGTCTCTGAAGCCTGGATAGGCAGCCTGTGCATGTGGGAACATGACTCAAAGGAAGGGCTCAGCGACAGGGTAAAACCTTTGCATGCAGATGGCTCCAGGTTTGGTCCCTGCCACCTCCAGGTTGGACTGGGAAAGACCATACTTTGCAACATTTTTCCGATGAAAATAGGGATGTCCTGTTCAATGATGATGATGATGATGGTACTCCACCCATCATCACTGTGGGTTGCCACAGCCACTTTGGGCAGCTTCCAACATACAGTGGTACCTCGGGTTACATACACTTCAGGTTACAGACTCCGCTAACCCAGAAATAGTACCTCAGGTTAAGAACTTTGCTTCAGGATGAGAACAGAAATCGTACTCCGAGGTGCGGCAGCAGTGGGACGCCCCATTAGCTAAAGTGGTGCTTCAGGTTAAGAACAGACCTCTGGAACGAATTAAGTACTTAACCCGAGGTACCACTGTATATAAAAACATAATAATAATAGCCCAGAAATGGAAGCAAGAAGAAATTCCGACAAAAGAAGAATGGCAGACGAAATTAATGGACTATGCAGAATTGGACAAAATGACAGGAAGGATTCGAAACCTGCGGGACCAGAGATTTACAGAAGATTGGAAGAAGTATATGAATTATTTGAAGAGCAGCTGTAATCAACAAATTACGCTAGTAGGACTGAAAGTTTTGTAAGGAGAAATATATGAAGTGGTACAAAGTAGAAAAAGATAGAGATATTGGTTACGAGTTTGAAATGTAATAGGGAAAATAAGAAAGGCATACTAAGAGATTAGATTGGAAAATTTTCAGACAGGACTGATGGAAGTCAAAAAAATTGAATAAGATGTAAAAGTATGTTTAATTACTGTTGAAAATGGTGTGTGTGTGTGTGTGTGTGTATAAATAAAAATATAACATAATAAATCATTAAACATTTAAAAACTGTCCCTATACAGGGTGCTTTCAGATGTCTTCTAAAGGTTGCATAGTTACTTATCTCCTTGGCTTGTGGGGGTCGCATAATCCCATACCCTCCAACATTTCTCCAGTGAAAATAGGGACGTCCTAAGGAAAAGTGACTATGCAAAAGCCTTTGACTGTGTTGACCACAGCAAACTATGGCAAGTTCTTAAAGAAATGGGAGTGCCTGATCACCTCATCTGTCTCCTGAGAAATCTCTATGTGGGACAAGAAGCTACAGTTAGAACTGGATATGGAACAACTGATTGGTTCAAAATTGGGAAAGGAGTACGGCAAGGCTGTATATTGTCTCCCTGCTTATTTAACTTACGGTATATGCAGAATTCATCATGCGAAAGGCTGGGCTGGATGAATCCCAAGCCGGAAGAGAAGACTCCCTGGAAAAGACTCTGATGTTGGGAAAGATGGAGGGCACAAGGAGAAGGGGGCGACAGGGGACGAGATGGTTGGACAGTGTTCTCGAAGCTACAAACATGAGTCTGACCAAACTGCGGGAGGCAGTGGAAGACAGGAGTGCCTGGCGTGCTCTGGTCCAGGGGGTCATGAAGAGTCGGACATGACTAAACGACTAAACAACAACAAGGAAAAGTGGGACATTCCAGGATCAAATCAGAAACTGGGACGGCTTCTGTAAATCCCTGGGAAATAGGGACACTCGAAAGGTCTGAAGGCTCCGTCTGAAACCATGGACATCTGCTGCCGGGCAGATAGACTACAATTCCCATCAGTCCTGAGACCCTGACCGTTGGCCATGTTGCCTGGGGGCTGATGGGAGTTGGAGCCCAACCTCATCTGGAGGTCACCAGAAGGAAGCCTGTTGTGTTCATTCCAAAGTATTGCATTGGGTAAGTAGAGCTTTGTATGCAGGTTTCATCCTCCAGGAGCTCTAGGTGGGACCAGGAATGCCGCCCAGCCTGAAGCCCTGTAAAACCACTGCCGGCCAGTGCAGACAGTTCTGAGCTAGATGGAGCAGTGGTCTGACTCAATTAAGGCAGCTTCCTACGTTGCTCTGTCATAGGGGAAGGTCTCAGTGTCTACTCTGCATCCAGAAGGTTTGAGGTTCAGTCCCTCCAAGGATGCGGGTGGCGCTGTGGGTTAAACCACAGAGCCTAGGACTTGCTGATCAGAGGTCGGCGGTTCAAATCCCCATGACAGGGTGAGCTCCCGTTGCTCGGTCCCTGCTCCTGCCAACCTAGCAGTTCAAAAGCATGTCAGAGTGCAAGTAGATAAATAGGTACCACTCTGGTGGGAAGGTAAATGGTGTTTCCGTGCGCTGCTCTGGTTCACCAGAAGTGGCTTAGTCATGCTGGCCACATGACCCAGAAGCTGTACGCTGGTTCCCTCGGCCAATAAAGCGAGATGAGCGCCGCAACCCCAGAGTCGCTCATGACTGAATCAGGGGGCCCTTTACCATTACCCTCCAGATAGGACTGCCATTGTACTCATGGTGAGCTACGATTTCTTTCGGGAATCCTTGATAAACCCAGTAACCTCAGCCCTTTCCTTTGAGAACATTTCCGAGTGCTGTTCCCTCAGCCCCCAGTCCCAGCTGGAGACACAGCCTCAGGCCTTCGAGTCGAAACCTGCTGAACAGGTGTGTGAAAAGAGGCCCGCCCAGGTATCTAGACTGTTCTCAGGTTGCCAGGCTGCTTCGTGCCTTGGGTGGTTCATTTCCTGCGTTGCTGTGGTCTGTTGCCTGCCTATATGCACTGAGATGGTCACCTTCCAACCTCACTCCCCGCTTTAATTGTAGACACCAAATAAAAGTAAACAGCAAGCATCTCCTGTCTCCCCCCTCTCTCTGATCCACACAGACGTACAACTCAAATGCTCATTACTGCCTCTATCCCAGAATATTCTCCAACCCACTAAATCCGGTATAAAATCTGGAATGGATTATCTGGTAATCAGAGTTTTCTTTTTCTGGAATCACGGCTAGGAATATAACAATAATAATGTTATTATTTATACCCCGCCCACCTGGCTGGGTTTCCCTAGCCACTCTGGGCGGCTTCCAGAACTTATAAAAAGATAATAAAACGTCAAACATTAAAAACTTCCTGATATAGGGCTGCTTTCAGATGTCTTCTAAAAGTTGTGTAGTTCCTTTATCTCCTTGAAATCTGATGGGAGGGCGTTCCACAGGAACGGGCAGAACGGGATCTTTATCTCCCACGTGGCAGCAGAGCCAAAGGTTCTCCAATATGCCATTCAACAGTGAAAGCCTATAAACCAGCAGTTCTCAACCTGTGGGTCCCCAGATGTTGTTGGACTACAACTCCCATCATCCCTGAGCTCTGGCCTTGCTAGCTAGGGGTGATGGGAGTTGTAGTTCATCAACATCTGGGGACACACAGGTTGAGAAAGGCTGCTATAAACAGACAACTCTGCCAATGCCTCATCACCGTTCACAGCAAGAGAGGGGTTAAATAGCACTTTGCCCTGTCACCTGAGACCTGACTTGCACAGTGGGTGGAGCTAACCGCTGTGCCCCCCCACCCCTTTCTCAATCCATGCTACTAGTCCCTGTGAGAATTTTTTTGCCACCATCCAATTTTCTGTGAATTACGGAATCCTCTACATAAAGTGCCCTGACAAGTAACCACCAAGGGAAAAAAGGACAGGAAGGTCAGGGTTAATATTAAAAAGAAAATTTTATTGTTATGAATTTAAATTGGAAGACACTGCAAGTGTGATCCTCCAGGGCTTATTTTTTTGGGAGTGGGCATTTGGGGCAACCCCGAAAGAATTCGTCGAATCCCATCGCCACACAAGCCAGGAAGCACAAGAACTCCTGGAAGTCTATTTCCTGGTCCCGGTTGTGGTCCAGGTCATTCATGATCTTCTGGAATTCCGCCCCGTCCATCCGTTTCTGGGAGCATTGGAAAGAAAAAAGTAAACCGTTAGCTTCAATAATTCAGAGCCTGTTTTTCTCTTCCTTCCTCCTCACCGTTTCCTTTCATGCTGTGTCTTTTTTTTTTTTTTTTGGTTGTAAAAAGGAGGGTTGGGATTGCATTGAGATTTTTTTAAAAAATAATCTTATGATAACTCTGGGATCCTTTTTGCCAAAGAGTGGAGGTATTTTAATAATAATAATAATAATAATAATAATAATAATAACCATTTTAACTAAAGATCCACTCAAACAGGCCAAGCAACAGGTACACTGAGAAGGCAGGCAACTAAATAAGTTCCTTTGCACTACTTCCTTGGACATTCCCCTGTTACAAGCCTTTTAATTTTAATTAATTTGTGAATTTAATGAGAAGGGAAAGGAAGAAAAGATGAAACAGAACTTAAAGAAGAAAAATAGAGAAGAGAAAAAATACTAAAGATATATAATAAGACACAAACAGTATTACACAGACTGCCATCAGGTCACATTGTGGTTATATTGATCAGCAGCACACAAATCTTAAACTGCATCCAGAATTTACCCTAGATGCCTCTGCATTAGGCAGCTTACATATAAATAGGCCTTTGGGTTCATCCCTCTAGGACATGGGTAGGCAAACTAAGGCCCAGGGGCCGGATCCGGCCCAACCGCCTTCTAAATCCGTCCCACGGACGGTCTGGGAACCAGCGTGTTTTTACATGAGTAGAATGTGTCCTTTTCTTTAAAATGCATCTCTGGGTTATTTGTGGGGCATCGGAATTCGTTCATTTTTTATTTTATTTTTCAAAATATAATCCGGCCCCCCACAAGGGCTGAGGGACAGTGGACCGGCCCCCTGCTGAAAAAGTTTGCAGACCCCTGCTCTAGGATATGACCACAGATTGCCACCAGTACCTTCCCCAAATTTCAGCCACTTACCACTTACCGTTTTCCATCTTAAAGCAAAAAAACACATCTTCAGCATAAAATGCCCCAGAAATGCATTGATGTGTGTTTATAAAACATAAGAGCCTTTTGGATCAGGCCAACAGCCCATCTAGCTCAGAATCCTGTTCCCACAGTGGCCAATGCAAGCAGGATTCAAGCGCAAAAGCCCTTTCTCCCTTCCAGTGGTATCCAGCAGCTGGGATTCAGAAGCCTAGCCATCCTCTTTCAAAGTTATCTACTGTGTGGAACCTTGGTTCTCAAACGGCTTAGTTGATGAACAAATCGGCTCCCGAAGGCCAAAAACCCAGAAGTCAGTGTTCCGGTTTTTGAACATTTTTCAGAAGCTGAACGTCCGATGCGGCTGTCAGCTATTGTTTCCAGGGCGCCTGCACCAATCGGAAGCCGTGCCTTGGTTTTCGAACGTTTCGGGAGTCGTACGGACTTCCGGAACGGATTAAGTTCGAGAATCAAGGTTCCACTGTCTTTTGGTAGCCACCCCGCCTCCTATTGGAGGGCGTTCCAAAGTTTATGCGCTATGTGAAAATGTACTTTCTTTCCTCTTTCCTGAGACAGGTAAAAGGCCAATGTTAGCGGACTGGGGCAGTAAAACACCCCATCATTCCCCCCCCAAAGATAAAGCAGGCAGCTATCTTAATAGTCCATTAAAAGACATCAAGATCCGCTAATTCAAAATATCATCTGCCCTACCCTTTGCACAAACTGCCTTCTGGATATTTCAGTTTCAAGCTAATCAGCAGGGTCTGGATTCGAAATGCGGCACAGAGGCCTCTCACCATGTCCTTTGACATCACTAAACAACAACAAACCTCTGGTTACAGGAAACATATTCAATAAACACACAAGACGTAACTGGCTGTACGTTTGAATAAATAAGGCACACTATTCGTTGTATTAAATTGTAGATTTCAACAGAAGTAGCTCATAAAGTTCAACGAAAAAAGCAGAAGACCCAGTGGATCAGTTCATTCTCTAGTCAGTTCATGCATAAGGTCCATACAAGTATCTATTCCACCTGTCTGTTCATAGAATCCAGTAATCCACACGAAAGGTTGTTACAGTTCCACAGAATCCTTTCACAAAGACAAGGATTTCTGGAATATTAGCCTTGTTTCGCCATCCTGGGCTTCATCAGTAGTACAAACTCATATACAGTGGTACCTCGGGTTAAGTACTTAATTCGTTCCAGAGGTTCGTACTTAACCTGAAACTGTTCTTAACCTGAAGCATCACTTTAGCTAATGGGACCTCTTGCTGCTGCCACGCCGCTGGAGCCTGATTTCTGTTCTCATCCTGAAGCAAAGTTCTTAACCTGAAGCACTATTTCTGGGTTAGCGGAGTCTGTAACCTGAAACGTATGTAACCCGAGGTACCACTGTATGATATCATAGGACAGTGGCATAGTAGTATCTGCTGTCCTCTGATATTATATATGAGTTTGTACTACTGATGAAGCCCAGGACGGCAAAACAAGGCTAATATTCCGGAAATCCTTGTCTTGGACTCTGTGAAAGGGTTCTGTGGAACTGTAACAACCTTTTGTGTGGATTTTGGGACTCTATGAACAGACAGGTGGAATACACACTTACACATATATGGACCTTATGCATGAACTGATTAGAGAATGAACTGATCCACTGGGTCTTCTGCTTTTTTCGTTGAACTTTGACATCACCAGACATGCACTACACGCTTCCCAGTTAATCCGAATGTTTTTGCGCAAACGACGACTTAACATCCCAGGGGTTTTTCTGCTGGAAGGACTTACGCCATGGAAGGCGGGGAGTTCGTTCATCAGGAGCTCTTTCATCTCCGACTTGTTGAGCTTGTACTTATCCCCCTCCTTCCCGGAATACTTGTGGAAGGTCGCGACGATGGTGGCCAAGCACTTTTCCAAAGGAGTTGCCATGGTGAACCTGAAAAAGACCAAGGGGAGAGCGAAGTGGGAACATCCAAGGGGGAAAGAATCGAGGAGCGGTGGTTCTTGGACAGACAAATCTGTAGGATAGTGTTAAGTTGTGGGTGAACATATCAGACGACACAGCGATTCTTCAAACAGCTCTTGTTTATACACAGGCCAGAACAGAACTGAACTGAAGGGTTCAGTCAGCCTGCTTATATAGAGCTCCAGTACAACGTAACTGTAATAATTTTCTAAAACTATCCAATCACTGAACGTCACTTTCAATCCCTTATTTGCATAGCTATCTACAGTATCCCCCTGCTGGCCCAGGGTGAGAACTTCAGTACATAACAGATAGACAGACAGATGGTTGAAGAGAAGGGTGACTAAGGTGATCAAGGGTCTGGAAACCAAGCCTTATGAGGAGTGGTTGAAGGAGCTGGGCAGATTTAGCCTGGAGAAGACTTGGAGGTGACACAATAGCCACCTTCAAATCTCTGAAGGGCTTTCAGATGGAGGACAGAGCAAACTCAATTTCTTGAGCTAGCCGACCTGACTGGAAGAGTCCGTGACCAGAGGAGGATTATCAGGAAGAATGGATGAAATTTAAAGAATATTTAGTTAAACATGTTAAGTTAACTTAATTGGAAAAGCTTGCAAATATTAGATAGGCTTAGGATTTAAACATGTAACGTGATGAATCAATAGGTTTAATACTGAATTGGAAAGGAAAAAAAAGATGTTAAGTGATTAAGTTAATTGTATAATAATACTAGTTTTGGAAAACCGTTAAAATGATGTACACTGAAATTCAACCAGGGGGATACGAGGAAGTCCCTTAACAATGTTACTAAGACTGGTTTAAATACGGTGGAGATTTTTGTTTGTTTGTTTATTTTTTTTTTGGAAAATCAATAAAAAAATTGGAAAACAAACAAACAAACTCGATTTCTGCTGCTCCAGAGGGTAAGACCCAAATGATAAGAAATGAGATTCCACCTAAACATCAGGAAGAACTTTCTGACGGTAAGAGATGCTTGACAGGAGAGCGGACTACCTTGAATGGTGCTGGACTCTACATCACGGGAGGTTTATCAGGAGAGGTTGGGTGGCCACCTGCTGGGAATTATTTAGCTCTGTTTCCTGCATTGCAGGGACTTGGACTACATGACCTCTGGGGTCCCTTCCAGCTCCATGATTCTAGCCTGTCAGCCATACCCTCTTGCAGGATACTCCATTCCATTTCTCTTCTGGTTTTCGACACCCTCATTCCATCTCCCAACAGCCGGTCAAGATTCTGTGACCACTGCATATCCTGTACCTTCTGCGGGTTGTTTGGGGTGGTTTTCCCCCCATTAGGATCCCCACATCCTAAAGTTTTGTATCTCTGCAAACCTCAAGGTTCCCCTCAGAACACCGACACTTCTTTCTTGTGCATGACTGGTCCTGTTCTGGCTACACAAGGACCCATAATTCGTAGAATGAATTTGCTATCAGTATATCTTATAAACAGAAAGGATGGGCACCGTGGGGTATACTCAGAGGAGACCTACTAACATTAATGGACCTGAGTTCGTCTCGCTCATGGATTTCAGTGGGTCTGCTCTGAGTAGGATGAGCATGGTTCGCACTGAGACAGACCATTGATCCACCTAACTTTTAGCAGTCTAACCATTAATGGTCCTTTTCTTTCCTTCATCCCCGATCCTCTTGTTAAAAGTTGGAGGTGGGCAGTGGTTTGAGCCTGGGAGATCTTTCCACATGGAAGGGAAGCACTCTACCATTGAGGTATGGTCCTCTCCTAAAGCAAGCCTAGAGGACACACGGTTCTCCAGATGTTGTCAGGCCACAACTCTGGCCATTGGGGCTAGAGGAACTTGGGAGTCCATAAAACCTGGCAGAGCCGTATGTCCCTCTGTCCTGCTCTAATGGGATGGGCCCCCAACGCCAACATCTCCAGAACATCCTAGCATCCTTCACCACCTTTCCCTTACCAAAGTACAGAGTCCCATTTCTGGCTCAGTCACATGAAAAGGCATCCTCCCCAACACAAGAATCTGAGCCACAAAGAAGGGGAATTCTAGAGGATTTGCAAACATCTGTCTGTTGACCTCAGTCCAAGGCCCTGGAGGGCTCTATTGGGGACATCTCCTCTCAGGACTTCACAAAAGCACACACACCACCAGCTGTTTTGAGTTGCTGATGAAAGGGAGGACAGGAAGAGACTTACCAAGAAGAACAGCAGCACGGATTCTGGAGCCGAAGTAGAGGGACGTTGTCTGAGTACAGTCGATGGAGGCCCTTATACCTTCTCCTGGTCCAGCCTCCCCAAGTACCACCAGACCTGATTGACTCTGTATTGGCCAATAACAAAGCACATCATCTGTGGAGTGTTTTCCCTGCCCAACAGCTGATTGGCTCATGGGGTTCTCTGGACACGGCAAACCAACCAACCAGCTTGTCCCTCGCCCATCCCGCATCGCCCACCGCCGCCCCATTTTTGCCCACCCAGGTGTGTAACCTCATCAGGCTCCATACATGGGCCACTGGCCTCGCATCCTGACAGGTCTCAGCCTGCTGATGTGCTGCCCCGAGATGCGATCTGACACTTGAGCAGATCCCGCGAGGCGCATGGAATCTGATTGTTCAGTCGCCTCGCTTAACCCCTTCCAATTGGAGGAACCATGAGTAAGAACATCGGAAGAGCCTGGCTGCTGGATCACGTGGATGGTGTGTCTAGTTCGGCATCCTCTTCTCACAGTGGCCAACCAGTTGTCTCTGGGAAATCAGTAAGAAGAATTCAAGTACAATAATAATAATAAATTTTATTTATACCCCGCCCTCCCCGGCCAGAGCCGGGCTCAGGGTGGCTAACACCAATAAAATCACAGTAAAAACATAAGGGGGGGGGGACCAATTTAAAATACAGGTTAAAATGCAATTTAAAATGCAGCCTCAATTTAAAAGTAGCCGATAGATCAAGACCATAAGGGGAGGGAAACATAAGGGTCAGACTGAGTCCAAACCAAAGGCCAGGCGGAACAGCTCTGTCTTGCAGGCCCTGCGGAAAGATGTCAAGTCCTGCAGGGCCCTAGTCTTTTGACAGAGCGTTCCACCAAATCGGGGCCAGTACGGAAAAGGCCCTGGCCCTAGTTGAGACCAATCTAACCACCTTGCGACCTGGGACAAAAGGACGTCCTTTTTCCAGCAACCCTGGATGGGTCATTGGCCTGGTTCAGGAAGGATCAGTTTCTGTTCTTATGTCCCAGGCTAAGTTTGGCAATCTTGGCGGCTGCCCCAAACAGGGAGAACGGGATCAGCGTATTCTGAAACAATATGTGAATTGAAAGACAGCTCTCCTTTGATAGCCCCACTCCTCTGAATTTTGCAGTGTAGTTCTACAGCCGTGAAACATGTCCCAAAACGCACATACAGTCGTACCTCGGCTCCCGAACACCTTGGGAGTCGAACGTTCCAGCTCCTGAACAATCGAAAACTGGGAGTGTTCCGGTTTTTGAACATTCTTTTGGAAGCTGAATGTCTGACAGGGCTTACATGGCTTCTGACTGGCTGCAGGAGCTTTGGTCGAAGCCGTGCTTTGGTTTTCGAACATTTTTGAAGTCCAACAGACTTCCGGAACGGATTCTGTTCGACTTCCAAGGTATGACTGTACAGTGGCACCTTGGGTTACATACGCTTCAGGTTACAGACTCCGCTAACCCAGAAATAGTACCTCTGGTTAAGAACTTTGCTTCAGGATAAGAACAGAAATTGTGCTCCGGCGGCATGGCGGCAGCAGGAGGCCCCATTAGCTAAAGTGGTGCTTCAGGTTAAGAACAGTTTCAGGTTAAGAACGGACCTCCGGAACAAATTAAGTACTTAACCCGAGGTACCACTGTATTTGGAATAAACCAAGAACTGTTTCTCAGAGAGCTGAGTGAGGTTTCGCTTTGTGCAGCAGCCACTCCTATCACATTCACACCTCTGGATTGTTTGTTTTTTAAGTTTCTAGCTCTCAATATCTCAAACTGAAGAGTACGTGGGCAGCACAAAGGGACATGTTGGAAGCTGCAAGCGTTGCTCATTGGGTAAGATTTATCGTGGCAGGAGAAAAATGGCACAAGAAGAGCGACACTTTGCAGAGCAGGTAACAGTTTAGTGAAGTTAAGAACAGTTAAGAACAGACCTCCGGAACGAATTAAGTACTTAACCCGAGGTACCACTGTACTAGGATTAAGCATGCCTAAAATGGCATATATAGCAGAAAACAACATGCATAGATGTGTTGCATTGTGGGAAGTTCCTTTGCAAAAAAAGAGAGATGTCCTGTTTGTAACTGAAGGTTACCTGTTGCACCTGGAGCGATCAGAGAAAAGAGAAGCCCTTGGAAGGATGACCCCATTCATCTCTCTCTCTCTCTCTCTCTCTCTCTCTCTCTCTCTCTCTCTCTCTCGGGAGTTTCAGAAGGCCCTCGACCAGCATTTGGGCTGGGGTGAATTCACTGGTAAATATGCAATAATTGACTGGTTGATTAAAAATATTAATAATTAACCGTGGATTTCAATAACTGGCACGGCAAGCCAAATTCAGCTTGCAAGTTGTAAGGCATCTCTCTCCCCCAAGATCACCCAGTGAGCTTTGTGGTCAAGTGGAGATTTGAACCCAGGTCTCCTGGGTGCCAGTCCGATGCTCTAACCACTACACCACCACCGGGTCTTATTTGTTTGACACGCTCCACGTGTTCTTAGGTGTCCCACATTGAAATTAAAATACTCTGAAATAAACAATATAAGAGGAGTGTGCTGGATCAAGCCAAAGGGCCATCTAGTCTGGCATCCTGTTCTAACATAATAATAATAATAATAATAATAATAATAATAATAATTTATTATTTATACCCCGCCCATCTGGCTGAGTTTCCCCAGCCACTCTGGGCGGCTCCCAATCAAGTGTTAAAAACAGTACAGCATTAAATATTAAAAACTTCCCTGAACAGATGTCTTTTAAAGATAGGATAGCTGCTTATTTCCTTCACATCTGAAGGGAGGGCGTTCCACAGGGAGGGCGCCACTACCGAGAAGGCCCTTTGCCTGGACAATAAATACCTTTATTGTCATTGTACAACATCTGCAGGACCCAAGCACAAGAGCACTCTTCCCTCCTGCGATTTCTAGAAACTTTGTGTGATTCAAATAATTCTATTTGGTCTCCCAACCATGATTTTACATCTGTGTTACCAATTTCTCTTGGAAACCGTGTGTTTTTTAAAAAATATTTTTCAATTTTTGAGTATGACAACATTTTTCTTCTTCTTATATATACATATCCAATCCCAGTTTGCATTGTTTGACTTCCCCCCACCCCCACCCCTGGTTTCCAATTTTTTTCCTTTTCTTCTCCTTCCATATAATTTTATTTCTCCAAATAATTTCAACTTCTTTTCCAATCCTAATTCTATTACTACTTCATAAATGTTACACCAAGCCTGCTAATGTTTTAACATATTTACAGTGTTCTTTAAAGTAATCTATAATCCCCCCCCCCGCAATTTTTGGTTAATTTTTGGAACAGGATCACGGAGGGCTCATGCGTAGAATATCTCCTTGTTTCAGCAGCCAGAGTTTATTGTGTTTGTAAGAAGGGGGGAGGAGAGATTTGCACAAATTGTTACCTCCTGTTTGCATTAGGTGAAAAAAATGTGAGTTTGTTTGATAAGGAGGTGGCAGACTGGGTGAATCACTCTGCACCGATCCAGTTTATAACAGGGAGGCTTAGCCGGCATTTGATCCCGGAAGAGACAAGTGGTGGGGGGAAAACCCCACTAAACAAAAAAATTATTTGAAGAATCGTTATCCCACCTTTCTGCCAAACAAGGCTCCTAGAACAATCTACAGATCAACACAAAGAAGACGGTGCCCTGCCCTCAAGTTTACAATCCTCAAACAGACATGGCACAAAAGGAAAATGGATTGGGAGGGCGGAGGAAAGAGCAAGATCTGAGTTTACAAGGTCTTCTCGTGAGCAGCTGGGGTGGGGCATTTTAAGGCAAGGAGGAAGCAAAGGTCACTGGTATCTCAGGAGAGCTGATAGAATGGCCCTCTTTCCCTTCCCTCCCAGTATCTGCTGACTGATTGAGCGGCCGCTGGCAGGTGACAGCTGATGGAGAAAGGAGGCCATTGGAGCTGCCTTCTAGCAGAGATGGAGAGATCCTGCTTCTCCCCTCTCGCTCCATCTGCTACAGCCTGATGGATCAATAGAAAAAAGACAGTCAAGGAACTGAGAAATTGCACAAAATGCCGTGAAAATCCCTGAAATGAGAAGTAATCGACTATAAATATTATCTTGTGGAAACCAACTAAATAATAAAAATCACTAAAAATCAAAAAGCTTAAGGGGAAAAAATTGAAAAACCTAAAATAGAACAAAGCCTTTACGGGATGCTGGCTACAAACCTCGTTTCACTGAACTTTTCCGTTTCCTCAGAAGGAAATAGAAAAATCATAAACTTTAAATGACCAAAATTCAAAGAAGGGTAGAACCCCCCAAATTCTGATGTATTATGATCCTAGCTCAACCTAAGTAAAGCAAAGTCCAGTAATAAAGGATTGAGGACTCACAAGTACAATTTCTAATACTGAATTTACAAAAAAGGTTTGAAAACCTAAACAACAAGTTTTAAACAAAGCTCAACTTGAAGAAAGCAAGGAAAATAATAGAGGGCTGAGGACTCAGCTGTGAAAATTCCAGTGCTGCTTTTACAAAAAGGTTTAAAAACCAAAGTGGCACAAATTCAAAGAAAAGAATACAAGATAAAGCTGTTTTAGATTTTAAACAAACTCAAGAACAGGGCTGAAACGCTCCCGTGGTCTAGATGTTACTGCTGGTGTTAAAGACTGCTGGCAGGTGACAACTGATGGAGAAAGGGGGCCATTGGAGCTGCCTTCTAGCAGAGATGATGGACAGATCCTGAATCTCCCCTCTTGCTCCATTTGCTACAGCCTGATGGATCGCTCCTTAACGGGAGGGTCACTTTTTCCTGCCCCCCACATCCCCTCATAGGGGACCTTCTGAGGACTGCAAGACAGGGGTGGGCGGGGCCAGAGGCCACAAAAGTGGGTGGGGCCACAGTGGCGAGTCTCAACTTTTTCATGCGAGGTTTTCTATTGATTTTGCAAAGGTGACGGTGGCGTGAGAGCTCTTTGTGAACTAATATTTCCCCTCCCTGCCCCGCCTTGTATAACCGTGCCTAATTTTTCTGATTGTTCTAGCTTTCAGAGAACATTCTTTTTCTTTTTTAATTGATCCACACACCTTAAAGAACAGATCTAATCCTCACAGCCTTCTTCTCTGTCACTGAGCTAGCAAATCACCGAGCGACACCACTCCCAAAAGCAAGATACATTAAAAATTCATTTCAGATAATGAATGGATATAATTGAAGGGGGGGCGGAGATTTGATCTGAAGCAGGCTCTGTTCCAAAATTAATCTGGAGTCAATGAACTGAAGAACTGGTTTTGTGGTGATCTGAGGTGTGCGGCGGGTTAACTGATTTGGATGGGGGTCTCGGTGGTCTTGCCACCTGTCGCTTTTTAATCCTGAAATTTGCATCTATACCTACAAACCAGCGTTTGTACCTTTTTGCATCCCAGATATTTTCCACTGCTTTGCTCCTTCCTGTTTAAATCTTGTGATTTACCGCAAAGGGGAGGGAGGGCAGTTTTGCATGGAGGGATAAAAGCTTGCTCACTTTCTGTGGAAACCTCGATGCAAATGGAAATGATTGCAGAAAACCCTTCCGTAAGAAAGCAAAGAAGCTGTCCAAGGATGCAAATCAAAGATGCAAATTCATGTTCCCCTTCTTTGGATTCAGAAGTCTGGAGTTGGTATTAAGCCAGTCCTGTGCGCAGCCTGGGAGTCATTCTGGACTGACAGCTGTCCATGGAGGCGCAGGTCAGTTCTGTGTCCAGGGCAGCTGTCTACCAGCTCCATCTGGTACCCAGGCTGAGCCCCTCCCTGCCCGCGGACTGTCTTGCCAGAGTGGTGCATGCTCTGGTTATCTCCCGCTTGGACTACTGCAATGCGCTCTACGTGGGGCTACCTTTGAAGGTGACCCGGAAACTACAACTAATCCAGAATGAGGCAATTAGACTGGTGACTGGGGGCGGCTGCCGAGACCACATAACACCGGTCTTGAAAGATCTACACTGGCTCCCAGTACGTTTCCAAGCACAATTCAAAGTGTTGGTGCTGACCTTTAAAGCCCCAAATGGCCTCGGTCCTGTATACCTGAAGGAGCGTCTCCACCCCCATCGTTCTGCCCAGACACTGAGGTCCAGCGCTGAGGGCCTTCTGGTGGTTCCCTCGCTGCGAGAAGCTAAGTTACAGGGAACCAGGCAGAGGGCCTTCTTGGTAGTGGCACCCGCCCTGTGGAACGCCCTCCCATCAGATGTCAAAGAGAAAAACAACTACCAGACTTTTAGAAGACATCTGAAGGCAGCCCTGTTTAGGGAAGCTTTTAATGTTTAACAGACTATTGTATTTTAATACAACGGTACCTCGGGATACAGATGCTTCAGGTTACAGACACTTCAGGTTACAGACTCCACTAACCCAGAATTAGTACCTTGGGTTAAGAACTTTGCTTCAGGATGAGAACAGAAATCGTGCGGCGGCGGCGCAGTGGCGGCAGCGGGAGGCCCCATTAGCTAAAGTGGTGCTTCAGGTTAAGAACAGTTTCAGGTTAAGAACGGACCTCCAGAACGAATTAAGTTCTTAACCCGAGGTACCACTGTATTCTGTTGGAAGCCGCCCAGAGTGGCTGGGGAAACCCAGCAAGATGGGCGGGAAATAAATAAATAAATAAATAAATAAATAAATATTCCCCAGTGCACACGAAACCACGAGTCTCCAGGTGTTCAAAAAACCAGTAAGGCGGGATGAATCATCATGGTAAGGGGCGTAGCTCAGCGGCAGAGTCTTTGTCTTGTAAGCAGAAGGTCCCAGACTGAAATCTTGCAGAGCTTCTGCCAGTCAGATCAGACAGTGCTGAGCTAGCTGGACCCAATGGTCTGACTCAGTACAAGACAGCTGCCTAGGAACCCATAACCGAGACCTGCATCCCTTTTGCAAGCGGCAAGCAAGACTTCCTTCCACGCCACTTCCCTCACAGCCTGGCACTCGGCCTCCATGCCAGGGCGTGGTGCCTCGGGGCAAAGGGAGTAGCTCTATCATGAGGAGATGACTCAGCCTTGCAAAACTTTGGGCAGACTGAAGGAATTGCACACACACATACACACACACACACACACACACACACACACACACACTGTAATCGCAGGGCCCATCCCAGCTGCCTGGGGCCTGGCCTTCCAGGGGGAAAAGCAACCAAAGCAGCTGCCATCTGGAAAGAGGCAGAAAACTGGACCTGAAACTCGCAGGCTTCAGAAACCTCTGAAGGGATTTCCTGCCCAGCCAGGAAAAACTGAAACCAGCTTTCATTGCAAAGGTTCTGTCGGAGGGGGGACTGCACAGATTCCTCTGTTCCTTCTGCCCGATAAAGAGACAGGGAGCCTTTTCCCATTCAAGGGCCGGATTTCTTCCAAAGGAACATTCCAGGGGCCACCTGTCAGTGGCAGATGGATCTGGGGCAAAGGCGGGCAGAGAGAGGGCTGTAAATGTTGCTTGTGTTTCTACCTGCACCTTTCTGCCCTCCGTCCATCCACACAAGAGGCACGGTCAGAGTTCAAGGACACGTCCCAGCAAGGCAGAGATAGTTGAGGAGGGTGACAAGGAAGACCACTGAGGGGGGGTGGCCTGGGAAGAGTCCCGAGGGCCAGGCAGAGAGGTCTGGGCCCCCTCCAACACCCGCCCCCCTCGGGCCTGAGCTCCCCTATCCTTGTCTTAGTAGATGAGGAGGAAGTTTGATTTAATTTAATTTTGCTTGACTTCCTTTATCTGGGTTCTGAGTCCCAGCTTAGAGGGCCAGCTTATTCAGAGGTAGACTGCCTCTGCTCCTGGAGACTTTGTCCCTAAATAGCTGGGCTATTAGGGGACGCGGGTGGTGCTGTGGGTTAAACCACAGAGCCTAGGACTTGCCGATCAGAAGGTTGGTGGTTCGAATCCCCGTGACGGGGTGAGCTCCCGTTGCTCAGTCCCAGCTCCTGCCAACCTAGCAGTTCGAAAGCATGTCAAAGTGCAAGTAGATAAATAGGTACCGCTCCGGCGGGAAGGTAAACGGCATTTCCGTGCACTGCTCTGGTTCGCCAGAAGCGGCTTAGTCAATCTGGCCACATGACCCGAAAGCTGTACGCTGGCTCCCTCAGCCAATAAAACAAGATGAGTGCCGTAACCCCAGAGTCGGTCACGACTGGACCTAATGGTCAGGGGTCCCCTTTACCCTTTACCTAGCTGGGTGATTAGCCTAAGCAGAGCTCTGCTGGGTCAGACCAAAGGCCCAACTAGTCAGGCATCTGTCACCCACAGTGAGACAGATGCCCCAGTGGGAAGCCCATTGCGTGGCGAGTTACCAACCCTTCCCCCAGGTGGAAATAATGACACAATTATTAAGGTTAATGGGCTAAAAAAGGCCACAACTTTATTGGTTACAGGTGATGAGCGGTATTGGCTTAGGCATTGGACCTAACCGACTATATCCGACTTCAGCCCGTCTGCTTGAAGTCCAGGAAGGGTTAACCACCAGTAGGGGGAGTCCTTTTGATGCACATCTACTAGGAACTCCCCCGGGGTCTCCGATAGGGGGCGTGCCTTGGGCCCTCACCTCCCTAGGCTTCAGACAGGGCTACGCCCCCCCCGAATCCTTTAACAGACTACCCTTCAATATGTGGGGCAGGTGATGGCACTACCTCCCCTCTTCCATCTACAGAATAATATCAGTGCCTAACTGCCAATACCCAGAAAGTTATGATGATTTGCTACGAGGGACGTGGGTGGCGCTGTGGGTTAAACCACAGAGCCTAGGACTTGCCTATCAGAAGGTCGTTGGTTCGAATCCCTGCGACAGGGTGAGCTCCCGTTGCTCGGTCCCTGCTCTTGCCAACCTAGCAGTTCGAAAGCACCTCAAAGTTCAAGTAGATAAATAGGTACCGATCCGGCAGGAAGGTAAACGGCATTTCTGTGCACTGCTCTGGTTCGCCAGAAGCAGCTTAGTCATGCTGGCCACATGACCTGGAAGCTGTATGCCAGCTCCCTCGGCCAATAAAGCGAGATGAGCACCGCAACCCCAGAGTCGGTCATGACTGGATCTAATGGTCAGGGGTCCCTTTACCTTAGGCGAAAACCAAGTGGCTGGTGCCAATTTGCCAAGTGGGAAAATTCCTACCAGGTCCCTCAATTGGCGACCAACCAAGGTCCATAGCAAGGTCAAGGAACGGAAACCTTATAGGGCGGGAGGGTGCGGAAAAGCAGGAACAGCTGGGGGCGGCAAAGAGGGAGATCCCCAGCCGTTCCTGCCTTACATAGGGCAGGCCACGCCCCCCGAGCCAGCCGATTGGCCGACCAGGGGATGACACGGCCAGGAATCCCCCCAATCATGCGGGGCTGGCCTCCACCCCCCCGCTCATGAGGAGGGGCTGCAACCCCACCTCCTCCTTAGGCGGAAGTGGCTTAATCATGCGAGCAATCAGCCCCTCCTGCTATTGTCCCTCAGTGATGGGTCTTCAAAGGTAGAGTGCCACTGTCCACGGAGGGTTCACTTAACAATTGTGTCTGGTAATTGTCTGTTTCGGCACTACCACCTGATGAGCAGTAATAATAACAGGCGCCATTGTCTTTTAAAGCTATTGACCATCCCAGCCTCTTGTGGCGGTGAGTTCCGCAAGTCAACAGGATTAATTCAAGGGGTGAGATGGGGATGGAATTCTGGCCTAGTCCTAAATCTCATTGCTGCTCGATTTCAACAGTTAATCTTGAGTTCAAGCCTCAGGACGGAGGTACTGACCATCTCCACCTGTTGATCTTCTGCTTCTTTTCACAGAGCCATAGGAAGGGACACCAAGAGTTATCTAGTCCAGCCCCTGCGATGCAGGAATTCCTGCTGGTGTCTTACAGCGCCGGGCCATTCTGTATGTCAAAGCTGCAATTTTATGCCTTTTGAATCTTTTGCCATTCGAAGCTACATTTTTTATGCAGCTTAAACAAATCGATACTTGCGTCTTCTCAAGAGCGCAGTTTAGGGCCGGAGTGTATTTTACCCTTGGATCAAGTCTGCCTGCACAAACTTGCAGACCTTAGTTCTCTGAGCTGCGCACGTGACACAGGCAGCTAGCCATTTATTTAGCCGCGCACGCAGGCACACAACCCCTTTTGTCTTCTTGTCACACTCTGTCCCGTGCCCGGCTCTCGAATCCTCTCTGCCTTTCCCGTCGCCCAGCACATCTGAATAAGCCCCTGCATTGTCCGATGGGCAGTCACCCGTAAAACAGGCCCCGATTTCAGCAGCAAAGACCGGTGACTCCCGAAACAAGCAACCTCAGACTGGTGGGAAACCACCCACCTTCTGGAACCTTGTCCGGGCCCTGCTCGGAGTAGACCTACCAGGGGCAACGGGCACGACAAAATCAAGTTGGCGAGGCTCATTTGACAACAGGCGAGAAGCCGAGCTTTCAGTGTCGGTCGGCACGGTCCTGCGGAACTCTCTGCCACTAGAGATTTCTGTGCCAGCTTTTAAATACCTGCTGGAAACTTTTTCTATTCTGCAACTTCGTTCTGCCCATTAAGAATGCATTCCTTCTACAAATGGTGAATTAATGCCTGTTTTTATGGTTTTCATACTGCACAGATTGTACATTTTATTGCTGTAAAGAGCTTTGATATATATATATATTTAATCCTCAAATGGCATTATGGATTATTTAAATAAATAAATAAATAAATAAATAAATAAATAAATAAAGCAGCTGTTTGGTCTACTCTGAGTAAGAACATAAAGAGCCCTGCTGGATCAGGGCCTATCTAGTCCAGCATCCTGTTCTCACGGTGGCTAACCAGAAGCTGCTACGAAAAAGCCCGTAAGCTGGATCCGAGTTCAAGAGCAGCCTTTGACAATAAAATTATGATGATAGTGATTATCTGGTAGGACTTAGTGAGGAAGAGGGTTGGATGAATCTTATAATTTTGTTTTTTCTCAGTTTCTCATCCCCTCCCTGCATTCTGGTCTTTTCTCCACATTTCCACATCTGTCTGTTGTTATTGTTATTTCTGCTGCTGCTATTATTGTTATTATTGTTATTATTATTATTATTATTAATAATAATAATAATAACCAATCCTCGTGAAAATTCACCATCCTTTCAGTGCCTCTTCCTCCTGAAAACTCGTGGTTTTCTTGTTTCGCTTTTTTGCAATTTGTGTGCAGTTTTCCTTAAGATGTACATTATTCCAGTAACATTTCCCCTAAAACAATGGATTCTTCTGCGTCTTTTTCACTGGCAAGCCCATTTTTTATGCACAAGTAACGTTACCCAAGGGACGCAGGTGGCGCTGTGGGTTAAACCACAGAGCCTAGGACTTGCCGATCAGAAGGTTGGCGGTTCGAAATCCCGCGACGGGGTGAGCTCCCGTTGCTCGGTCCCTGCTCCTGCCAACCTAGCAGTTCGAAAGCACGTCAAAGTGCAAGTAGATAAATAGGCACCACTTCGGCGGGAAGGTAAACGGCGTTTCCATGTGCTGCTCTGGTTTGCCAGAAGCGGCTTAGTCATGCTGGCCACATGACCCGGAAGCTGTACGCCGGCTCCCTCAGCCAATAAAACGAGATGAGCACCGTAACCCCAGAGTCGGTCACGACTGGACCTAACGGTCAGGGGTCCCTTTACCTTTACCTTTAATGTTACCCAGATATATGCATTTTTGTACGCATGATGGGGCGTGGCAAAATTTGAGGAACTGAGGGCTTCGGAGGGTGGCTGTTTTTTAGTTTGCCTAGGCCCTAGGGTTTCAGAAAGCACAAATTAGGTAAAATTGCCTTTAAATGTGCACCTCATCTATATCCTTACCCCCCTTCTCTCCCCAGACATTGTTAGACGCTGACTCCCCACAGCTGCAAACTCTTCAGTCCCTTTATGTTTGAATATTTCAGTTAGTCTAATCCATAAAAGAACTTCTCAGGGCTAAGAGGAAACAAACCTGCGGCTTTTTCTTATTTCCTTACATCTGTCACGCATGCATGCAAATTTATGGGCGCGTTCTCATTTCTCATTTACGGTCTTAAATCAGGCCAGCCAGATCTTGCATTTGGGGTCAGGAAACGGGCAGCCAAACGGCAATTAGAAAATAATTGATCCGGGGCTAAAGCTGGGGGAAAGTTCACCTCCGCTGCATTTGAATGCTAACAGCATGATCCTCTAACGTTTACTCAGGAGGAAGCCCACCAAGTTCAGTGGGGCTCACTGCCAGGCAAGTGTGTTTACGGGATGCCTTTCCCCAAGCTGGTGCCTTCCGGCTGTTTTCGACTACAGCTCACTTGGTAGAGCATGAGACTCTTGGGGTTGCAGGTTTGAGGACCATGTCGGGCAGAAGGTTTCTTCATTAAAAGGGGGTTGGACTACATGACCCTCAGAGGTCCCTTCCAGCTCTTGTTGTTTTTTAGCCTTTTAGTTGTGTCCGACTCTTTGTGACCCCCTGGACCAGAGCACGCCAGGCACTCCTGTCTTCCACTGCCTCCCGCAGTTTGGTCAAACTCATGTTTGTAGCTTCGAGAACACTGTCCAACCATCTCGTCCTCTGCCGTCCCCTTCTCCTTGTGCCCTCCATCTTTCCCAACATCAGGGTCTTTTCCAGGGAGTCTTCTCTTCTCATGAGGTGGCCAAATTCTTGGAGCCCCAGCTTCAGGATCTGTCCTTCCAGTGAGCACTCAGGGCTGATTTCCTTCAGAATGGATAGGTTTGATCTTGCAGTCCATGGGACTCTCAAGAGTCTCCTCCAGCACCACAATTCAAAAGCATCAATTCTTCGGCGATCAGCCTTCTTTATGGTCCAGCTCTCACTTCCATACATTACTACAGGGAAAACCATAGCTTTAACTATACGGACCTTTGCTGGCAAGGTGATGTCTCTGCTCTACAATTCTATGATTCTGTGATGGACAGGGCTGGATTTAGGTTTGATGAGGCCTCAGCTACTGAAGGTAATGGGGCCCTTTATATGTCCAGCTGTCCTTTGTCAACAACAAATTGACGCTGTTTTTTGTGCTGAATATATGCTATATGGTAATTTATGGACATAATAGGTATCTAAAGCCATTTGCACATGCTGTCCATGCAGAATGTAGGCACCCTATATATAGAAAGGAGCAAACCAGTGATATTTTAGGGAGCAGGCTAGCAGGCGGGGCCCATGACTTACATTATAGGAGCCTACACAACACAAAACACGGTTGCCAGAGGTACCACTGTACTGGGATAAGACCCAGTCAGATGGGTGGCATATAAAATAATAATAATAATACAGTGGTACCTCGGGTTAAGTACTTAATTCGTTCCGGAGCTCCGTTCTTAACTGTTCTTAACCTGAGGTACCACTTTAGCTAACGGGGCCTTCTGCTGCTGCTGTGTCGCCGGAGCACGATTTCTGTTCTCATCCTGAAGCAAAGTTCTTAACCCGAGGTACTATTTTTGGGTTAGCGGAGTCTGTAACCTGAAGCGTCTGTAACCTGACCTGAAGCGTATGTAACCCAAGGTACCACTGTAATAATAATAATAATAATAATAATAATAATAATAATAATAATAACAACAACCTATAATAATACCTGTCTTAGACTTTAGATTTTAAGAGGGTGTTATTAAAAGAGTCTTCTGCCAAGCACCCAGAGGCATGTGATGAAAATGGCTTCCAACTGGGTGCAATCCAAAAGCCCAGACGTCTATAAAAAAGGATTTGGCCAATCCATGGAGGACCAGGCTTATCCCTGGATACTACCTATTGTGTTCTCCCTCCACGATATGCCTTTGGGCGATGGTCACTAGGAATCACAAGTGGCGGAGAGTTGCTGGCACTCTCAGGTCCTGTTTGAGGCCTTTGCAGAGTAAGTACCTGGTTGGCCGCTGGGAGAATGGGAAGCTAGACTAGATGGGTATTCCCAGAGATCCCTGAAAAATCCTTGAGCTTTTTTGGCCAAAGTTGTTGAGCTTGGGTTTTGTTTTTTGCTTTTTGGCGGGAGCTTTTTTGTGGAGCTTTTTTTAGTTTTGCCCAAAGTAGTTGAGCTTTATTGCCCCCCCAATCAAATAAAAACAAACATGTTTTTGAGCTTTTTTGAAGGAAATCCAGCCCTTCCTACATGGTTTGCCGTACATAATAATCATAAACATAGTAATT
Source organism: Podarcis raffonei (assembly GCF_027172205.1). Taxonomy (NCBI): domain Eukaryota; kingdom Metazoa; phylum Chordata; class Lepidosauria; order Squamata; family Lacertidae; genus Podarcis; species Podarcis raffonei. Next base: position 8,022,964 of record NC_070617.1, on the reverse strand, counting down.
TATTACTTATACCCCCGCCCATCTGGCTGGGCCTCCCCAGCTACTCTGGACGACTTCCAACAGGATATTAAAAACACAACAAAACATGAAACATTAAAAACTGCCCTAAACATGGCTGCTTTCAGTTCCCCCCGGACGTTACAGTGATTTACTCCCAGATACTGTTTCCGATGGCCAAATCCGGATGTAGGGGTAAACCAGTATGGGAACTGTAGCCAATGGGGGTGTCTCCTAACAACTCTCAGCACCTATAACAAACTGCAGCTCCCATGATTCACTGGGGGAAGCCATAACTGGTAACATAGGGATTGACGTCTCTGGTATGAACGAGGTCTTGCCTTTGCTTTCTTAGAACTTCGGCCACCATGGCCAAGAGGATTCGTGGATCTCTCATCCACACGCACACACTTATCCCCACAAGCATGTTCCTCAGTTCGCTCAGAGTCACCATCCCAATCAGCTACATGTCTCTTCCCTCTGCCTAGGTAAAGGGACCCCTGACCAGTAGGTCCAGTCGTGGCCGACTCTGGGGTTGCGGCGCTCATCTCGCTTTATTGGCCGAGGGAGCCGGCGTACAGCTTCCGGGTCATGTGGCCAGCATGACTAAGCCGCTTCTGGTGAACTAGAGCAGCACATGGAAATGCCGTTTACCTTCCCGCCGGAGCGGTACCTATTTATCTACTTGCACTTTGACGTGCTTTCGAACTGCTAGGTTGGCAGGAGCTGGGACCGAGCAACGGGAGCTCACCCCGTCGCGGGGATTCAAACCGCCGACCTTCTGATCGGCAAGCCCTAGGCTCTGTGGTTTAACCCACAGCGCCACTTGCATCCCTCCCTCTGCATAGTCTGGTCCAATCCCTCCCCTCTTCCGCCAAGTGAGTCAGCTCAACCCAGCAGTGTTCAGAAGGAGAGCAGGATGCCTGGGGAGAAGGAATGACTCACTCGGCAAACACGCACTCTCCTCGGGTTGCCAGGAGACCAGTGGGAGGCTCCTTCCCACCTCACAAGTTTTATTTGCAAACAAAGAAGGGGATTTCTTTGCCGCTAGCCAGGACAAACGTCCCACTGGTCTAAAGGTTGGGCTGGCTGCTGAAACATGTTGCCAGATCTCTTTCACTCCACAGCCCTGCATGGAGTGGAGCTGGGGGGGGTCCGAGCAGGGAGTGAAGCATTTGGGGGTGCTGCCCCATGAACCTCTGACTGCCCCTGTCTTCTTACTTACAACCTGTCTGAGTGGCAACCTTGGCTGACAGCTTTCTCTTCCTCCTTCGTCTTGACATTGCCCTTTGTAGAACTCGGCAGGGAAGACGTACACACCCTGCAAATGTCCTGGGGAAACTGAAGGCTACTGTTGTCTATGCTCTGGTCAAGGTTAGATGTAGGGCTGCCTCTGAAGACGGTTCAGGAACTTCGGCTAGTGCAGAATTCAGCAGCCGGATTGCACACCAGAGCAAGATAGTTTGAGCATATTACACCGATCCTGGTCCGACTGCACTGGCTACTAATTAATTTCCCAATTCAAAGTGCTGGTTTCAAAGCCTTAAACGGCTCAGGACCGCAATACCTCAAGCACCACCTCTTTCCGTATGAACCTATCCGGACCCTGAGATCATCTTCTGAGGCCCTTCTTTGTGTGCCTCCTAATAATAATAATAATAATAATAATAATAATAATAATAATAATAATAATTTATTATTTATACCCTGCCCATCTGGCTGGGCTTTCCCAGCCACTCTGGGCAGCTTCCAACAAAATATTAAAATACAATAGTCTATTAAACATTAAAAGCTTCCCTAAACAGGGCTGCCTTCAGATGTCTTCTAAAAGTCTGGTAGTTGTTGTTCTATTTGACATCTGGTGGGAGGGCATTCCACAGGGTGGGTGCCACTACCGAGAAGGCCCTCTGCCTGGTTCCCTGTAACTTGGCTCCTCGCAGTGAGGGAACCGCCAGAAGGCCCTCGGCGCTGGACCTCAGTGTCCGGGCAGAACGATGGGGGTGGAGATGCTCATTGAAAGGTTCGGAAGGTGGCAACACGAGAACGGGGCCTTCTCTGCAGTGGCTCTCCCTCTGTGGAATGCTCTCCCCAGGGAACTTCGCCTGGTGCCTTCATTATACACCTTTAGGCACCAGGCAAAAACGTTCCTTTTTAACCAGGCCTTTGGTTGACCTGATTGACAAGCAGCAGGTCTGGGGAAACCCCAAAAGTTTGGAGAAGTAATGCCTCTCTGTCGAAAGAAAGAAAGCTTTGGGGAAAATAAGAATTTCCAGTGAGGAAAAACCCTCAAATAGCTCTTTGAGGGCTGAGCACACTCAGTGGGCAGGGCTGACTGATTTATGGTTGACAGGAGTGGGATAAAAACAAAAAAAAAAATTCCTTCCAGTAGCACCTTAAAGACCAACTAAGTTAGTTCTTGGTATGAGCTTTCGTGTGCATGCACACTTCTTCAGATACACTGAAACAGAAGTTGCCAGATCCCTCTATATAGTGAGAAGGTGGGGAGGGGTATTACTCAGAAGGGTGGTGGGAATGGGTGATTGGCAGATAGCTGTGATGAGCCTGTTGACGACTCTTAACGACTGCAATAGGTCTTACAGGAAAAAGCAAGGGGTGAGAAGGTGAAAAATGGCTTTGTCATGTATAATGAGATAAGAATCCAATGTCTTTGTTCAGACCAGGTCTCTCCATGGTTTTAAGTTTGGTAATGAGTTGCAATTCAGCAGCTTCTCTTTCCAGTCTATTTCTGAAATTCCTTTGTAGTAAAACAGCTACAGGAGTGGGATGGAAGAGCCAGTTGGTGGGAGCAGGAAGGATGGGAGTATCATAGGAAAGTGTGTGTGTGTGTTTGTCTGGTAACCCTAAACAGAGACACTCCACACAGCAAAGTTTATTAGCAACTCCCCCATCTTTTATGAAGATGTTGATGTATATACAGTGGTACCTCAGGTTACATACGCTTCAGGTTACAGACTCCGCTAACCCAGAAATAGTGCTTCAGGTTAAGAACTTTGCTTCAGGATGAGAACAGAAATCGTGCTCCGGTGGCACGGCAGCAGCGGGAGGCCCCATTAGCTAAAGTGGTGCTTCAGGTTAAGAACAGTTTCAGGTTAAGTACAGACCTCCGGAATGAATTAAGTAGTACCACTGTATTACGATGCGCCGAGTCTTGGGACTGGCACTGGCTGATGGGAACTGTAGTATAGCTGGAGGGAATCGGGTTGTCCCAATTGCCCAAGATGTAGAGAGAGAGATTGGGGGCTTTTTAACAGCTCCTTCAACATCACCTTGAGTTCAAATCTCTGCTTAGCTCAGGAGGTGACAGGGAAGCCTCTGGGCATGTAACAGAGAGCACACCAGGAGAAAACGTTTCTCTTCTCCCAGCCTTTGGCTAATTAAACAATCTATATAGCTTGTTAAAACTGCGTCGGCGGAGTTCTTGTTTTGTTTGTTATTATGCAGTTTGTTATTATTTGTTTTTTTTAAAAAAATTAATAGCTTTTTATTCAAAATTAAAACAAAACATATTATCCAGAAACATATCATCCTTATTTCCCCTCCATTTTCCCTTCCCTCCCCCCACAGAACCCACCCACCCCCTCCCCCCCGACTTCCCTCAGTTCCAGTCTTTGATTTCTCTAAAAATGCTGTTTTCTGCATGTTACACAGTTGCATAGATCTTCAAACTATCTAGCTGATTACAGTGGTGCCTCGCAAGACGAACGCCTCGCAAAACGAAAAACTCGCAAGACGAAAGAGTTTTCCGTTTTTGAGTCGTTCCGCAAGACGAATTTCCCTATGGGCTTGCTTCGCAAGAAGAAAGCCCATAGGGAAATCTCCGCTGGCCTTCAGAAGAGGTCCTGGACCTCTTCTGAAGGCCGGCGGGGGGCAAAAGTCTTTGCTCCCCCCGCCTGCCTTCCCGGGACAGCGGAGACTTTTCCGCTGTCCCGGGGCGATCTGAAAATGCTGGCGGGCGGCAGCGAAGGGTTCGCTGCCGCCCGCCAGCATTTTAAAAGCCCCCGGGACAGCGGAGAAGTCTCCGCTGTCCTGGGGGCTTTTAAAATGCTGGCAGTCGGGAGGAAAGCCCTCCTGTCCCCGGAGCTTGCGGGGTGGGAGGTGGGGAGAAGGGCTTTTCTTCCCACCGCCAGCCTTCAGAACAGCCTTCTGAAGGCTGGCGGTGGGAAGAAAAGCCCTTGTCCCCCCCCCAGCCTTCAGAACAGGTTGGGGGACAGACTGTCCCCGGACCTGGTCTGAAGGCGGTTTCCCTAGGAACGCATTGATTGATTTTCAATGCATTCCTATGGGAAACCGTGCTTCGCAAGACGAAAAACTCGCAAGAAGAAAAAACTTGCGGAACGAATTAATTTCGTCTTGCGAGGCACCACTGTATTATCAATAAAATGTTTGTGAATGTTTATTCAAAACCAGCCAAGGAGTCCAGTTCGCTTTCTTGTACTCTGGTTTCTCTTCAGATCGTATAAATCTTTTGCCTATTATTTGTTTTTGTTTTTAGCCACACCCTGTGTGCAAACCACACCCTGTGATCCTCGGATGAAGGGCGGCATAGAAATTTTATAAATAAATAAAGAAGCAAGCAAACAAACAAATTTGAAAGGGTGCAAGCGTCTAGCTCTCATTTTAAGGGTTGTTCCACTTCTGGAAGCCATTTCAGAACCGACTTTGGAATGAGCATTGCAGAGGGAGCGATGGGCTGGCCTGTGCTGCCACCTTGTGTTGACCATCGCCCACTACAGGAGCTGTGTGTTTGTGTTTTGTGTGTGTGTGTGTTTTGCACATTCCACAGGGGAGGCCCTGGGTTTTTTGCCAGCTCCCTCTGCTGCCCTCTGGTGCTCGGGACGCAGAAGCGCATGAACATGCATTTCTGTTCAATGCAGCCGTCGTTCTGGAAAGCTCGTCATTCCGGCTCTCTTAACGGGGCTTAGGAAGGGATGGCCCGGCAGGTGTTGTGGGGCCACATCCCCGATCACAGGCCATCCTGGCTGATGGGTCAGATGGGAGTTGGAGTCAAGCACCACCAGGAGAGTCACAGTTTTGTCCATCTGTTAGTTAGCAATTGTGTGAAAAAAAGGTTCCAGATGTGGGATGGGGAACCTGTGTCCCTCCCCAGATGTTGTTGACCTTTTGGGGCTTCTTAGCTTAGAGAAATGATGAGCGAGAGGTGGTGTGACAGAATGACAGAAGTCTATAAAAATTCTTATTACAAAAGTCGGGTGCCTGCCCCTCTCTCTGCCGCAAGAGTCCATGGGGTTCTGGGCACACACATAGGGTCTGTGCTCTAATAATAATAATAATAATAATAATAATAATAATAATAATATTTATACCCTTCCCATCTGCCTGGGTTTCCCCAGCCACTCTGGGCGGCTCCCAGCAGAATATTAAAAACACCAAACATTAAAAACTTCCCTAAAGTCTGTACCTCGGGTTACAGGCGCTTCAGGTTGTGCATTTTCGGGATACGGACGCGCCAAAACCCTGAAGTACCGGAACAGGTTAATTCCAGGTTTCGGCGCTCACGCTTACACATGCACAGAAGCGCCATATCACAACCCGCTTGTGCGCAGACAAGGTGCTGCTGGTTGCGGACGCTGTGGGTTGCGAACGTACCTCCCGCACAGCTCACGTTCGCAACCCGAGCGTCTACTGTAGTTGTTTCTTTCCTGGACATCTGATGGGAGGGTGCCACTACCAAGAAGGCCCTGCCTGGTTCGCTGTAGCTTCACTTTTCATGGTGAGGGAACTGCCAGAAGGCCCTCAGAGCTGGACCTCAGTGTCTGGGCTGAACAATGGGGAACTGAGATACAGCGGAGACTGTTGCTGCTTTAAGAAATACAGTTTATTCACAGATTTACACCTCCAGTCTGCACGGAGGGGGTCCAGATCTTACAACATGGTAATATCAAGAGGGGTTTTTCCCCCACAGTAGTGTAGCACTTCAGTCCAAGACATCTCCTAATCTCCTTTATTCCATTTCATTCTAATGGTCCATTCTTTGGATGCTTTTAAGTACTAATGTTTAATCCCCCCAGCTGTTAGCTAACCTGATGTTGTGTACTAAGCTTGGAAAGTTGAACAATAGGCAGGCAGGATCCTAGAATGCAACAACCAGATTGGCCTGCAGTAGCTGCCCAATCAGGCTCCAGGAGGGAAGCAGAATCAGCCAATCAGACGGGACTTATTGTGTAAATCATGCACCGTATTTTTTGCACCATAGGACGCACCGGCCCATAAGGCGCACCTAGTTTTTTGGGGGGGGGAAATAAAGGGGGGAAATTTTATTTTCCCCCAGGCGTGGGGCTGGGGCAGGGGAAGCCCGAGCTTCCCCCAACCCCAGCCCCCAGAACAGGCAGCTCTCCGCAAGCCGTGGGAGCCCAACGCCAGCTTGCGGAGAGCTGCGTGAAGTTTGAAGCCTGGGCGCACTGAGCTCTGCACGCCCAGGCTTCGGCATGCAGGCAACTCTCCGCAAGCCGTGGGAGCCCAGCGCCGGGCTCCCATCACTTGCGGAGAGCTGCGCGAAGCCTGGAGAGTGAGAGAGCTCTCCAGGCTTCAGCTAAAGCCTGCATTTGCCCCATAGGACGCACACAAATTGTCCCATCATTTTTGGAGGGGAAAAAGTGCGTCCTATAGGGCGAAAAATACGGTATATAAAGCCTGAGGTTTGGGGGGAAATTCATTCACTGTTTTACGAGCTGCAATAAAGAGCCTGAAATCACTACACGACCCTTGTTGGTTGACTAGGATTAAAGAATGGTACACACTTAGGACATTTACCTAGGTTAATTAACTGTTCACATGTTCATTGCTGTTGCTCAGAAGTAGGTCCATGCAGTGGATCTGGATTACATTCACACAGTCTTTACATATAAACACCGATTAAACACCTCAGCCCCCTTGCATAACCTCCTTTCTAAGATACATTGAAACTGTCTTAGAACATATTCCAGTTATAACACATGAGTTCTAAATAAATCCTAATATATACTATACCTAAACATTTAGCGCTGCAGATCGATTCCATTATGTACGTCATGGGGGAAGCGAATAGAGAAAAGATGTTCTTCTCCCTCTCGCTTAACACTAAAATGTGTGGAAATCTAGTGAAGGTGTTGGAAGATTAGACACAGATAAAAGAAAGGGCCTCATGAGAAGGTGATCTTTTTTCTGTTGCGCGTCCACCCCTGGGGCTTAGCTCTAGGATGTTTGCTGGCAGCAAGGCACAGATCCTGGGAGCATGAAAGAGCTGTGGACCCTCCTATGAGAGGCAGGCCCTGCTAGAGGAGGAACAGGGCAACAGATGCACTGGGACTGAAATGAAGAGAAGAAGAAGAGGAGGAGGAGGAGGAGGAGTTTGGATTTGATATCCCGCTTTATCACTACCCGAAGGAGTCTCAAAGTGGCTAACATTCTCCTTTCCCTTCCTCCCCCACAACAAACACTCTGTGAGGTGAGTGGGGCTGAGAGACTTCAGAGAAGTGTGACTGGCCCAAGGTCACCCAGCAGCTGCATGTGGAGGAGCGGGGAAGCGAACCCAGTTCACCAGATTACGAGTCTACCGCTCTTAACCACTACACCAAGCTGGCTTGCAACAGGAAAAGGGTCCTAGAACGCAGAACATGCTTGCTGTGGCCTGAAATGTTGCTTGCTTGCTTGCTTGCTTGCTTGCTTGCTTTCTTTCTTTCTTTCTCTCTCTCTCTCTCTCTCTCTCTCTCTCTCTCTCTCTCTCTCTTTCTTTCTTTCCTTCGTTGCTTGTACAGTGGTACCTCAGTTTACAAACTTAATCCGTTCCGGAAGTCCGTTCTTAAACCGAAACCGTTCTTAAACCGAGGCACGCTTTCCCTAATGAGGCCTCCCTCCACCAGTGCCCTTCCACCATTCGGATTCCATTCTTAGACCGAGGTAAAGTTTGCACACTACTTACAGTTTTGCGGAGTTCGTAAACCGAATCGTTTGCAAACAGGGCTGTTCTTAAACTGAGGAACCACTGTACATGCAAGTTATCAGGTCGGCTAGCCCACGGAGAGCAAGTTAAGAAGGTTGGAGAGAGAGTCTCTTCCATCCTGGCCTGTGCAGGCCACAATGTTAGGGAATGTGCTGCTTCTGAAGGAATAGGAAACTCGAGCAGTTGGTGCTGCTTTTAACAAAGCAAACCAATACACGAACTTGGATTTTCATGCGCAAGGCTCTGTTGTAATACAGTGGTACCTCGGGTTAAGTACTTAATTCATTCCGGAGGTCCGTTCTTAACCTGAAACTGTTCTTAACCTTAAGCACCACTTTAGCTAATGGGGCCTCCTGCTGCTGCCACACCGCCGGAGCACGATTTCTGTTCTCACCCTGAAGCAAAGTTCTTAACCCGAGGTACTATTTCTGGGTTAGCGGAGTCTTTAACCTGAAGCGTCTGTAACCCGAGGTACCACTGTAAATGGTGTTGTTGTTTTTTAAGTGCCTGAACTATGGAACTCACTGCCACAAGACGCAGCTGTGGATGACCTTAAAAGAGGATAAGAACATAAGAAGAGGCTGCTGGATCAGGCCAGCATTCTGTTCTCACGGGGGCCAACCAGATGCCTGTGGGAGGAGAGCGGCGAGCAGGATCCAAGCGCAAGGGCCCCCTCTCCTCCTGAGGTTTCCATAAACTGGTATTCAGAAACTTTGCTGCCTTTGACCATGGAGGTTGTGCATGCCCTTCTTCTCCTCTAACCCTAGGACATCGAACTTAAGTCTGAGCTGATCAGAGAGGAAGTCACATGACTCTGACACTCAGAGTCCAGTCTTTATTGTCACAGTCTGACAGTCCAGCTGCAACTGCCCACCACCCTCCTAGACACGGCGTCCTGAGTGCAGCCGTCAAGAGGCATTGAACAGACGGACAGGCAGTTTCCACAGACAGGTCCACGTTCCCCATCTTCTGTAGAGTTTGACTTCCAGAAGTTCTGCCATTGGGAAATGTCCTGTGCAGCCCGGCCAGTAGGGGGAGCTGGAACGATGGCAAAGTTAAGGCAGGAATGGTGCGGGGGGCTCGGGGGGGGGAGCAGCTGACATGTTCTCTCCTGCGGGCTCTCATTCTCCATCATCCGTCACGCTCCTTTTAAAAAAATAAATATTGATTTTAACATATAAACTATAAAATGTACCACAGAACTTATCACTTATACAATCTTTTTAGACTTCCATCAGCCCCTCTGATGACTCACCGTTTTAACCACTTCTTATGCATTTCTTAACTTTATATTGCCTTTACATCTCTTAACAAATCATCCTCCCCCTTCTCCATTTTTGCAATACTTCCAATAATACTCCTCACAAAACTTCTTGCAACCCTACAAATACTTTTCAAATAGTCCGTAAGTTTACTCCAGTCTTCCGTGAATTTCTGGTCCCGCCGGTTTCAAATCCTTCCTGTTAGTTTATCTAGTTCTGCCTAGTCCATTAACTTCATCCTCCATTCTTCAATCGTTGGTAATTCTTCTTGCTTCCATTTTTGGGCCAATAATATTCTTGCTGCTGTTATTGCATATAAAAAGAGCTTATATTCCTTTCTATTTATATCACTCACAACAATGCCCAATAAGAATGCTTCTGGTTTCTTTATAAATGTGTATTTCAACATTTTTTTCATCTCATTATATATCATCTCCCAGAAGCATTTCACCTTTTTACATTCCCACCACATGTGATAAAATGTTCCCTCTTTTTCTTTACATTTCCAACATTTATTGCTGACTTCATACATTTTCACTAACTTAACAGGTGTAATATACCATCTATCATCCGTCACGCTCCTGAACCTGTTGCTTCACGTGCAAAAGTTGGTTGATGATGCCACCGATCAGCCTCCAATATTCATCAAAGCTCATCTTCCCATCCTCGTCCAAATCCATGTCAGCAAACATTTCTTGGGCGGCAGTCTTGCTGTCGGTGTTCTGGATGGGAGGGACAGGGAAGGAGCAGGGAGGAGAAGGAATGGAACTAGTGAGAAAAGCAGGAATGAAAGACCTAACGCGTAAGGGTATGGAAAACCTCCCACTCCCCGCTACAAATAAAATACAATTACATTCAGACCTAGGGTTACAGACGCTTCAGGTTGTGTTTTTTCAGGTACTGGAATGGCTTACGTCCGGGTTTCGGCAGTCGCGCATGTGCAGAAGAGCTAAATTGTGCTTTGTGCATGCGCAGAAGCGCCAAATCGCAACCCGCTCGTGCGCAGACGCCCAGCTGCAGGTTGTGGCTGCTGCGGGTTGCGAACATGCATCCCGCACGGATCACGTTTGCAACCCGAGTGTCCACTGTAATCAAACATTTTCCAGCATACATTCACTGTTAAAAGTCGACTTTCCTCCCTCCCTCCCATGGTTTTCTCCTGGTTATCTTTAGCTGCTGTATATTATAATTATAACTTCTTCCAGTTGTACCTTGGAAGGTGAATGGAATCCGTTCCGGAAGTCCGTTCGACTTCCAAAACGTTTGGAAACCAAAAGCGTGGCTTCTGATTGGCTGCAGGAAGCTCCTGCAGCCAATCAGAAGCTGTGGAAGCCATGCTGGACGTTCGGCTTCTGAAAATAGTTTGCAAACTGGAACACTGACTTCCGGGTTTGCGGCGTTCGGGAGCCCAAACGTTCGGGAACTAAGCTGTTCCAAAACCAAGGTACGACTGTATTCTCAAAGTAACTTTTACTGCTGAACTTACTCCAAACCTGCTAGTGTGATAACGTGTTTACAATTTTTTTTAAACAATATACAAACATTTTCCAACCCTCCTTGAAAGCTGTTTCATATTTTTCTCTGATTTTACTAGTTAAAACTTGCTAATTCTGCATATTCCATCCATTTCAACTGCTCTTTGGTGCATCTGATGCAGTTAACCCTAAAATAAAAGATTCTGGTCTTTTGGGGGGAGAGATCTCTTAATTATTATTTTTATCTCATTGTATATCATCTCCCAATATCCCATACAAGTCCACCACATATGATAAAATGTACCTTTTGTTTCTTTACATTTCCAACATGTACCTCATTCTGACTTATACATTTTAGCCAATTTACTTGGTGTCAAGTACCATCTATAAATCATTTTCATATAATTTTCTCTCAAAGCATAACATGCTGTAAACTTCATACCTGTTTTCCACAACTTCTCCCATAGATCTAAATCTGTGTTGTGATCTACACCTCTAGCCCACGGAATCATGGCAGATTTAACCATTTCATCTTTTGTTTCCCATTCTAACAGTATCTTATACATCCTAGAAATTAGTTTTTCTCTATTTTCTACTAGTTCCCTCTCAAACTGGGAACTTTGGTCCATAAACCTGTCTTCCTTGTTGCCTTTAAACACTTCGTTCAACCCGTCACATAGTTTCTGACTTCCTCATAGTTTCTTCAGTTTTACTTCTTGGTTGGTAAAGTCCAAAACGTCCAAAATATTAAGTTTTTTTCAACAAGATTGCTTCTATAGCTGAAAGCCATAGAAGTGTTTTACTTTCCAAAAGGAAATTCTTTCTAATAACATGGTTCAAATGTTCTTATGTATTCTAGCATTGTCATACTATAGACCTGCATGCCAACCAAACTTAATACCATAGCCCTCCAAGTCCAACAACTGTTTTCCAACACAATCCATTCTTTTAACCAACATAGACAGGCTGCTTCATAATATAAATGAAAGTCTGGTCGGGAAAGCCACCTCTTCCTTTAGCATCTATCAAAATTTTATATTGTATTCTCCGTTTCTTCCCCTGCCAGACAAATCTAGGGATTTATTTTTGCTATTCTTTAAAGCAGCCCGTGTTATTAACAATTGGTGCAGTTTGAAATGAAAACAACATTTTTGGTAATCCATTCGTTTTCATGGCTGAAATTCTTCCCAACAAAGAGAGTTTTGCTCCCCACCCCTCATATTTCCAAATCTTTTAAAAAATTATCTTGGAATATATTGGGGTCCTTTGCTGTCAGCAATACTTCTAGATCTCTCTGCCTCAAACCCTGGCAAGCTGTTGCCAGTCAGTGCTGGAAATACTTAGCTAGATGAGGAAGCATGTTCTCTAGCCGCCGCCACCACCGCTGCCCTTTGCCTCACCGACAGCACGTGGCTGAGCTCCTCGTTGAGCATCTTCCCGAAATTCTCCTTGCTGATCTTGCCCTGTTTCCCAAAAAAGTATCTGAGGAAAAAGGACTTCTCGGCATATTTGTCGTAGTTCCTCACCAGCGTCAGGAGGGCCTCCTCCAGCTCAGAGAGGTTGCCCGCCATGGCCTCTCCTCCCTTGGCTCCTAGAAGAAGAGCAGAGGTGCGTCACTCACCAGCAGCATCCCTCCCCAGTTCATGCGCAGGACATGTGTGGTGTAGCCGCTGGAGGGTCGGCACAGGACCTGGGAGAGACCTGGGTTCGAATCCTCCTTGTGGCCATGAAGTTGCTTGGCTGCCCTTGGGCCAACTGCAATCTCTCCGCCTAACCTATTGTAGTCTTCGCTCCATAAGACGCACCAGACCATTAGACGCACCCACCGTATTTTTCGCTCTATAGGATGCACCAGACCATAGGACGCACCAGACCATAGGAAGGGGAGAACAGGGGGGGAATTCTCCCCCTCTCTGCTCAGCGCCCCTTTAGCAAAGCGGCAGGAGAAATGGAGCCCCTTCCATTTCGCCTCCCGCTTCGCTGCAGGGGCGCTGCGTAGAGAGGGAAAACTGTGCAGCGCCTCTCCAGCGAAGCGAAGCCTGGAGACCAAGAGGGATCAGTGTGCACCGACCCCTCTTGCTCTCCAGGCTTCAGGCGGCTATCCACAGCCTTCGGAGTGCAGCGGGAACTCCTGCTGCGCTCCGAAGGCTTGGGGATAGCGGCCTGAAGCCCCGGAGCGCAGTGGGAGTTCCCGCTGCACTCCGGGGGCTTCAGGCGGCTTCAGCGAAAGCAACGCGAAGCCAAGGAGCGCGGGGGGAGCTCCCCCTCTGCGCATCAGAGGCTTTGCGTTGCTATCGCTGAAGCCAAGGAGCCTGCATTCGCTCCATAAGACGCACACACATTTCCCCTTCATTTTTGGAGGGGGGAAAGTGCATCTTATACAGCGAAAAATACAGTAGTTTTTGGAGGAGGAAAACAAGAAAAGAAATATTCTGAATCCCAGAAGCCAGAACAGCAAGAGGGATCTGGGTTCTGGGATAGCCGCGCGAAGCCTCTTCAGGGCAGCGGGATAAAGGCTCCCCCAAGAGCCGCGCTCCCTTTAAAGAGCGTGTGGAGTGTGTGTGCGGCTCTTGAGGGCTTTTCCCCGAGGCTTTTCCCCCACACTCCATGCGGCTCTTTAAAGGGAGCGCTGAGCAGAGCCTCCCGCCTGCATTCGCTCCATAAGACGCACACACATTTCCCCTTACTTTTTAGGAGGGGAAAGGTGCGTCTTATAGAGCGAAAAATACGGTACTTCGCAGGGCTGTTGTGAGGACAAAATGGGGAAGAAGAGAAGCCTATAGTCCGTCCTGATCTCTTTGGAGAAAAGGGGAATATAAATAATAGAATCATGGAACTGTAGAGTTGGAAGGGACCCCGACGGTCATCTAGCCCAACCCCAGGCAATGCAGGAATCTCGACTAGATCATACATGACAGGTGGTCAGCCAAGCTCTGGTTAAAGACCTCCAAGGAAAGGGAGCCCACCATCTCTTATAGGAGACCATTCCTCTGTCGAAATGCTCTTATAAATAAATAAAAAATATTATTATTATTATCATGGAATGGGACATCGGGAGAATGTTAGAGGGCATGCAAAGTTGCCCTTTTGCTGTGAGATCGCCCTTACTTCTTCCCACCCACCCACTTGGACATACCTCTAAGTTTAATGCACGTGGGGTTTGACTCTCTGCAGGAAGCGAGACTTGGGAATTTTTCATGAGGATTTTTTAAAAATGCAAATTTCTGCAGAAATTTGGAGAACTGGATTTAAGTTTTGGGGGGAGAGGGAATGAGAAACTGAAGGAAGCTAAACTGCTAGACCCTTCCCTTCCTAGCTAGGACAGGGAAAATCTCTCACGTCGAGGTTCTCCTTTGTCCAGTCTTAAGTCCAGTTCTCCACATCAGTTTGCAATGTATTTCTTTAAAGGCCTTGTGAAAATTGCACCAGCGTTTCCGTGCAAATTTCTCCTGCTGGGTACAGGTTTGAGATGGAATCGTGTGCCCAATGCACACACATTTCTGCAGAGCGATGGGATATCATTTTTGCAAGTTGATGCCTTTGGCTACACCCTTCTGCACTTGTCCCTTGGCATACTGCAAAATTCGGAGATGTGAGAATTCGGAAGAACCGCTACCGAACCAGGTCACTCGCAAACCGTTGACCGACCACCCAGCGGCAGTATTCTTGCTAGGAATGTAGAACTAAGTGTGCCGTGATGGGATCCAGCTGAGAGCACTTTCGATGCTCTTAACCAAAGTGGAGAAGTGGAAAGAGCCCAGTGGTGAATCACGTGTTTTGCATGCAGAAGGGCCTAGATTCAACCCCCTGAATCTCCATGTAGGCACGAGAGTCCTGCCTGAAATTTCCAAGAGCCTCTCCCAGTCAGTGTAGACAGCGCTAATGCCCTGACTCAAGTGTTTGGCAGCTTGCTCTGTTCCTATCTTAACCAGCCCTTTCTTCACAACCATGAGGACTGGCGCCTTACTTGATCAATAGGGCAATTTTGTTTTCTTTTTGTTACATGTAAAGTCGTATCTCGAATCGCAAATGCCTTGGCTCCCAAACAAATTGGCTCACGAACGATCAAAACCCAGAAGGGAGTGTTCCGGTTTTCGAACAATTTTCGGAAGCCTAACGTCTGGCGCGGCTTCCGATTGGCTGCAGGAACTTCCGGAAGGGACTTCCGGAAGGGACTCCGTTCGACTTCCAAGCTACGACTGTATATACATACCACCTTTTCCTCCAAAGAGCTCAAAATGGTGTACCTGGTTCTCCCCTCCTCGTTTTATCTGTACAACAGCCCTGCAAGGTGGCTGTGACTAATTTGTAGATCACATCCTTCCCGTGCGGAAGGTTGGATCCCCAGAATCTCCAGGCAGGGCTGGGAGAGGGAGTGAGACTAACTTCCAGAAACCCTGGAGTGCAGCTGCCAGCCCGTGTAGGGCTCACTGAGTGGGGAATCCATCGCCTTGTGTCAACTTAACTCACCTCAGTGGGCCTAGGGAATACCAATGGGGCAATTATATAAGACTGGCGTCAGCCCAGCTCAGGTCAAGACCTAGTGGCTTGGCAAGGTAAAGGGACCCCTGACCATTAGGTCCAGTCGTGACCGACTCTGGGGTTGCGGCACTCATCTCGCTTTACTGGCCGAGGGAGCCGGCGTACAGCTTCCAGGTCATGTGGCCAGCAGGACTAAGCCGCTTCTGGCGAACCAGAGCAGCGCACGGAAACGCCGTTTACCTTCCCGCTGGAGCGGTACCTATTTATCTACTTGCACTTTGACATGCTTTCGAACTGCTAGGTTGGCAGCAGCAGGGACCGAGCAACAGGAGCTCACCCCGTCGCAGGGATTCGAACCGCCAACCTTCTGATCGGCAAGTCCTAGGCTCTGTGCTTTAACCCATCCCTGGCTTGGCAAGACCCCTCCCCAAACACCAGATCTGAGTTCTTCATTCCCGATTCCTTCCCCCTCCCTCCCGCCTCTTTTATACCAGATGTTTTCCCTTCTGTGGAGTCATTTCTTTGGCATGCCGGCGGGACAATGGCCTGCAGAGACACGTCCTTTTGCTCAGAGTTTGAAAGAAAGTTTTGCATTTCACCCTTTCTGGCCCGTCCGATAAGCAAACGGATAGCGGCATGTTGAACATTCCTTACCTTGCAGAATTGCCGAGTGTGTGGCGTTTTGGCCAAATAAATCTGGGTCTGTCTGTCTGTCTCAGTCCTGTTCCCCCAGTGCTTTGTCAGAGTGGTGGGTTCTATTAGATTAGGCACCTCCCAGCTCCAGTTTAGGTACCTACGTCACGAGGCCGGCTCCCGTTTCCTTTTAAAGAGGAACATTCCCTCCCACCCCCCCTTTCCCCAGACACTCCCTTCGGGACTTTTCCTCTGAATAGTACTGCACAGCCCACCTGGCACTGGGATCAGGAAGCAAGCCAGAGAGCAAGGCCGTTGCAAAATCAGAATATCCTGTGCTCAAAGGCAACTGCACTGGCTGCTGATTTGCTACAAGCTGGGACAAGTTCAAGCTGTTGCTGTTTGTAGTAAATAAAGCCCTTAACAACTTGGGACAAGTTCACCCGCGAGATCGCCTTGCCCCATGGCAGGTAAGTGGGGCCACATAAGACCCATTCCATCTTTGGAAGAAATCAATATTTTAGTGTGCCTATTGCCATCTCTGAATTCTATTTTTGGCACCTGCTGAAATCATGCTGATCTTTTGATGTTAAGAAAGTTGGTGCAAATTTTGATCTGGATTTAATTTGCTGAAGTTTTAAATTATTGCCGTTAATTATTATTGGTGATTTTTCTTTTGTAAATCACTTTGACTTTTTTAAAAAAAACAAACAAACAGTCAAGTGGTGAATAAACTTTTGTGAAACAAAGAAACATAGAAGAATGGGCTTTCTCATTCTTCCTGCTGGAAATACAGAGTAAGGAATCTCAGCTAAAGCATCCATGAGAGATGGCCCTCCAACCGCTTCTTTAAAAATCTCCAAGGTTTTTGGAGACTATTCCACTGTTGAACAGCTCTTACTGTCGGAAGGCGGGAAGGTAAATTATGTTTTTGTGCGCTCTGGTTTCTGTCACGGTGTTCTGCTGCACCAGAAGCGGTTTAGTCTTGCTGGCCACATGACCTGGAAAGCTGTCTGTGGACAAACGCCGGCTCCCTCGGCCTGAAAGTGAGATGAGCGCCACAACGCCATAGTTGCCTTTGACTGGACTTAACCACCCAGAGGTCCTTTACCTTACATACTGTACAGCAACACAAATATTATTTGGCTAAAATATTATTTGGCTAAATATATATATCCTCTTTTAAGTTTCATGGGGATGCAGGTGGCTCTGTGGTCTAAACCACTGAGCCTCTTGGGCTTCCTGATCAGAAGGTCAGCGGTTTGAATCCCCATAACGGGGTGAGCTCCTGTTGCTCTGTCCCAGCTCCTGCCAACTTAGCAGTTTGAAAGCACACCAGTGCAAGTAGATAAATAGGTACCATCGTGGCGGGAAGATAAATGGTGTTTCCATGCACTCTGACACTCATCACTGTCCTCCATGCACCAGTAGCGGT
This sequence comes from Podarcis raffonei, assembly GCF_027172205.1. Lineage (NCBI taxonomy): Eukaryota > Metazoa > Chordata > Lepidosauria > Squamata > Lacertidae > Podarcis > Podarcis raffonei. The sequence continues at coordinate 8,005,720 of NC_070617.1, read as the reverse complement.
TTAGTCATGCTGGCCACGTGACCTGGAAAGCTGTCTGTGGACAAACGCCTGTTCCCTCAGCCTTAAAAGTGAGATGAGCGCCACAACCCCATAGTCACCTTTGACTGGACTTAACCATCCAGGGGTCTTTTACTGTTTGCAGCCCCTATTACCATTTATTACCATTCTGATCGGCAAGGCCTAGGCTCTGTGGTTTAGACTACAGCGCCACTTGCGTCCCTAGCATTTTGTTATAGGGTCCTCTAAAGGAAGCCTTTCCCCACCTACCTGATAAGCAAATGGGCTGCCACCTCCGGGATGTTTCCTTACCTTGCAGAACGGTGGTTTGTGCGGTGTGCGTTACGTCGGCCAAAGACTCCTGCACCCGTCTCTCTGTCTGTCTCGTCAGCGTTTGCTAGAGGAAGGCTAGAGGAGATTGGGCGCCTCAAACCTCTCACCCGGCACCTGTGCCACGAGGCTGGCTCCAACTTCCTTTGAAAGAGAAAAATTCCCTCCCTGCTCTTTGTTCCAGGGGCATTCCTCCAGGTTAATCTCTGCAACTCACTTGACACTGGAATCAGGGAGCAATGAAGAAAGCCATAAAGTTGCAAAATCAGAGAATCTTGTAATTCTCGCAGGAGAGACGGAGTATCGCTCCGTGACATAGTGCAAGGTGAAAAGTATGGCTGCATACCCTCCAACCTTTCTCCGATAAAAATAGCTAAAATGTATAAGACAAAAACAAATCTGTGCTGGAGGTGTGGTGAAACAGAGGGGACACTTATACATGTTTGGTGGACCTGTGAAAAAATCAAAAGCTTCTGGAATATAGTATATGATGAGCTTAAAAAAATGTTTAACTTTATGAAAAATACAGAAGCTTTTCTACTAGGGATAACAGACACAGGAATAGCAAGAGAAGATCAGAAAATATTCCTCTATGCCACAGGAGCGGCAAGGATCCTAATTGCTAAAAACTGGAAAAAAGAAATCTGTGCCAACAAAAAGGGAATGGCAAGACAAACCATTATAGAGTATATTGAACTGGCTAGATTAACAGAGGCAATTAGAGATCACACTAGACAAGAGTTTCAAAAAGCATGGGGAAAATGCAGAAAATACGTCACAAAACAGTGCCCTAAAATACATACCTGGACTTGTTTCGATTAATGTCTGCAGGAGACTTTGTGGATATTTAAGTTATAATTAGAAAAATCTTAATAATTATTCATAAAGGAAACAGCTTATAAGAAGTAAATAAGGAGGCCAGATACAGGATAAAGGAAGTCTTTTATTTGGTTGTTTGTATTGTTGTATGTTATGTTTATTGTGTTTCTGTATTGGGGGGTTGGGGGGTTATGTTATGTTGTAAATAAAATTTCCAATTAAAATTAATAATGAAAATAGGGGCATCCCATTCCATAAAGGTAACTTTACTAATTATACCCCACCCATCTGACTGGATTCCCCCAGCCACTCTGGGCGGCTTCCGACATAAATAAAAACATAAAAAAGTCAAACTTTTAAAAACTTCCCTATACAGGGTTGCCTTCCGATGTCTTCTACAGGTTGTATAGTTACTTATCTCCTTGGCTTCGGGGTCAGGTAACTCCATACCCTCCAACAATTCTCCAATGAAAATAGGGATGTCCTAAGGAAAAGCGGGCCTTTCTGGGATCAAATGAGAAAACAGGACAGCTTCTCTAAATCAGGGATGTCCCTGGAAAATTGGGACACTTGGAGGGTCTCTGGATAGAAAGAGCAGTCAGGGTGTATGTGATTCATTTTTTTTAAAGAATATTTTGTTGTTGTTGTTTAATCGTTTAGTCGTGTCTGACTCTTCGTGACCCCATGGACCAGAGCACGCCAGGCACTCCTGTCTTCCACTGCCTCCCGCAGTTTGGGAGACTCATGTTGGTAGCTTCGAGAACACTGTCCAACCATCTCGTCCTCTGTCGTCCCCTTCTCCTTGTGCCCTCCATCTTTCCCAATATCAGGGACTTTTCCAGGGAGTCTTCTCTTCTCATGAGGTGGCCAAAGTACTGGAGCCTCAGCTTCACGATCTGTCCTTCCAGTGAGCACTCAGGGCTGATTTCCTTCAGAATGGATAGGTTTGATCTTCTTGCAGTCCATGGGACTCTCAAGAGTCTCCTCCAGCACCATAATTCAAAAGCATCAATTCTTCAGCGATCAGCCTTCTTGATGGTCTAGCTCTCACTTCCATACATCACTACTGGGAAAACCGTAGCTTTAACTATACGGACCTTTGTTGGCAAGGTGATGTCTCTGCTTTTTTTACACCCATATTTTACACCCCCCCAAAAAAACCCCAAACAACTTAGCCTTCAGTCAGTGGTTTGGGGAGCTTTTGTCCTTGATAGGTTTCCGGGATCTTGAAATATTTCCTTTCTGGTTCTCCAGAATAGGGACAGGGTAGCTGCAGAACTTCAGCCATGGTTGGCGTCCAAATCACTTCAGTCCCAGGCAGCTAGCCTAGCCAATGTTCGGAGGATTGAAACTATTTACTGACTTTCTTTCAAAAAATAAATAAATTGTACACCACTTGATTGCAAAAAGGAAGAAAGGAACGCCTTTCCCTCAAAGCAGTTTACGAAAAAGCTGAAACTATAAAGTTATGGATAAGAAGAATGAACGGCGAGAATTTTTTTAAAAAATAATTTTTATTGATTTTCTTTCTTGCAACAAATATCCATCATCATTACTAAACATTCCTTTTCCAATTTCCCCCCTCCCTGTTGACTTCCCTCAACTTCCATTTCTGGTTTATTTATTGATGTATGTATCATTTATACATCAAATGATACAACCTACTATTTGTATATAATACTACATTTTCCCATTGTTCTATTTATTGTTCTCTGCAAATAAAGTTGTAAATGTTTATTTAAATCCTGCCAGGGAGTCCATGTTTTTTAGCTGTTTCTGCAAATATGTTGTAAAGGGTTCCCATTCTTTTTCAAAGTCACTATTGTCCTTTTCACGCAACTTGTCCGTTAATTTTGTGAATTCTGCATAGTTCATCAACTTTTCTTGCCGTTGCTCTTTGGATGATACTTCTCCAGTCTTCCAGTTTTGTGCTATTAACATTCTTGCTGCTGTTGTGGCATACATAAATAACGTCTGTTTTTCCTTCGGCAGCTCTTGTCCCAAAATACCTGACGAAAAAGCTTCTGGTTTTTTAACTAACGGCGAGAATTTAAGATTTTTGAAACGTGGCGATGACCAGCCTTTGCACGCATGAGATCCTGTGCTCTTGTTGCTGGGCTCCCCTCTCCCTTGCTTGGTTGGGTCCCTAAACTGGCACACAAATAAATGGTGTGGGTGTGTGTGGCTAGGCTGGCAGCATGGATGTTGGGTTTTATGGGTGCTGGCAAGCAAAAAGGCAGTTGGCTCAGAACCTTTGAACACACAAAACACCCTTCGCTCTCTGCCTGATTCAAGCTGCCCTCATCGGTATGAGAACCATCGCATTGCTCCCTCGCTGGCATTCAAAGCTTGCAAGTGACCATCTTTCGGGTAAGTGGCAATCCTTTCGGAGGGAAGGGGGCAAGATTTCAGCTTGTGACAAAGGCTGATCTCCCCCGCTTTGCTATAGGGAGTGTGTATGTGTGTGTGAAGGGACGCGGGTGGCGCTGTGGGTTAAACCACAGAGCCTAGGACTTGCCGATCAGAAGGTCGGCGGTTTGAATCCCCGCAACAAAGTGAGCTCCCATTGCTCAGTCCCTGCTCCTGCCAACCTAGCAGTTTGAAAGCACGCCAGTTCAAGTAGATAAATAGGTACCACACTGGCGGGAAGGTAAAAGGCATTTCTGTGCGCTGCTCTGGTTCACCAGAAGCGGCTTAGTCATACTGGCCACATGACCCGGAAGCTGTACGCTGGCTCCCTCGGCCAATACAGTGAGATGAGCGCCACAACCCCAGAGTCGGTCACAACTGGACCTAAAGTTCAGGGTTCCCTTTATCTTTATGTGTGTGGGGGTATGTGTTAAATTCTTCTGAAAAGCTGTCGAAAGCTGTGATTCCTGCGTTCGCAGATGGTTGGGCTGGATTAACCTTTCCAACTCGGCAATCCTGTGATCCCAGGAAAGCAGCCAGTAACTCGCTGCCCCTGCATTTTCTCCATGCATTTTCCCCTCTTCTTCTCTTCCCTCGCATTCCCTCACTCTGTTCTCAGAGCCTGTCTTACACAACAGGGTCACCCACACATAATCCCCATCCCTTGACCAATAGCCTCATCGAGGGAGGGAGGAAGAAGCCCAACAGTGCTCAGTCACAAGATGGCCAGCGAGGGTGTGTCAGAGATGAAGATGGCCATTGATAAAATCGTCAGCATCTTATTGGTCCATACGGTCACCGAGGGCAAGAAGGAGACACTGACGGCCGGCCAGTTCAAGGTGCTTGTGAACAAGCAGCTCCCTAACTTCATGAAGGTAGGGTGGGGTCAAAGGGCAGAGGGCAGGAGGGCAAAGGGAGGCTATTTTTTAGGTCAAAAGCAGTGCAAGCAAAAGTATTTTGCTGTTTAAGATCAAGGAAAAGATGGGGACCATTGACTTCTCATTTCAGAAGCTTTGTAGACCAGGGAACCTTTTTTCTGAATTAGGGCCACATTTCCTTCCAGTCAACTTTTGGGGGGCTGTATCACTAGTCACAAAATTAAAAGACGCCTGCTTCTTGGGAGAAAAGCAATGACAAACCTAGACAGCATCCTAAAAAGCAGAGACATCACCTTGCCAACAAAGGTCGGTATAGTTAAAGCTATGGTTTTCCCAGTAGTGATGTATGGAAGTGAGAGCTGGACCATAAAGAAGGCTGGTCGCCGAAGAATTGATGCTTTTGAATTCTGGTGCTGGAGGAGACTCTTGAGAGTCCCATGGACTGCAAGAAGATCAAACCTCTCCATTCTGAAGGAAATCAGCCCTGAGTGCTCACTGGAAGGACAGATCCTGAAGCTGAGGCTCCAGTACTTTGGCCACCTCATGAGAAGAGAAGACTCCCTGGAAAAGACCCTGATGTTGGGAAAGATGGAGGGCACAAGGAGAAGGGGACGACAGAGGATGAGATGGTTGGACAGTGTTCTCGAAGCTACCAGCATGAGTTTGACCAAACTGCGGGAGGCAGTGGAAGACAGGAGTGCCTGGCGTGCTCTGGTCCAGGGGGTCACGAAGAGTCGGACACAACTAAATGACTGAACAACAACAACAAAATCACTGTGGTGGGGGGGGGGCAGAGGCAACAGTGGGCGGAGAATAGGATGCTCAGATGCTGAGCTCTAGGAAGAGAAGAGAGAGGGTAAATAATTCCCTCTCCTTTTTCTCCATGTCTTGCATGGCTCCTGCGACAAAATGGCGGCGGTGGGAACTGCTCCTGTTTGCTGCTCCTGCCAGCCAGCCAGCCAGCCACACCCTTCTGAAAGATATTCCATTCCATTTCCACAACTTTCCCTCCTATACGGTCAGCCAGCATTCCATCGCCACGGAGCATGCTCAGTTCTCATGGGGCGTTTTCAGGGCTTCTTGTTGTTGTTCTGCAAACCTTGGGGTATCCCTGAGTCTGCCAATACCTCAATCTCTTGCCATTTTTGTCGCACACGCCTCACGAACGTGGAAAGTGGGAGGAATAATTGTGCAAGCAGTTTCATAGGGTGGTAGCCGATGCTCATCCTAACTCAGAGGAGACCCACTGAAGATTAACTTAAGCTCATTCATTTCAGTGGGTCTACTCTGAGAAGCAGGCAGAGGGCCTTTTAGAGGACATCTGAAAGCAGCCCTGTATCGGGATGTTTTTAATGTTCAATGTTTTATTATGTTTTGATATGTGTTGGAAGCTGGGGCAACCCAGCCAGATGGACAGGGAATACGTAAATAATAAAATTCTTATTCTTACTCAGCTGAATCCATCCCAGAGAGGCAATCTCTCACTGACTGTTTCTGAGCTTTCCGTTCCTCTTGCCTCTTCTGTAGGATGCTGGTGATCTCGATGAGAAGATGAGAAGCTTGGGGACCGACAGTGACGGGGAGCTGGAATTTACGTCGTACTGGAAACTGATGACGGAGATATCCAAGAAGCTCAAGGAGGGGAAAATGGGGAATATAAAGTGAATTTTGGGGTATACGTGCATGTTTCTGGGTGTGGGTGAGAGAGAGGTGAGTGGGTGGGACCAGGAAATATTGATCCTAGGACTTGCAGGAGGATGAAAATACATATCAATCAATCTCTTGGCCAGTTGCAACAATTCGAATAAAAGCCTTTGCTCTGAGAAGCCGCTGCCTGTTGCTTGCTTGGTGGCACGAAAGCTCATACCAGTAACAAACTTAGTTGGTCTCTAAGGTGCTACTGGAAGGAATTTTTTTATTTTGTCTTGACTATGGCTGACCAACATGGCTACCTACCTATTCATTAGAGAGGCCACTATACTCCCTGCTGCCCTCTGGTGCTCAGGGCGCAGAACTGCACAAACCTCCACCTTGGTTCAATGTGAATTTCAAAGTGTGAATCAGGTTCAACCGCAAACTGAATGGAATTTCTTCCCACATCCTTATAAGTTAATTGGCTATAAACCACCAACACCCTGGTATCTGCCCATGTCCTTTTGGGAAGAAAAGAAAATTGTGTGCTCCAGAGATAAGGTGGGAGGGAGAGGCTGATCTGACCTTCTTCTTTCTTATAAGGGGCGAGGTGAGAGGGCAGGGGCCCAATTTAAAGGGAGTGTGTTCCTCCACATGAGGAGTGTGTTTGCAGGGCCCAAGGCATGGACTCCTTGATACCCCCTTCAGGAAAACAGACCGGCATGAATACACAGACAAAACCTCTAGGCCAATCTGGTTTTCAAGTTTCTCTGGATTTCCCCTACAGTTTACAAATCAACAGAGAGTGTAGTGGTCATGTAGGGTTGCTATAGGGGTGCAGGTGGCGCTGTGGGCTAAACCACAGAGCCTCTCGGGCTTGCCGATCAGAAGGTCGGCGGTTCGAATCCCCGTGACAGGGTGAGCTCCCGTTGCTTGGTCCCTGCTCCTGCCAACCTAGCAGTTCAAAAGCACGTCAAAGTGCAAGTAGATAAATAGGTACCACTCCAGTGGGAAGGTAAACGGCGTTTCCGTGCACTGCTCTGGTTCACCAGAAGCGGCTTAGTCATGCTGGCCACAGGACCCGGAAGCTGTATGCCGGCTCCCTTGGCCAATAAAGCGAGATGAGCGCCACAACCCCAGAGTCAGTCACGACTGGACCTAATGGTCAGGGGTCCCTTTACCTTTACCTTTTAGGGTTGCTATGAGGAATTATGAAAAATGAAGCAAGCCATTGTGTCAGCGGTGAAAGCATCGCTTTGACTGGGCTTGGGTCATTGACATGATTTCTGATCGATCCCACAAGCCTCTGCATCTCTGCCCCATTTTCTCTATGCCTGACAGTCACGTGCAGAGCATTCTAACACAGACCAGTTGCTTACCAGGCATCCTGGGCCATAAAGATAAGGAGGTAATAATAATAATAAATTATTATTTATACCCCGCCCATCTGGCTGGGCTTCCCCAGCCACTCTGGGCGGCTTCCAAAAAAATATTAAAATACTGTAATACATCAAACATTAAAAGCTTCCCTAAACAGGGCTGCCTTCAGATGTCTTCTAAAAGTCTGGTAGTTGTTCTCTTTGACATCTGGTGGGAGGGCGTTCCACAGGGCGGGTGCCACTACCGAGAAGGCCCTCTGCCTGGTTCCCTGTAACTTGGCTTCTCGCAGTGAGGGAACTGCCAGAAGGCCCTTGGTGCTGGACCTCAGTGTCCGGGTAGAACGATGGCGGTGGAGACGCTCCTTCAGATATACTGGACCGAGGCTGTTTAGGGCTTTAAAGGGCAGCACCAACACTTTGAATTGTGCTTGGAAACGTACTAGGAGCCAATGTAGGTCTTTCAAGACTGGTGTTATATGGTCTCGGCAGCCGCTCCCAGTCACCAGTCTAGCTGCCGCGTTCTGGATTAGTTGTAGTTTCTGGGTCACCTTCAAAGGTAGCCCCATGTAGAGCGCATTGCAGTAGTCCAAGCGGGAGATAACCAGAGCATGCACCACTCTGGCGAGGCAGTCCATGGGCAGATAGGGTCTCAGCTTACGTACCAGATGGAGCTGGTAGACAGCTGCCCTGGACACAGAATTGACCTGCGCCTCCATGGACAGCTGTGAGTCCAAAATGACTCCCAGGCTGTGCACCTGGTCCTTCAGGGGCACAGTTACCCCATTCAGGACCAGGGAATCCTCCACACCTGCCCGCCTCCTGTCCCCCAAAAACAGTACTTCTGTCTTGTCAGGATTCAACCTCAACCTGTTAGCTTTAATGTAGCTTTTGTTAATCTTTAGGTAGATCTTTGGGCCAGGAACAGAGTTCACATGGAGGTGGTAAAATGCCTGTCTTTCCTTTCCTATGGGTTTATTACCTTCGGGGTTTGCTAAATGCATTCCTCCTTGGTTCCTGTTTATTTAGCCTAAACCTGTATGCATGCTCAAATAGTAAATAGTTCTTTGTAGTTAAGAGGCTTCCTCTGATCTGACTTTGTCCCCACGTGAAATGCTCAGAGGAAATCTGATTGGTTCTTACAAACGCTGTGTTAAAGTTCTTTTGTTAATAAAAACGACCTGGGCCAGGGAGTGAGATCTGCACTTTCTCCCAGGGTCTTGCTGGTCAAGCCTCGTGTCTATTGTATTAATCAGGGCCCAGTCCTTCCTTTGCCTTCAGAACGCAACAAGAGAGATAGGTTCGTAGAGATTTCTCCCCCGGCATCTGCTTTCATACTGCTAGGACTTGGGGTCACTTGATGAAGATGCTCTGACTTCTGTCAAGTCAGACAGAAGAAAATGCTTCACCCAACCCATGGTTAGTCTGTGGGACTCATTGGCACAAGATGTGCTGGTCACCCGGACTTCCGGTTCGCTGCGGAGGCTAATGGCGGTGAGCTCTGTGTCGTCCGCTTAAGGGCGACACGGTTCAGGGCAAATAGAGCCTTGGGGGAGAGCGCCAGGGCTTACCCCCCCCCGAAAAAACCCCACGGAGGAGTGGGGGGTCCTAGGGGTCCAGCAGAGCGTGGGAACTCACCCCCCTGAATTCCCTGGCTGTTTTACTGCGCGGGGGGAAACAAGGAGGTTCACGGCTCCAACACACTCTATTGCCGATCGCCGTGATCTCAGATGGCTTTATTTAAGAGAGAGAGAGCCAGGGAAATGCATGGGTGTAGTGATCAGGTGGGATTGCTATGAGGAATTATAACAAATATAGAGTAAGCCGCCTGTGTCAGCAATGAAAGCATTGCGTTGACTGGGTTTAAACTATTTTGATATGATTCTTGATCAATCCACACCTCTGCATCCCTGTTCCATTTCTCTTTCTTGACCAGTCATGTACACTGCCAGTCTTTGCCAGGCAGGCATCCTGGGTCATCAAAGACAGTGGGCAGCTTCTTTGATGTAGCTTTTCTGATATGTTAATCTTAGGATGTTAATTTTAGGGCCAGGAAACAGATCTCACCTGAAGGTGATAATAATTGCTGTCTTCCTGGCCATCCTTCTTATCATGTTATCATCCTTCTTATCATGTTCTTATCATTGCTTGTTTATCACGTCCCGGGGTTGCCAAATGCACTCCTTTGTAGTTCTGTTTTATTTGCCCCATGCTTAATTAGTTTTGGTAGTTTAACTTTGTCCCCACGTAGGCTTTGTTGAAATGCTCAGAAGAAATCTGATTGGTTCTTACGAACACTCTGTAAAAAGCTCTTTTGTGAATAAAACGACCTGGGCCAGGGGCTGGAGACAGAGAGATTATTATACGCACCCTTCCCAGAGTCTTGCTGGTTCAAGCCTCTGTGTGTATTCTTATTAATCAGAGTTCAATCCTTCCTTTACTTTGGGAACACCTCAATGGGGGAAGAGGAGCTCATTGGACGGATAATAGCCAGACTAGCTACATGGAGCCTCCAGGTTGAGGGACTGCATATCTCAGCTGGTGACAAAGGGCAGGGATAGGCTCTTCGGGTCTGCCTGGCATAGGAGCACCCAGGAGTAGAATGTAGCAACTAGAAAAGTTTCATTGGGAATTCAGTGTCCTCAATGAGCACCGGAAGCTTGCTCGAGAAAGGTTACCCCCAAAAGGGAGAGGCAATCGCACCACTCTGACACTCTGATCCGACTCAAGGCTTTATTGCAATGCTCTTCACAGTCTGACACCCGGCTGGATCCCCACGGAACATGGCCACCCCCACCCCACAACCACCCGTCACCCTCCCAGACGCGATACCCCAGTTGCAGGTGTCGAAAAGAATTAAATAAGTGGACGGATAATTTCCAAAGGAATGGTAGAGTTCAGCTTTCAGGCCCAAATGGCGATGGGCCGTGTGATGTGCAGCCCAGCCAGCAGGGGGAGCTGGAATGACGGCAAAGTTAAGGCAGGGAGTCGGAATGTGGGGGGAGAGATAGAAGGGGCTGGGGGTGGTGCGAGCAGCTGACGTTCTCTCTCTTGCTCTACTTGGTGAACTTGACGCTCTCCTCCTGCTGTCGGATCAGGCAGGAGATTGGGCTGGCGATGCCGCCAATCAGGTTCCAGTACTCGTGGAAGCTGATGAGTCCATCCTGATTCTCATCCAGGTCACAGATCAGTTTGTTGGCAGCTTGCTTGTTCTTGGTGTCCTGGATGGGGGAAGAGGGGGAATGAAACGAGTCAGAAAAGTGAGACTGGGAGACCTGGAGCCTAAGAGCCTAGACACTTCCACCACATTGGGAAGCAGAGGTCCACCTTACTAGATGTCGGGAAAAAACACTATAAGTAATTCAGAAATTAAATCGTTATAACAAAAAAAAATCGCTATGTAAAATAGCATAGAATTTTTTTTGCTCTCCAGCGCCATCTTGTGTTGCATGTTTATAACGCATTCAAAACGTTGTTTCACTAATGTAGCTGGGTTTGCAACATAGCCTAAGTGTGAAATAGTTCAGGTTATTCTTTTTGTGACAGATCGTGAAGCTGAGGCTCCAAGACTTTGGCCACCTCATGAGAAGAGAAGACTCCCTGGAAAAGACCCTGATGTTGGGAAAGATGGAGGGCACAAGGAGAAGGGGACAACAGAGGACGAGATGGTTGGACGGTGTTCTCGAAGCTACAAACATGAGTCTGACCAAACTGCGGGAGGCAGTGGAGGACAGGAGTGCCTGGCGTGCTTTGGTCCATGGGGTCACGAAGAGTCGGACACGACTAAACGACTAAACAACAACAACAAATTCTTTTTGTGACCGTTCTGTTGCTTATCATTGCTTTCCATCTAATTGCTGTGTAGCTTGTACCCCTTTAAGGCTTCCCCATTCACGTCCTGCCTGACTTGCTGTGGCACCATGAAACGTTATTACTATCATTTCTCCCCATCTCAGTGCTGACCTGCTTGCCATTGGGGAAAATGCCAGATTCTTGCTTCTCGTTGGTTTCCCATCTAGAGTGGAGGCTGCCTGGCTTTCTGTCGCCCCCCACATTCCAGCCTCTTGGTGCCGCTTGGACTAAATATTGCACCCACTTTCCAATCAACTTGCAGATCAACTTGTTACTATGCTGGCCAGGAGCATGTGGTCAATGGACTAGAGGGGCTAGGCTAGTCTCTTTAATATTCCCTGGTGCCTCCTTCCCAAAGCCCAAGAAGCTTCTGCCTAAGCTTAGGGAAGGAAGCATGATGCTCACGTTTGCGAGGTTGGGACATCATAATGTCACCCCCTCACAAGCTGGCACCTCTGGCCCTATCTGTCCCCCTGCACAAAATTTCACCGCACACTGCTGCTGCTGAGAGAGAGTCACTGCCAGTCCGTGTCGGAAAAGCTGGGCTAGATACAGGGCCAGATTTAGGTTTGATAAGGCCCTAAGCTACTGAAGGTAATGTTGAAGATTCATTCCCCATGTCTGCAGTCATGGGATTGTTGTCTATCACATGACTGTGTATGTTTTCATTCCACAGAGTGGGAAGTGACGGAGACAGGATGTTTGTGTTACTGTGTGCCGTGAAGTGGGACTGTTGTCCTTTGTTCTTTCTCTTTGCTGTCTGATGGTGGAGATGTTGCAGTGCTCCGTGTGTGTTTAAATGTAAATAAAGTAGATTAGCCAAAATGCCGAGTTGCTGAGGTCTGTCACACACATGATGCGCAAACTCTGCGGATCCCTAAGTGTGCCGGTGTCGATTGGCATCGGTCGCTGTGATGTTTGGGCAGAAGAAAGCTTTTGAAGCTTCCGAACGAAAGACCAGGAGGGAGAGAACATGCCAGTCAGGCATGTGTCTCTGCCAAGGTCCTACTCGAGTGTAGGCTGAACTCCTGACACTTTATATGTCCAGCTGTCTTTTGTCAACAACAAATTGTCTCTGTTTTTTTGTGTTGAATATATGCTATATGGTAATTTATGGACCTAAAAGGTATCTAAAGCCATTTGCACATAACAAAATACGTATTTTATCAAAGCAATTGTTGAACTGAAATACAATTAAGAAGAAGTATATTAATAGTAGGGACACAGGTGACGCTGTGGGTTAAACCACAGAGCCTAGGACTTCCCGATCAGAAGGTCGGCGGTTCGAATCCTCACGACGGGGTGAGCTCCCGTTGCTCGGTCCTTGCTCCTGCCAACCTACCACTGTGGCGGGAAGGTAAACGGCATTTCCGTGTGCTGCTCTGGTTCACCAGAAGCGGCTTAGTCATGCTGGCAACATGACCTGGAAGCTATACGCCGGCTCCCTCGGCCAATAAAGCGAGATGAGCGCCGCAACCCCAGAGTCAACCGCGACTGGACCTAATGGTCCGGGGTCCCTTTACCTTTAACTTTATATTAATAGTGAATTGGGGGGGGGGCAAGAGAATGGGGCCCTAAGCTATAGCTTGTTTAGCTCATATGTAAATCCGGCACTGGCTAGATGGACTGACGGTTTGACTTAGCAACAGGTCCCTCTGAATCTCCCTCCATCCTTCATCTCACCGTCAACATGTGGTTGAGTTCATGCTTGAGCATCTTCCGGAAGCCACCCTGGCTGATCCCCCGCTTCTTGCTGCAACAGCACCCTTTGCCGGCGTACTTATCGTAGTTCTTCGACAGCGTCTGGATGGCCCACTCCAGCTCAGAGGGGTCCCCGCCCATGATGTCTCCACCTTTGGTTCCTCCTCCCTTGCACCCTAGAGGAAAAACGGAAGTGCGTCATCGATAAGCATCCCTTCCCAATTCATGGACAGGACATATTCCCCGGGTGTGGGGAAGCTTGGAGCCTCCAGATGTAGCTCAGAATGCCAGGGGAAATAGGAGATCTGTTCCAGCAACATCTGGGAACCCAAAGATACCCCGTACCTTATACCACCCATGATATTTAGTACATAAGCCATTCTTTAAAGGGTTTCACACAGGGCCGTCTTTAACATATGCGCCGCCGGGGTGCAAAGATCTGCCCAGGGCCCCCAAATTTAGTTAATTTTGCGTGCACAGCGCCGTTGAGAATGACAAGCACCGTCGTTGAGTCTGACAAGCATCGCCGCTGGTGCAGCGCGTCTTTGGTAAATGAGCGCACCAAGTCGAAAGTCCTTTAGTGAAACAGTAGGTATTAAAAAACTGCTTTTATTCTCACCAGTCTTTAGGTACACCACAGGTTGTTGTCTTAAGTATCACTAAAATAGATCTCTTCCCCTATGTAATAAAATGTAGTTGTTTGTGACAAAATATAGTACATAATTATGTGTACCTAATTGAAGCAAAAAATGCATTCCCGACTTTCTTGCATGAATATAAGTAGCTACTGCTGTAAAGGCAGGAGGGACAAGGAACCAGGATGTTGATTGGTTAAGCAAAGGCCTGGTTAAAAAGGAATGTTTTTGCCTGGCGCCTAAAGGTGTATAATGAAGACACCAGGCAAACTTCCCTGGGAAGAGCATTCCACAGGCAGGGAGCCACTGCAGAGAAGGCCCCGTTCTCGTGTTGCCACCCTCCTGACCTCTCGAGGAAGAGGCACACAAAGAAGGGCCTCAAAAGATGATCTCAGGGTCTGGGTAGGTTCATACTGAAAGAGGTGGTCCTTGAGGTATTGCGGTCCTGAGCCATTTAAGGCTTTATAGGTCGAAATCAGCACTTGGAATTGGGCCCGGAAACTAATCGGTAGCCAGTGCAGTCAGACCAGGATTGGAATATGCAGTTGTCTCTTACAGGGATCAAACCTGCCACCTTGGCATTGTTATCACCACTGACAACTGTGCTAACTGTGTTGCAGGGGATGATTGCTTATTTTATTCATTTCAGACTACTTGATCGTAAAGAAAACCAGCCCGCAGTGCAGTTCACAAAGAGAATAAAACGATAACATTATGAGCAAAAACAGTAAAAACTATTTGGAGCATTAAGCAACCAAGAATAAATTAAAAACATGTTGACATGCGTCATCATCCAACATGTCTGGGTAGGCCTGTTGAAACAAGAATGTTTTTAGCGGGAGCTGGAAAGACTCATAGCAACCAGGGTTATCTCAGGGTGCCCTGATGTTGCATCATTCTGCAGGGAGATGGATATCTCCAATGGTGGAAGTCACTTCCTGGCTGGAAGATCCTTGAGCAACCAACATATTGTTATGAGTTTGTGAGTGCCAGACAACTATAATCCTTGGCTCTAGCTAGTGTTAGAATCTAATTAGGTCTTAGGGAGCTAAACTGTGTGCTAGACACTTCTAATCCCCGGAATCAGCAAGTGTTAACATTTGATTAAATCAAGCTACCTTCCTCGTTTGTTAATCCCCTGGCTGACGGGCCATTAAGAGAACAAAGGGATCAAGGGCAGTTGGTATGAGACGGCAAATGGGTGGGGTCCCTCTCCCACAACAGAGCTTAGAGAATGAGGAGTTAGGCGACACAGAAGGACCCTTTTGGGGGTATTAATGCTGTAAACCCCTCCATCATAGGTTCAGGTTGTACATATGTGTGAATAACCCATATATCATAAAGACACCACAGTCTTGGCTGTGCCTGATTTTCAAAAGGAAACGCAGACTCTGAGTGAGAGCGTGGAACCCGTGAAATCTCACACCAGTCAGAGATGCAGCACTTTGATGTGCAACAATATTCCCTGTATTAGTTTCATAACCTCCTTTGTCTCTTTACGGCCATTGAAAGTTCCCGAAATGATGTCCCAAATCTAACATTGTCTCCTCAAATAGGTATCTAGATCAGGGTCAGGGAATTTCAGGCCAGGTTGTCGAATGCGGCCCTCTAAGTCTCTTAACCTGGCCTCCATAAGTCTCCCCAGGTCACCCCCTGGCATGCACAGGAAATGTTCAACCACTGAGTTTGCATGGAGCCTTGCCTTCTGAACGGTCTCCCGTCTTTCCTGCACAGCGACCTCCAGTGGCTGCTCCTAGGAATGCAAGCCAACCGGTTTGCAGGATCCATCCTTCTGCCCTGCAATCTGCCTATCTTTCCTTCCTTCCTTCCTTCCCCTCCAGGTCGCAACACCCACACTCCAGCACAGGCAATTAACGATAATTATATTTTGGCAGGAGCTTTGCCTAGCCCCAGTGAGGCGGGTGCCGGGAGCGAAATCCGCCGAACCAGTCGCCAGACCTTCGTTGGAATGGAATGCCGCTCCCTCCCAGCCAATCAGAGCGGGCGTAGGAGGGTGAGAAGGAGGAGTGGTGCCAGGCAAAAGCCGCAATTATGGGCTATCCTTGCAAGGCACATCGGCAGCACAGGGTTGATAAAAAGGCACCCGCCGTGTTGGAATCCGCTGTGTCCTGAAATCTCACCTTCCTATCGCTCATTCCATCCCATCCTTGGGTGTGGAAGCTGCCTGGAAAGGCTGGGAAAACTGAAGCGACTGAACGAGGGCGTTGGAGAGACCAAGGTCACTGTACATCAAAAGAACATTAGATGCAAATGGCCTTTCACCCAAGGAATTCTGGGAGCTGCAGATTCCATGCAGGTTCCCCCAGGATATGCAGAGATTTGCAGCTCTGCGACAGGTGAAGCTCCAGGATTCATGGGGGGAAGACAGGTGCTTTAAGCCCAGGGCTCCCACCGAGGGAGCCTGTTTATTTATTTTATTTTATTGGGTAAAATTTATACACCAATTTGGGACGCGGGTGACGCTGTGGGTTAAACCACAGAGCCTAGGGCTTGCCGATCAGAAGGTAGGCGGTTCAAACGGGGTGAGCTCCCGTTGCTCACTCCCTGCTCCTGCCAACCTAGCAGTTCAAAAGCACGTCAAAGTGCAAGTAGATAAATAGGTACTGCTCCGGCGGGAAGGTAAACGGCGTTTCTGTGCACTGCTCTGGTTCGCCAGAAGCGGCTTAGTCATGCTGGCCACATGACCCGGAAGCTGTACGCCGGCTCCCTCGGCCAGTAAAGCGAGATGAGCGCCGCAACCCCAGAGTCGTCCACGACTGGACCTAATGGTCAGGGGTCCCTTTACCTTTACTTTATACACCAATTTATTGTTAAAACAGAAATGGAAACCCTCAGTGGTTTGCAAAGAAGATAAAATGATGCTATCATTGATAAGAAGAATTGGCAGCCAGCTTGGTTTATAAAATATAGAATGTTTGAATGCTAATGACTGAATACTGTACTTTATTTAACTGCAGGAACTGAAAGAATTTTAATCTTATCTCTCTCTTTTCTTTCTTTCTTTCTTTCTTTCTTTCTTTCTTTCTTTCTTTCTCTTTTTCATTCTTTCTTTCATCCTTCCTGCCTCTGTTCTTTTTTTATATTAAGTATCTGTTTTATTTCAGTATATTATAAAAAAGATACTCAAAAACTCAAGCGTGGACATAGGCCAGTGCTGGAGAGAGAGTTCTGAGGGCCAGTCAAAGAGACACTGAGGGCCATATTTGTGGAGTTGCTAGGAATAATCCATACAGCATGGCTATTAACAGTTATCAAATTGACTAGATTTATTGCACGCCCTTTGGAAAAGATTCAAAGTCCAGAGCTGTTTTCCCAGGAAAGAGGGAGGAGCCTGAAGTGCTCAAAGTCGTTAAGCAATAAAAGCCTCATTAAGTGTTTCTCCACTTTTCAGGATGGGCTGACGTCACAGCTGATGTCCCAACATCCAGGAAGAAGAAGGAAAAAAACCTCCCACAAAATATAGAATAAGAAGGGGGAGTTGGCCTAGTTGTTTTACCTTTCCTGATCTGGATGTCACCTTCTTGATTTATTTATTTTTATTCATAATGATGCAGTTGTTTACTCAGATCTCCTCTGTAAGTGACATCCTGTTCGTTGTGGAAATCAGGGCGAATTCTGCCCGAAGGGACAGGCATCTTTAATTTTCCTTCAAGCACCAGAAATGGGAAACAAATTCTCTGTTGCCCCTAAGTGAAGTTTGGGGTGGGTGAGAATCAGAGCAACTTAGGGGCTCTCAAGACAGGCCTCAGGGATCTCAACCAGCTCTGATCTCCAGCAGAGGCAAAAGATCTAGAGGAATGAGCCTAATGTAGCCCTCCAGTTGTCCCTATGTGGCCCCCTTGGAATACTCCCTAGGCCACATGCCTTCTCGCCAAGCCACGTCCCTCACTGTCTCACACCCTGAGTGTCTTTTCCTGGCTGGAATCAGGCCTTGAACTCTGATACTTACCGTATTTTTCGCTCTATAAGATGCACTTTTCCCCTCCTAAAAGGTAAAGGGAAATATGTGTGCGTCTTATGGAGCGAATGCAGGCTGCACAGCTATCCCAGAAGCCAAATCCCTCTTGCTGTTCTGGCTTCTGGGATTCAGAATATTTTTTTTCTTGTTTTCCTCCTCCAAAAACTAGGTGAATCCTATGGTCTGGTGCGTCTTATAGAGCAAAAAATACGGTATATTCCTATTAGCAGTAATAGCAGTAATACAACAGCAGCTGTATTGTATTGCATTGTATTGTACAGTCGTATCTTGGTTCTCAAACAGAATGCATTTTGGGAGTCTGTTCGACTCCCGGAACTGTTCTAAAACTGAAGCGTGGCTTCCGATTGGCTGCAGGAGTGTCCTGCAGCCAATTGGAAGCCACGGAAGCCACGCCGGACGTTAGGCTTCCGAAAATCGTTTGAAAACTGGAACACTCACTTCCAGGTTTCGATCATTCGGGAGCTGATTTGTTTGGGAGCTAAGGCATTCAGCTTCCAAGGTACCAGTATAGTATAGTATAGTATAGTATAGTATAGTATAGTATAGTATAGTATAGTATGTTGTTTAGTCATTTAGCCATGTCCGACTCTTCGCGACCCCATGGACCAGAGCAATCCAGGCGTAGTATTAATATAGTATAGTACTAAAAGTATTAGTATTAATTAGGCATGTTAGTTATTGTTACCCAGAGGTCTTCAAGCGAATTACATTTTAAAAGCATTAATATAAACATCATAAAAACATAGCAATTGCTTCTTGCTTGCCCAGATAGAAAATTGAGTAGATTCTAGTCTATTTTACAGAGGTAAAATTTGCACCCATTGCTCCACCCACTTTGCCTGTGGCTGCACCCACCACTGACATGTGGCCCCTCAAAAGTTGCCCAGAAGTGAAGGTGGCCCTCAGGCTTTGAAAAAGTTCCTGGCCTGGTGGTAGGAACAGTCTTAATCAGATGTTTCTTGGGATATGATTCTTATCTTATTATTATTATTTTAAAAGTAACAAAATGCTGATTAAATTAAAGGCGGGATGACATTTCTGGATCACCACCTGTTTAGCAATTTGGTCCCCCGCCCTCCCCAAATTAAACTCTTCCGGCCTACAGTCCCAATCCAAAACAACGCTTAGACCTTTTGGGAAGATTTCAATATCACTCCTTCCCAAATGTCCCATCAGCAGAATAAACTGATGGAAGTGAAGAAGGGGCGAGGGAAGAACTCTCAGCAGGTCTCTTCAGCATTTTTGTTACCATTACAAAAAAAGTATCCTAAGACATTGTAGGGATTCATTCATAAATGAGCCACAGGGGTTCATTCACATAATGACCACGGCGATTCATTCATAAAATAACCTGGGATCCATTCATAAAATAACCATTGCAAAACATGGCAGAAATTCTGAATGCGATCATTTCCCACTCGTCTCCCTGGCAGGGATGTTCTGCTTTGGGGTGGATATTCCACCCTATTGGCCAAGCTTCACATGGAGATTTTTCGCCGTCAAATTGACCCCATCCAGGTGCCCTGGACCATAAAAAGGCTGAAAGCTGGACCATATAGAAGGCTGATTGCCGAAGAATTGATGCTTTTGAATTAAGGTGCTGGAGGAGACTCTTGAGCGTCCCATGGACTGCAAGAAGATCAAACCTCTCCATTCTGAAGGAAATCAGCCCTGAGTGCTCACTGGAAGGACAGATCCTGAAGCTGAGGCTCCAAGACTTTGGCCACCTCATGAGAAGAGAAGACTCCCTGGAAAAGACCCTGATGTTGGGAAAGATTGAGGGCACAAGGAGAAGGGGACTACAGAGGATGAGATGGCTCAACAGTGTTCTCAAAGCTACCAGCATGAGTTTGACTAAACTGCGGGAGGCAGTGGAAGACAGAAGGGCCTGGCATGCTCTGGTCCAGGGGGTCACGAAGAGTCGGACACGACTAAGCGACTAAACAACAACAACAACAGGTGCCCTGCAGCCCTTTCTGCCCCATCCTTGGAATTCCTCCTGCCCTTAGATGCCACCCCACTTGCAAGTGCATATATGTGACACGTCACTGCCAGCTGCATTGCTCTGGGGTGATAAGGCAGGAAAGCGTGGGAGGCCGTCCCCACCCACCACGATAGGGTACCAGGACAGGTTCCTAAAACTCTTGCCCAACCGCCAGGGATCTGGTCTCTCCGGCCCATCCTGACTCTGTAGAGGAATGTTTTGATGCAGATGACGGCATCCTGCAAATTAGCCGCACATGCGCGAGAGGAAACACAAATAAGTTGTCTCCTTTAATTCTAGCAACGGGGGGGGGGGGTGTTATCCAACATGGTACCGCCTGGATGTCTCTGGGCACCGGCTGATGGCACAAAAGCACCTGCTTAGGGCAGAATTTGGCACACCGACATTCCAAATGGATCAGAGAGACGCAGGAAATGTTTTCTCCCACAGATAAGCCGGGTGAGGAGGAGCAGCCCAGGTGTGTGAGGTTTCAAAGGCGTTTTGTACCTAGCAGACTGAGCAAGAAAGGGCTTGCCCATGTCACACCCTCGATGGGTTTCTCCGTTCCTTCCCACCTGGTCTGGCAAGCTCTCACAAGGTTGATTTGATTTTCAAGAACCTGGCAGCAGGATGAGGCCAAAGGCCCGTCTGGAACAGCACCCTGTCCTCGCAGCAGCCAACCAGATGGGAAGCCAATGCAGGGCGCATGACAGCAACGCTCCCCGCTTGCAGTTCCAAAGGACACATGATTCAGACCCTTGGTTGTTCCCAGCGTTTAGCGTTCAGCGGTAGACTGCCTTAGAACATGGAGGTTCTCTTCTGAGCATAGCAAGAGTTTTCCTAACCTGGAATCCTCCTGCCATCGCTACCTGTGATGGGTGGGAGTCCTCTCTCCTCAAAGGAAGAGGGTTCAGCACTCTGAACATGCTTAAAGGTGCCTTCCTCTTTCCTACGAATCTGTATTTCCTGGCACGTTGCTGCCCGGGAAGCCCTCTTCCAAATTCCAGTTTATTATTTAGAGCTCATCAGCAATTTTAACCAGGTTGCTGAGGCAGTATAACCGGCTGGATTCCTGCAGGCCTGGGAACGTTTCAATTACTGCTTCCAATTCATCCCAGCCAGGAACAAATATGCTGTGTTCCAACCCGAACCCTTAACCTTACTTTTGGGGGTGTACCGCCTGATGATAAAAGCAATCATTTTAAAAAATAAATAATACTAGATCCCCCAAAGTTGTGTCATTCTGGCTGTTTATTCTGTGGCTGAAGACCCATTGCAAATTGGGTGGCTGCCTACACACTTATCTGTCCCTGACTCATTCTTTTTTCAAATGAGAATTCATTTATTTTAAATATGTGTACACCACATCTTCATGATTGGGTCTCAAGGCAACTTTCTGGGGTAATAAATGATTGTGAAAAAAATCAACGAATTAATGAGAGGAAGGGCAGTAGCTATTGGAAATGGGAGAAAGCAAGAGGAACTGAAATTTATACTTTTGCCCAACTAGGAATGGAAGGATTTGTCAGTTTAAGTTACTCATTTTTGGAATCCTCATTTTTCCAATTTGAAATTTGAGTCTCCACATTTCTGCAGCAATTAAAAAAAACCTCGTGAAAACCCACAAGCATTTTAGAGTGGATTTCACCTAATAATTACATTTTTTTTTCCATATACAGTTTTGACAAAGCTACACATTTTTGTAAGCCTTTTCCCCTAATAGAATGCATTCTTCTAAGTTATTTTCATCAAGGCATCAACTTCCATGCACACTTTGCCCTAATAGAAGATTTTTTTGGTGAACCTTGGTTGGTTGGAGAACTGCATTGCAAAATTCAGAGAAAGTTCAGTTGCGAAAGACAGCTCCATTTCAATTCTCAGATCATTTCAGCAGCCGCAAACCTGATCAGCTTGCCTTTAAACTTGAACTGAATTGGAAACCACCACTACCCATGTCTACTCCTCATCATTCCAGTTCCAAAGGTCATCCTCTTCCGCTGAGTTATGGAAGCTCCTTGTTTTCCTAGTGGACCTTTCAAACGCCTTTGCCCTGTCTTTTTGAAAATCCCAATTTGGAGATGGTCAAGAGCTGAGAAACAAACTCGCTTATGGAAGCTATACTTCTGACACTGCTTCCTGAAACATGGGGATCTCTAGATGGTGTTGGCTATTTATTTTAGGATGGTTGGATGCATATCCAGATGTGGACGTCTGCGTAGAAGCTTCCTTCCTGGCTGTCAAGACGTCAGCTTTCAGAACTTACATGAAATGTCCCACAGAGCTATTGGCAGACCCACATTGAAAAAGATTCATTCAGTACAGAGGTGTAGGCAAACTTTCTTAGAGGAGAGGCTGTGAACTTCAGACACAGTCCACAGAGAAGTCTCTAAGTATTATTGCTGGGCTGTGATTGTTCGTATTTGGTCAATCAAGCTGAAACTTGTCGCAGTGTTTTAACCTTCCCTCCCTCCCTCCCGTCGGCTGTTTCGACAGTTCGTCACTGAGCCTCTTTCTGAAAAGTGTGTGCTCCTTTGAACATAGGAAGGTATGTTCATACAGAGTCAGACCATTGATCTATCTTGTTCAGTATTGTCTGGCAGCTGCCCTCCAAGGCTTCGGGGAGGAGACATTCCCAGCCCCACCTGGAAAAGCCATGGGGTATTGATCCTGGCACCTTCTGTGGGCAAGAGAGTTGTACCCAGTAGTCGGACATCTGCCTTGCATGTCGAAGGTCCCGAGTTCAAAATCTGGCATCTTAAGGTCAGACTGCATCCTCCTGGTGGTGTTGAACTTCCGCTATCATCTGTCCTGACTGTTGTCTGAGGCTAATGGGAGTTGTAGTCCAAAATGTCTGAAGGCCACCATGGTGGGGAAAGCCCTCAGCTAGATGGACCAATTCAATTATTCTGCAATGATTCTGGGCATGCTTACTTGGGAATAAAGTCCAGCTCTGTTCTGTGGGACTTAGATCAATGTGTAATAATAATAATAATAATAATAATAATAATAATAATACCCTGCCTGTCTGACTGGGTTGTCCCAGCCACTCTGGGTGGCTTCCAACATACATAAAAACATAATAAAACAGTACACATTGAAAGACTTCTCCACACAGGGCTGCCTTCAGATGTCTTAAAAGTCATCCAAGTGGCTTAAAAGGCACTCCTTTTTTAGGCTGTCCTAGGACCACTAAACCTAATCTGATATAGACAGGCAGCTGCCTTTCATCCTTGGGAAGGGGGCACCTAAACCAAGGTGCCCTTTCAATCATCATCATCTCAGACAGGTGGCCAAGAGCAATGGGTTGGGTTCAGACCAAACAAGTTGCACTTAGACCCTATGGAAATCCATGTTTTCAAAAAGCGGTTAGCCATGGCTGGGGATAAGCAAACATGTCGGCTTCCCTGTTTCTCAGTTTCTTATTTTCCCAGTATTAAAGTTCTCCATATTTCCACATCTGGTTGAAGCTTCCTTTTAAAATCCTCTTGAAAACTCACCAGCCATTTCCTAAAGATTTCTCCCGATACACACATTTTTTTCGTCAAGCCATCTTTGTCAAGCCAGCTTCGCAGATGTGCTATGCACATTTATACACTTGCTTCACCCTGACGAGTGTGTTTTTCAGACACATCGCTGCACTGCAAAATGTGGAGAAGTGCAAGATCTCTGCGCAGAATGCCTGTCCTTAAGAGCCGGTTGCTGGATCAGGCCAAGAGCCCATCTAGTCCAGCATCCTGTTCAAACAGTGGCCGACCAGAGGCCTGCAGGTAACCCACAACCAGGATTCGAACACAAGCCCCACCTGTGGATCCCAGTAACGGGTATTCAGAAGCTGCTCAGTCTCTCTTATACCAAAGCTTAAAAAGTTAGGAAGCTGCCTTGTACCAGAGCACATCACTCATGGGCCATCAGCTGACCACATAGTGGATGGATTCTTGCTAAGAATGCTGGACTGGACGTGATCCAGCCGAGAGGTGCTCCCAAGCAAGAGTTGGGCACTTGTTCAGAGGAAAGGCTGTATCTCAGGGGTAGATGGGATGATTTTCATGGAGAACGTCCTCAGTTTAATCGCAGACATCTCCAGGAAGGGATGGGAGGAACAGATTCCCTTCCCCAAGCTGGGAACTGTGAACAGTTTTGGTCTGACAGTAGAAGACATCTCCCTATATTCCGATGGTCTCATCAGACGCAGATTGGTTAGGATTTAGATCATAGGTCTGCATAACTTTAGCACACATGGGTGGGCTTCCGGAATCCAGTAAACGAAGGAGATCGCACAAGACTTTGAGCGTAGCCCAACTCGAGTCAAGACCCAGTGGTTTGGTGAGACCCTAATATCACCTCTGGGTTCTTTATCCCTTTCCCCAGTTCTGATCCCAACCCCCACATCTCTTTCATCCCAGATCTTTTCGCTTCCCAGGGACATTTCGTTGGCACGTCAGTCGGACGACGGCGCTTGCTCCACCAAGACCTGTAGAGACACGTCCTCAGAAACTTCCTAGCTACATTCCAGGCTGAAAGAAGACCAGCGTCTCGCCGTAGGGTCCTTAGAAAGAAGCCCTTTCCCCCATGCGATAAACAAACAGACGGCGATGTGTTGGATATTCCTTACCTGGCATGATTGTGTTGTGGGCTGTGTGTCTCTCGTCGACCAAAGACTTCTGAGTCCGTCTGCCTGTTTCGTCCTAGCGCTGGCAGGAGTTGGGCTATATGAGATTAGAAACCACCCACCTCTTGAATCCACCCAATGCCTGTGTCACGAGGCCAGTCCCAACTTCCTTTTAGAGAGAAACATTCCCTCCCCTCCTGTGGCTCAGACACTCTTTTTGGGGCGTTCCTCCTCTGCAACTCACCTGGCATCAGCAGGCAAGCCGTTGCAAAACCAGAGGATGCGCCTCATGGTCCTTCTCGTTCTTCCTGCTGGTGATGCAGAGCATCGCCCACGCTCTGCGCTGGTGTGTAAGGCCCAAGGTATGGGCAGCCAGAGCGGCCAGGGTGTATTAAAAAAAACCTTACACACCAGCTATGCTTTAAACAAAAAAGCATTAACCCAGTATCCTGCCTCCAAGAGGGGGCAGCAGTACCAGATATTACAGACAAAGGGCACAGCAGTGCCAAAGCCTCAATGGTTAACTTCATTGTCGATGGAGACAATTGGCGAACAGAAAAAGAGGGATGTTAGTATATAGATGGACCTCTGGTCGGAATAAAATTGCTGAGTATAGCTGGGCCGTTGATCTGAACCAAGGTCTCGGTGATTCATTGCACTGCCAGTGCTGATGGGCTTTTGGGAGACAGCTGGGTGCAAAGAGGATGTTTGGCATAGATGGACCTCTGGTCTGAACCAAAATACAGTGGTACCTCAGGTTAAGAACTTAATTCGTTCTGAAGGTCCGTTCTTAACCTGAAACTGTTCTTAACCTGAGGTACCACTTTAGCTAATGGGGCCTCCTGCCGCCACGCGATTTCTGGGAAGGAAGGCAAAAGGTGCAATTTCAGCCCATGCACAATCTAACCCTTCCCCCTGTCCATCAAATTGATATTGATGCCAGTGATGCCAAATGATTGACATGGGGGTGTGGATTGGGGGAAATGGCCTTTTAGGCCAAACTGGGTATATTAGATAGACAGGTGGATAGCTGTGTTGATCTGTCATAGTCATAATAAATAACATGATGGAAGATGGAAAAATCTTTTTCAATAATTCCAGTGGCACCTTCCCCCAAACCACATCCCCATGTCAATCATTTGACGTCACTGGCATCGATATCAACTTGACGCACAGGGGAAAGGATTAGATTGTGTATGGGCTGAAATTGCCCCTTCCGCCTCCTTCTCCAGAAAACTGGTATGCAACTAAAGCACCAAGACTTAACCCCTACTCATCAGCTGATGAGCAGAGAGTTCAGTCCTGCAGGGTGGTGCATTTCCTGTGGGGAAAATCTGGCAGGGAGGTGCAGCCATCCGCCTATCAGTTACCTGACATTATCAAGGCCACAGATGATGGTTACTTGATAAATCACCTTCATGGTGATTGGAGGGGTATTATTGTTTACCTCGATCTGTAGGCGAACCTCCTTAATTTTGCACAGCTATCCTTTGAAATCCACACTTCTCCAGATTTTTGCAGTGCAGTCAAGTCTTGTCTACAAAAAAATGCATCTGCTGGGGGTAAATTATGCCCCCAAAATGTATATGATCAGGAACACGACATACAAAAATGCATTATATTGTGGGCAGCGCTGGATTTAGGTTTGATGAGACCCTAAGCTACTGAAGCCAATGGGGCCCTTTTTATGCCCAACTGTCCTTTGTCAACAACAAATTGTCGCTGTTTTTTGTGTTGAATATATGCTATATGGTAATTTATGGACCTAATAGGTATCTAAAGCCATTTGCACATAACAAAATAGGAGCCTACATAACACAACATCTTAAAAAGCAGAGACATCACCTTGCCAACAAAGGTCCATATAGTTAAAGCTATGCTTTTCCCAGTAGTGATGTCTGGAAGTGAGAGCTGGACCATAAAGAAGGCTGACCGCCGAAGAATTGATGCTTTTGAATTATGGTGCTGGAGGAGACTCTTGAGAGTCCCATGGACTGCAAGAAGATCAAACCTCTCCATTCTGAAGGAAATCAGCCCTGAGTGCTCACTGGAAGGACAGATCCTGAAGCTGAGGCTCCAATACTTTGGCCACCTCATGAGAAGAGAAGACTCCCTGGAAAAGACCCTGATGTTGAGAAAGATGGAGGGCACAAGGAGAAGGGAATGACAGAGGATGAGATGGTGGGACAGTGTTCTCGAAGCTACCAGCATGAGTTTGACCAAACTGCGGGAGGCAGTGGAAGACAGGAGTGCCTGGTGTGCTCTGGTCCATGGGGTCATGAAGAGTCGGACACAACTAAACGACTAAACAACAACACAACACAAAACACTGTTGCTGTATGTAGGTTTTATTTTATTTGTTTTTTATCTTATATTTTGGAAATGTAAATCCAGGTTTTTTTTCCTTTAATTTTTTTGGGGGCCCCCAAGAGAGTGGGGCATTAAGCTATAGCTTGTTTAGCTTATACATAAATCCAGCATTGACTGTGGGGAACAGCCTTGCATTTCAATCAGCTCCCCCCCCCCACTTTCCGCAGTTTTCCTAGACTTAAAACGATATGTATTTTATGTACATGTTTGCTATTTACATATTGGGAAGGCCAGTGCCCCACAGTGTTTGACTGTCTCGATGTGACATTGCAATTAAAGAAATCTTTGTAGAGTCGTCATCGTCTGAATTGATCGATCAATTAAAGCATCGTCATAGAGTAGGAATATTGCAATAGTGTTGAAGCAAGAAGGATTTCCCTTCATTTTTCAAGGTGATTAAGTATGCATCGCTGAAGGCCTTATCTTTAATAGAAGAGGCATTTCCTGCTGTGTGTGAGAAAGACAGAGGAATGCTAAGTTAATTCTGAGGTCGGAGAAGAATTTGAGGTTTTGCTTTTAAATCAAGGTATGCATATCTAAGAACCTTGCAATGTTAAGAATTCAGTGCCTGGCTTCACATGTTTTCCTTTTCCCTTCCCATCGCATTTTCCTTTTGTGTTGTGTCTTTTTAACAGGCAAGCCCCAGAGCAAGGACTCTGCTCATTTTATTGATCTGTAAGCTGTTCTGGGAGCTTCTCTGGCCAAAGAGCAGGAATGCTCTGAATAAAAAAATAAGTAAATAGAAAGATTACAGTCTGTATCGTTTTAGGAGAGATGTTCCTCTTGGATTACTGAATGATGATTGGTATGTGGGAGTTTATGGGATGTGAGGCATAGCTCTTCATACATAAGAAAACCATTTTGAAGTAATGACCAAATGCTTCGAGGCAGCAGAAAGGCTCCACAAGATCAGTATAAATTTAGACGCCAGCAGTGAGGGTATGAATGAAGCCATAGAGATTTTATTTTCCTCTAGTGAAAAGCACAAAATAAAAATAAAAATGGCAGGGACATTTCAGAACACAAATAAAATGGATGGAATGAAAAAAAGTAACCTAGGTACAAATAGAATTAGAATCAATTTTACTTTTATTGACCTATACAAAATCCCTGTAGATTTAAGAGAGCTTATGTGCTTTAAGCTACATGAAACCAGATGTTCCCTACTGGAGCTACAACTTCCACCATCTCTGCCCGTTGGCCACGCTGACAGAGTCTGATAGGAGCTGGAGCCCGAGGACATTGCTGAACTACACCTCCCATAATCCCCGTCCACTGGGCATGCTCATTCAGGCTGATGTGAGTTCGGAGCTCAAGAACATTGTGGAACTACGACTTCCATTGTCATTGAGCATTGACCATACTGGCAGCAAGGGCTGATGGGAGTCAGAGTTCCTGCAACAATCAGAGGACACCAGGCTGGGGAAGACGACTCTGGATGACGACATTGGATTCATGGAAAGAGATATGGTAGAGGGTTAATGTGTTGTAGTGATTAGAGCGTGTGGTATAATAATAATTATTATTATTTATTTATTTATTTATTTATTTATTTATTTATACCCTGTTTATTTATTTATTTATACCCTGTTCATCTGGCTGGGTCTCCCCAGCCACCTTGGGTGGCTTCCAACAAAGTATTAAAACACAGTGGTCTGTTAAACATTAAAAGCTTCCCTAAACAGGGCTGCCTTCAGATGTCTTCTAAAAGTCTGGTAGTTGTTGTTCTCTTTGACATCTGGTGGGAAGGCGTTCCACAGGGTGGGTGCTGCTACTGAGAAGGCCCTCTGCCTAGTTCCCTGTAACCTCACTTCTCGCAGTGAGGGAACCGCCAGAAGGCCCTCAGAGCTGGACCTCAGTGTCCAGGTAGAACGTTGGGGGTGGAGATGCTCCTTCAGGTATGCAGGACCGAGGCCATTTAGGGCTTTAAAGGTCAGCACCAACACTTTGAATTGTGCTCAGAAACGTACTGGGAGCCAATGTAGGTCTTTCAAGACTGGTGTTATGTGGTCTCGGCGGCCGCTCCCAGTCACCAGTCTAGCTGCCGCATTCTGGATTAGCTGTAGTTTACAGGTCACCGTCAAAGGTAGCCCCACATAGAGCACATTGCAGTAGTCCAAGCGGGAGATAACTAGAGTATGCACCACTCTGGCGAGGCAGTCCGTGGGTAGGTAGGGTCTCATCCTGCTTACCAGATGGAGCTGGTAAACAGCTGCCCTGGACACAGAATTGACCTGCGCCTCCATGGACAGCTGTGAGTCCAAAATGACTCCCAGGCTGTGCACCTGGTCCTTCAGGGGCACAGTTACCCCATTCAGGACCAGGGAGTCCTCCACACCTGCTTGCCCCCTGTCCCCCAATAACAGTACTTCTGTTTTGTCAGGATTCAGCCTCAATCTGTTAGCCGCCATCCATCCTCCAACTGCCTCCAGACACTCACACAGGACCTTCACCTTCACTCACTCTCAGCCTAACTACCTCACAGGGTTGTTGTGAGAATAAAATTGGGAGGAGGGGAACGTATGCCACCTTGACCTCCTTGGTCAAGCACATGGCTTCCTTCAAAGAATCCTGGGAACTGTAGTGTGTTTTTTAAAGGGGGGTGATGGGGGATTTAATTCTGTTAGGGGTAAACTACAGTTCCCAAGACCAGGATCTGGGAGACCAGGGTTTGAATCCCTCCCACTCGGCCATGGAGCTGACTGGGAGACCTTGGGGCAGTCTCTCACTCTCAGCCTGACGTCCTCACAGGGTTGTTTGGGGGGAGTCAATGGCGAGGAGGAAAAGTCAGAACGGAAATGCAACAAATGAAAGGTTAAATAATTCTTTTTTAAAAAAATAAATCTTTATTAATTTAAAATACAATCATACAACAATGGTAAGTATAACAAGATTAAGCACAAAAAGGAAAAGGAGAGAAAAAGAAAAAAAGAATTCATCACATCAAAAAAGACGAAAAGGGGTTTAAAAGAAACAAGAAAAGAGAAAAATAACAATAAAAAGAACCAAATGTTTATACAACATCATGTCTTATCCAATAAAGTTTTCTGGGGGAAAAAACTTCCAATCTTTCTCATTATACTTTTTCTATTGTCTTGATTTTATCGCACAGTTTGTTTTATATCTTTTTCCATACATTCCTCTTGGATGGTTATTCCATTTATTTATTAAATAATTCATGTCTTGTGTTTTCAAGGGAATCAAAGGACTCGCTGCCCAGTCCATGAGGACGTCCTTCCTGAGGTTCTTAATGCAGGAGTTTCCCCGATTTATCAGCTCTGAGCCTTAAATGTTTATTTTTATTTATTTACTTATTAGATTCATATTCCGCCCTCCATCATAAGATTCTCACGGCAGTTCACAGAATAAAATGCAGGATAAAAACATGAAACTATCCTATTGTAAAAAAAAGAAAGTGTGAGGGATATTTCCTATCAAGCCTACCCTCCGGGGAACAGCTCACACCCTGGATCATTATGGGATGTGTGTGTCATCACTCCAGTTTGGCTGGCAAGGAAGGCCTTGCTGTCATGACCGCCTTGAGCTTCTGTGCTTCAATCTGCAATTCTGACAAGGAGCTCAAGGTTGGGCAGGTGTGGCACCTGTGAGACAAGCCTCCTTTGTATAACAGGGATCCCAGTCCTTGTCTGAACCTAATCAGACTCATTGCTGTCAACAGAAGGAAAGGGGGAAAATGCCTTTATTCCAAACACATCAGGAAATCCTTTTAACATAGTGTGTGGGAAGTTGTCCAAAGGTTAACACCAGCGTCACACCAAGATGATACAGAGGAGAGGGTAGACGGCATCTTCTCTCGGAGAATGCCTGACTTTCGGGCCAATTAAAGATCCAATTAACAGGAGAACCTCTGCTTCTTAATGGCGGCGTAGGAGGGTTTTTGCCAGGTGAAGTGTTTTTGCACTCAGCGCCTCCCTGCCCCACACAGTCCATGCCAGAGCGAGAGCCAGGTACCGAGATGGACTGCGAGTGAAGCCCGTTCCTCCCTTCCCTGGGAGGAATTTCCAAGAACTATTTGCCCTCTGTCGTTCTTGTTTTTCTTCGCCTTCGATTCCCACAATGTCTTGGGGGCTGCTTCCATTAAGGCAGATAGGAACCGGAAACCTGACTGTCTGGATAGACTCGACTAACCAAAAATGTTTATAGCAGGTGCTGAAAAGAGTTCAGTGAAGGCGCTTGCTTGATGTCAAGAGGCAGGGGGTTCCCAAGAGCAGGTGCTGCCACACTAAAATAACGAGTTCTTATATGTGGAATAATAATAATAATAATAATAATAATAATAATAATAATAATAATAAATTTTATTTATATCCCGCCCTCTCCAGCCAAAGCCGGGCTAACATCAAATGTATAACACATTAACATAAAATCAGACAATCAATTAAATACATCCTCAAATCAGATCAGGATCAGAATAAAATCCAATCAGATGGCAACCCGCAGATTTAGGGTTGGGGACCTTAAATGCTCACCCGGCCCAACTGTTTGTGCTGAACTTATATGGGCCTGTGAGAAAAATTGGGAAGCCACTTTCATGCAAACTTATGAAAGGGAAGAGGGAGTCAGACTGAACGCCTGGCAGAAAGGCCTGGCAGAACAGCTCCATCTTGCAGGCCCTGCGGAAAGATGTCAAGTCCCGCAGGGCCCTAGTCTCTTGTGACAGAGCGTTCCACCAGATTGGAGCCACAGCTGAAAAATCCCTGGCTCTGGTTGAGGCCAGCCTAACCTCTCTGTGGCCTGGGACCTTCAGGATGTTTTTGTTTGAAGACCGTAAGTTCCTCTGTGGGACATACCAGGAGAGGCGGTCCCGTAGGTAAGAGGGTCCTAGGCCGTATAGGGCTTTAAAGGTTAAAACCAGCACCTTAAACCTGATCCTGTACCCCACTGGGAGCCAGTGCAGCTGGTATAGCACCGGGTGAATGTGATCTCGCAGCGAGGACCCCATAAGGAGTCTTGCCGCGGATAGTTGTCCCCCGTGTTTCAGAGTCCAGAAGGTCTGAGATTCGGCAGGAATCCTTGCTTTCGACTTTCTTGGATACTTCTGTATGCATTTAAATTGCGTAGGTTAGATAAGTCACGTGATTTTGTAACACAGAACAGCAAGACAAATAATGTCGTTTTTGGTGGAAGACGAACTGCGGCAGAACAGAAGCAAGGCTGCGTGCGGAAAATGCAGGGCAGAATGGAGAAGGATGCCTTCTCATACCCTTAGCTATAATCACTGCCAATCAATTCAGTCTTCCCAGGGATTTTTTTAAACTAGCCCAGTGAACTTCATTATAACAAACTGTTTCATTCCTATGTAGCCCTAAAGAGTGTCAAGATGAGCTGGAGGGCAGTATCGAGCAGTGGTTAGAGTGCATATGAGGGAAGAGCTTTGTCACTTGCAAGGCTCCCTGGATGGCCTCGGGTAGGTTCCAGATCTCAGCCAAATTATCACAGCACAGATAAATAAGATTAGACTAATAAAGCACTTTGCATGCAGAATGATGACAGCCGGTGATAAACAGCCTTTGGTTTGAGCCTCAGAAAATTGGATCCTTTGCATTCCATCTTTGAAACTATTCAAGGCATGAAATATTTCTGGCGTCACCTTGGCATGTCTCCATCTGGAGGCTTCCCAGATTCCTGGCCTCTCAAGCACCCACATCCTGTGGCGGAGAGTTCCACAGTGTAATTGTCACGTTCGTCTGATTAAAAAAAAAACACTTCCTTTTCGTAAGTCTGGAATGTGGTACCATCAACCCTCTCATCGTTAGTAGCAGACAACAGATGACATCACCTTGATGGGAATGGAAAGGTGGGTTTTTAATTAGCAGGAAATGAGCTGATGAAAACAAAGAAAGAAAATAAGCGAGAAAGGGAAACAGCATGTAGACATCGGGTGTAGTAACACCACGTGGCCTCAGCCTAGATGATGATAGTACTAGCAGCATCACAGAGCTTCTGTGAATGAATGAATGAATGAATGAAGCCCTTCTGAACATTCCATCCTCAACGTTCTGTAAATGTCCCTTTGGAAACACCATCCCCTCGTTTTGATCAGAGCAGCTGGTGAAGGAGGAAACATTTTGCCACATCATCATCATCATCATCATTATTATTATTATTTTAAAAAACAACACTGATTTGTTAATCATATATCTATTTACAGTGGTACTTCAGGTTACAGACGCTTCAGGTAACAGAGTTCGCTAACCCAGAAATAGTACCTCGGGTTAAGAACTTTGCTTCAGGATGAGAACAGAAATTGCGCAGCAGCGGCGCAACAGCAGCAGGAGGCCCCATTAGCTAAAGTGGTGCTTCAGGTTAAGAACAGTTTCAGGTTAAGAACGGACCTCCAGAACGAATTAAGTTCTTAACCCGAGGTACCACTGTATAGCATAAGATTTATACACCGCTTGATTGTAAACAAACAAACTCAAAGCCATTTCCGGAAAAAAGAATTAAAAAACGATCAAGAAAACCAGTCAAGGATGCCAGGAAACAAGGGGTTATGTTCACATGTGGTGGGGGTGTAAATATGTACATTTTTATTTTTTATTTTTTGGCAAAGTGTGTTTAAGGATATAACAGAAATCACTGGGTTAAAGGTGACCAAAAGTCCAGAAATAGAGTTATTATCAATTTATGATGGGGTGGAAGGTTCGCAGGCTATGAAGGACTTGCTCAGAAATGTATTGACAGCTGCACAAATTATGATAGCTAGGAAGCGGAAGGGGCAAGCAGAATATAAAATGGGACAATGGTATAAAGAGGTGTGGGATATACCGTATTTTTCGCTCTATAAGACGCACCAGACCACAAGACGCACCTACTTTTTGGAGGAGGAAAACAAGAAAAAAATTATTCTGAATCTCAGAAGCCAGAGGAGCAAGAGGGATCGCTGCGCAGTGAAAGCAGCGATCCCTCTTGCTGTTCTGGCTTCTGGGATAGCTGCGCAGCCTGCATTCGCTCCATAAGACGCACACACATTTCCCCTTACTTTTAGGAGGGAAAAAGTGAGTCTTATAGAGCAAAAAATACGGTAGCTCTTAATGATAAATTAACATGTGCCATTAAGGTAAGACGGGGAATACGCAGGAGAAATGATTTTGAGGAGATATGGAGGGTGTTTGCTGAATTTGTACTGTTAAAACGGGAAGGGGTCAAGCCATCACAAGAGGTGTTGAAATTTTGGGAGGCTGGATAGTTACAATGGGATGGTATCGGTGGTGGGGTGCACATTTTGATTCTTATTTATTTATGATTATTACTTTGTCAAAATAAAATTCTAAAACAGTCAAAAACAACTATTTAAAACATTAAGACAAATAAAATCCGTGATACACTAAAAAGAGATCAAAGCACACATCAGCGCCCTATGCGTCTGAGTACAGGTAAAGGTAAAGGGACCCCTGACCATTAGGTCCAGTCGTGACTGACTCTGGGGTTGCGGCGCTCATCTCGCTTTATTGGCCGAGGGAGCCGGCGTACAGCTTCCGGGTCATGTGGCCAGCATGACTAAGCCACTTCTGGCGAACCAGAGCAGCGCACGGAAACGCCGTTTACCTTCCCGCCAGAGCAGTACCTATTTATCTACTTGCACTTTGACGTGCTTTCAAACTGCTAGGTTGGCAGGAGCAGGGACCGAGCAACGGGAGCTCACCCCGGTGCGGGGATTCGAACCGCCGACCTTCTGATCAGCAAGTCCTAGGCTCTGTGGTTTAACCCACAGCACCACCCGCGTCCTATGCGTGTGAGTAGGAGATGACTAAACAAACATGTTTTTATCAGGTGCCAAAAAAAAGAGTTCAGTGAAGGTGCCCGTCTGATGTCACTAGGCAGGGAGTTCCAAAGTGTGGGTGCAGCCACACTAAAATATTGTTTTCTTACAAATGTGGAATGGGTGTTACGCGGTCGAGTAGGCGTCAATGGAATAAGGCGATCTTGCAGGCCAGCTGGCCCCAAGTTGCTAAGGGCTTGGTATACTAATAGTAACAACTTGAACTTGGCCCAGTGGCAAATGGGCAACCAGTACAAATCTCTGAGAGCAGGATTTTTGTGCTGACAAAGCTTCACTCCTTTCAACAATTGTGCTGCAGTATTCTGAAATGTAGGGATGCGGGTGGCGCTGAGGGTTAAACCACAGAGCCTAGGACTTGCCGATTGGAAGGTCAGCGGTTCAAATCCCAGTGACGGGGTGAGCTCCTGCTGCTCTGTCCCAGCTCCTGCCAACCTAGCAGTTCGAAAGCACGTCAAAGTGCAAGTAGATAAATAGGTACCACTCTGGTGGGAAGGTAAGCGGCATTTCCGTGCGCTGCTCTGGTTTGCCAGAAGCGGCTTAGTCATGCTGGCCACATGACCTGGAAGCTGTACGCCGGCTCCCTCAGCCAGTAAAGCGAGATGAGTGCCACAACCCCAGAGTCGGCCACGACTGGACCTAATTACCTTTACTTATTCTGAAATGTACCTTTCTATGTATCTTTTTCTGTGCTTTTCCGTTTTATACATTTCACTAATTTTACAATCATTTTAACATTTCAAAACTTGGCTTCCTTCGCCCTCTTTCTGTGGTCCCTTTATTTTTTAAAAAATATCTTCTGCATATCCAAATTAACTTAATTTGCTCATTTGTTCAATATATACTCTTATAAAACTGCAGGTGATTACAATAATCCTGCCAATGTTCTTATCTGTTTACAACTTATCTGTAATATTCAATAAACCATTTCCATTCTTTTATGAAAAGATTGTTATCTTGATTTCTTATTCTTCCGGTAACTTTTGCCATTTCTGCATATTACGTTAGTTTTTGTATCCATTCTTCCTTTGCTGGTACTTCTGCTTCTTTCCATTTTTGGGCAACTAACATTCTTGGCTTTCTTTCTATGTATCAATCTCTTTATAATGGTCAATGGCCAGTATTCGAAAAGACGCGTTGTTCAAATATATAAAATAGTACCAATCAAAACAGAGAATCATCAGAATGATAATTACTAATAATTGCATCATACTAAAAGACTCCAGCCACAAGTAACAAAATGGAAAGTTTACTAAAACCACTCCCTGGTGACATTTACATTCAGCGACACAAAAATAGCCACCCTGGAAGGGATGGAAGTGTTCTGATCTGAAAGGAGCAGCAAAATATTAAACATACTGGAATTTTTGTGAAAAGTGTTCAGTATATACAGATGTGTGTGTATGTGTGTGAGAGAGGGCGGAGAAACCTTAACCCTAAATTACAAAAGGGTAGTATTTTAGGGGAGATCTCTTTGCGAAATGCGTATATTAGGCACAACCTGCATGCAAGCATGTATATATTGGGATAAATATGACTGAAACGCGGTAGAATTTTCATGCAGACTTTTAATTAAAAATAAATAAATCCACAAATTTCACTATAATGGATAAAATTACTCGCAACCTGAGATTTTGACAAGGGCTGGAACCACCCAGACACTTTTTATATGATTTCGCATTCCTGTATCACATGTCACCATGTTTTAGACCAGGGGTGTCCAACGTCCAAGAAGATCATGCGATTGACCAGGATCAACCAGGGACAGCCCATGATAGACCGGTTGCACAGGCCTGTTTTAGACAATCCTCACCACAGGCCTGGCCGATCTTGAACTAGACTTGGTAACCAGAAAAGGCTAATATTCTTTATGTGAAAGCAAAATTAATGACACTTTTCTTCTCATGACTAAAGGTAAAGATAAAGGGACCCCTGACCATTAGGTCCAGTCGTGGATGAGACTGGAGTTGCGGCGCTCATCTCGCTTTACTGGCCGAGGGAGCGAGCGTACAGCTTCTGGGTCATGTGGCCAGCAATACAATAATCTATTAAACATTAAAAGCTTCCCTAAACAGGGCTGCCTTCAGATGTTTTCTAAAAGTCTGGTAGTTGTTGTTCTCTTTGACATCTGGTGGGAGGGCGTTCCACGGGGCGGGCGCCACCACCGAGAAGGCCCTCTGCCTGGTTCCCTGTAACTTGGCTTCTCGCAGTGAGGGAACCGCCAGAAGGCCCTCGGAGCTGGACCTCAGTGTCAGGGCAGAACGATGGGGGGTGGAGACGCTGCCTTAAGAGCGAGGGCATGGCAGTGAAGATGCTGCCCCAAACTCCTTGGAATGCGCAATGATACGCAAAGATTCATCACCACCGCAATATTTTATCCTCTGTCCCTTTCCTGTGACATGGTGAGAATCTTCGGTAAACATTCCTGGAATGTTTCCATCCCTTCCTCAACAATGATGGAGCGGGATGCCTTGATGATAAAGGGAGAAACTAGTTGCAGGGATTAGGAAATGGTTGGCTCAGCCGTAGAATAAGTCACTGCCTTCATGCGAGGAATTCCAGAGTTCCTTCGTCCTAGTTTCTGGTCACATATCTGAGCGACTACATCATTTCTTAGAAGCAGACAGCCGATCCAGCTTTTCATTGCATAAGGATGACACAAGGGTTGCTAAGACAAGGACGGGGAACCTTTTTCGACCTGAGGGGAGCGTTCCCTGCTTCACAATTTCCTGGGGACTACATGGGCGGGGCCAGGGGAAACAGTGGGCGGGGCAACAACCGCCAACTTTGTGCAATTTATACAATGAATTGAACTGCGCCTTTGTGCAGACACTGAGGTCCAGCTCCAAGGGCCTTCTGGCAATTCCCTCACTGCGAGAAGTGAAGGCACAGGGAACCAGGAAGAAGGCCTTCTCGGTAGTGGCACCCGCCCTGTGGAACATCCTCCCATCAGATGTCAAGGAAATAAACAACTATCTGACTTTTAGAAGACTTTGGAATGCAGCCCTGTTTAAGGAATTTTTTAATGTTTGAAATTTTATCATGTTTTTATATATTTTGGTTGCCATATTTCAAATGTTATTGAGCTTTTCATAGTTTTGCCCAAAGTTGTCGAACTTTTCTGAGCTATTTTTAACGAAATCCATCCGGACACTGTTTCCGACTCCCAGATGTCCGGGAAATTCCAGATGTAGGGCATCCCTATTACAGTGGTGCCTTGGGTTACATACGCTTCAGGTTACAGATGCTTCAGGTTACAGACTCCGCTAACCCAGAAATAGTACCTCGGATTAAGAACTTTGCTTCAGGATGAGAACAGAAATCGCCCTGTGGCAGCAGGAGGCCCCATTAGCTAAAGTGGTGCTTCAGGTTAAGAACAGTTTCAGGTTAAGAACAGACCTCCAGAACGAATTAAGTTCTTAACCCGAGGTACCACTGTATATACTTTGGAAGCCGCCCTGAGTGGCCCCAGCCAGGCAAAGCACAAGAAAAAGCAACAAAGCCAGGGAACCAAAACTCAAACGACTCAGGTGGCTAACACAAAATATCTAAGCAAAGTATCACGGCACACCCTCGTTATCCTAGCTCATCAATATACATCAGTATTGCCTTGGAATGTTTTCTTTTTTTCCTCCAGGAGTTTTCACATTGTGTGTGCGTGTGTGTTTATACAAGGAACGAAGCACCATAAAAGGATTGTTGC
Source organism: Podarcis raffonei (assembly GCF_027172205.1). Classification (NCBI taxonomy): domain Eukaryota; kingdom Metazoa; phylum Chordata; class Lepidosauria; order Squamata; family Lacertidae; genus Podarcis; species Podarcis raffonei. Next base: position 7,967,624 of record NC_070617.1, on the reverse strand, counting down.
CTCCTCCTGAGTCCGGGCTTCCCTCTTCTGACACATAGGCTGGTGACAAACCAATTCCCTCCCACTCTTTTGCCATCCCCGATTCCGAAATAGCACAGCCTCTGGGAAGCCTGCGGGCGAGACATGGAGGCACCAGCCCTTCCCTGTTATTTTGCCTCCAGCAGGTGGAAGTCAGAGGTAAACTGCCCCTGAACATTGAGGCTCGAGGATTATTGTGTGACTGTCGAGTACCATTTTCCAAGTGCCGATCTTCAATACAGTCAAAAGCAGGGGTAGGCAAGCTAAGGCCCATGGGCTGGATGCGGCCCAATCGCCTTCTTGATCTGGCCCTCGGACGGTCCAGGAATCAACGTGTTTTTACACGAGTAGAATGTGTCCTTTTATTTAAAATGCATCTTTTGGTTATTTGTGGGGGCTGCCTGGTGTTTTTACATGAGTAGAATGTGTGCTTTTATTTAAAATGCCACTCTGGGTTATTTGTGGGGCATAGGAATTCGTTCATTTCCCCCCAAAAAATATAGTCTGGCCCACCACATGCTCTGAAGGACAGTGGACCGGCCCACGGCTGAAAAAGGTTGCTGACCCCTGGTCAAAAGCATTCTTTCCCTTTAGACCTTGAGGCTGGCTTGATAATAGAATCACAGGATCACAGAATTGGAGGGGGGGCCATAGGATCATCTAGCTCAACCCCTTGGTGCATATTTTGAGAACCCATTTGTTTCTGTGATTGTAGGTTGTTTTAAGCTGTTCTTAATATTGGGCTTTAATGTTGCAACCTGCCCTGGGGCCTTAGGGAGAAAGGTAGGTAAGTAATAGCAGTAGTAGTAAAACAACAACAGCAACAAACAGGTGGCTGGCCACTGTTTTAAACACTGGGTTTCATCAAATGCCATCCAATTGGGCCAAAACAACATTTTAAGGCCATCTTTTCAAGTGGGCTGAGTGAAGGACAATTTTTATTATTTGTTTCTTACGTTTATATCTCACATTTCTCCAAGAAATTCAAGGTGGCGTACATAGTTCTCCTTCTCCCCATTTGAGCCCCACAACAACCCTTTGGGGTAGGCTAGTCTGAGAGTGAGTGGCTGGCCTGAAGTCAGCTCATGGCTGTGGGCTCAAAGACTCGCTTGCCAGTCTTGTGCGGCTGCGCCTGTGGCTTCCAGGGAGAAGATCTCGCCAGAGGTCTGCGAGATATCGCCAGAACCGAGAAGCCAAAGAAGTGGGGAGAAGCGGCTGCTGCTTCCAGTGAGATTTTTGCAAGATTCCCACGACATCTCTCTGAAATCCTCAGCCACCTCTTCTCACTTATCACGGCGTGGAGGGGACCCCTGGCCGCTCTGGAGAAGTGAGGAGAAACAGAAGCAGAGGTGGCTTGCGAGATCTCAGGTGGGGCTCTCACTGGATGTCGCCAGAACCTGGAAAATGACACTTCTCCTTGCTTCTCTGGTTGCTGGTGAGGTAAAGGGACCCCTGACCATTAGGTCCACTCATGGCCGACTCTGGGGTTGCGGCGCTCATCTCGCTTTTCTGGCCGAGGGAGCCGGCGTACAGCTTCCGGGTCATGTGGCCAGCATGACTAAGCCACTTCTCACGAACCAGAGCAGCGCACGGACAACGCCGTTTACCTTCCCGCCAGAGCGGTACCTATTTATATACTTGCACTTTGAGGTGCTTTCGAACTGCTAGGTTGGCAGGAGCAGGGACCAAGCAACGGGAGCTCACCCCGTCGCAGGGATTCGAACCACCGACCTTCTGATCGGCAAGTCCTGGGCTCTGTGGTTTAACCCACAGCGCCACCCGTGTTCTTGCTGGTGAGGTGCTTGCCCTTAAATTCCACCACCAAGATGGCTGCCTCCGTCTGCCTCATGGATGCAATGCCCTCTCCTTCCGAGCCCCTTCCAGAGACCGTGTCCCGCTCAGATGGGTCCCTCGACAACCTTTTCTCCCAACCAGGCTCCCAGCCCCCTCACCTCCTCTCATCCTGTGACACACTCCCTGCCCATCTAATTAGTCACACCCCACACCTTTGCATCGCAATGTCTATTTACCAGTTCCCATGGAGGCTGAGCAACTTGGCAACTCCATTATGAAACCGCCCCTCGGGCAGAAGAACCTCGGCAGGCGACGACGCAGCCCTGCCTCCGAAGCTCTGCTGAGGCCATCTGGTTCCTTGGCTCTTGGCCGCGTATGCGAACCAACTCCCAGTGAATTGTACGGGGATCTTGAACTCGGGTCCTGCTTGCAAATTTCCCACAGGTGTCTAGATGGCCACAGTGAGAACAGAAAGCTGGACCAGATGGGTCATTGGCCTGATCCATTGGACTCTTCTTATGTTCTCAAACATTCTCTCAAAGCGCACAGGCTTTACACCTCTTTAAGTCCAATTTAATATGTGATCCCTGATAGGTTGGAACATTTATACCACTTGCTGGAAACCTCAGGAGGAAAAAGTTGCTCTGTTGCTCAGCTTGAGAGTTTCCTGTTGAGACAGCTGGTTGGCCCAACAGGCTCTTCTTAAGTGTTTTCAGACAGAATAAGAATAAGAATAATTTATTATTTATACCCTGCCCATCTAGCTGGGTTTCTCCAGCCACTCTGGGCGGCTTCCAGCAGAATATTAAAATACAATGATTCATCAAATATTAAAAGCTTCTCTTAAACAGGGCTGCCTTCAAATGTCTTCTAAAAGTCTGATAGTTGTTTATTTCCCTGAGATCTGATGGGAGGGCGTTCCACAGGGAGGGCGCCACCACCGAGAAGGCCCTCTGCCTGGTTCCCTATAACTAGGCTTCTCGCAGGGAGGGAACCGCCAGAAGGCCCTCGGCACTGGACCTTAGTGTCTGGGCAGAACAATGGGGGTGGAGATGCTCCTTCAGGTATACTGGGCCAAGGCAGGATACACGTGCACCATACATTAAAAGTACTCTTATAGCATATTAAGAGTCATAGAGAATCTTGGGAACTGTAGTTTCTTAAGGCTGCTGAGCTTGCAGAACGACCATTCCCAGCACCTTCAACAAACTACAGTTCCCAAGATTCCACCATGACTCTGGAAGTGGTATAAAAGTGTTTTGAATTGATGGGAAGGGTGTGGCCTGAAAGGCAGAGCTGTGCCAGAATTGTTCCCCTAGTTTCATCAGTTATTGTTGTTGTTGTTGTTTTTATCACTATTATTATTATTATTATTATTATTATTATTATTATTATTACCCTGCCTTTCTCTCAGAACCAGGACTCAGGGCAGCTTACACAAATTAAAAACAACACAGGCAAAGTAGAAAAGGCTAAAAGCATATAAAAGATCATAATGAAAGAGCAATTAAACTCTCATAAAATTACAGCAATATAAAAAAACAAATCTTATTAAACGCAGGCAGTATAAACAGCACAGTGCCGTTAAAAGCTCTTTCCTTTAAAAACAGTTAGTTCCTAAAGGTCTGCTGGAATAAGACAGTCTTCACCTGCCAATGGGAAGCAAGCAAGGAGGGAGCCAGTCTAGCTTCTCAAGGAAGGGAGTTCCGCAGCTTGGGGGCAGCCACCGAGAAGGCCCTGTCCTGCATCCCCACCAAGCAGGGCTGTGAGGGCAGTGGGGCTAAGAAAGGGGCCTCCTCCGAAGGTCTTTCAGGTGGGCCTAAGCTGTATGGGGCTTAGAAGTCATAACCAGCACTTTGAATCGTGCCCAGAAACAGACCAGAAGCCAAGGGAGCTGTTGTATCAAGGGAGCTGTTTACTCCCTACAACCGACTTAATTTCATAGAAATCGTTTTGGAATAGGGTCGCCATGTTTCAAAAAGTGAACATCCAGACAAAAATGGCAACCCTATATTGGAAGTAATTTTACAATACAGTGGTACCTCGGGTTACAGACGCTTCAGGTTACAGACTCTGCTAACCCAGAAATAGTACCTCGGGTTAAGAATTTTGCTTCAGGATGAGAACAAAAATCGTGCGGCGGCAGCGGGATGCCCCATTAGCTAAAGTGGTACCTCAGGTTAAGAACAGTTTCAGGTTAAGAACGGACCTCCAGAACAAATTAAGTTCTTAACCTGAGGTACCACTGTACTGTAAAAACATGAAAAACGATTGCATCATGATATGGTGTGTTTATGTTTATGTTTTTAAACTCTGAGTTGCTTGGATATATTCCTGTGTTTGTAGTTACTGTTGTGTTACCCGTTTGTATGATTTTAACGATCTTGGCTGCGCTAATTTTCAAGGTGGTTGGATGTTGTTCATCATTTCTGAGGGGCTCTTGACAAGAGGGGAAAACCAGGATTGTGTGTGTGTGTGTGTGTGTGTGTGTGTGTGTGTGTGTGGTTCTTCTGGAAGAAGGTACAGGGTTATAAAGACTAGGACTAGCGGCCTGAGAAACAGTTTCTATCCAAATGCGATTTTGGTTTTAAATGCAGTGTAAGGAGTCTCTATGGGAGTATATTGTTTTTAAAAATGAGGTATCAGAGTTTTTAGGGGGCTAACCAGGTTGGGATAGTTGGGATAGCAGGCTTGTTGGTTTTTGAATGTCTTATGTAGATTTTTTCAATTTCATTGTTTTGTATGGGACAATGACAATAAAGATTATCATATCGCGTGCGCACGCGTGTGTGTCTGTCTATCTATCTATCATCTATCTATCTATCTATCTATCTATCTATCTATCTATCTATCTATCTATATCCTTTGTCTGTAGTGGTGCTTGCTGTCTTTATTTGATTCATTGTATTTGATTTAATGTATTCCTGAGCCGCTCAAATCTCAAAGCAGCTTACAAGCAATACATAGCAGGAACATAACAAAATGTAACAGAACATCTTTGGTGGCATCAGGAAAAGCTTTATGGGGGGAGGAGAGAGGGGAAATCTCTGTTTCCAAGACTCAGCTCCCATCTGGAATATGAGACCTGGAATACTGGAGGTTTTTAAGCAGAGGTTGGATGGCCGTCTCTCACAGATGCTTTAGTTGAGATTCCTGGATCGCACGGGGTTGGACTAGATGACCCTCGAGGTCCCTTCCAACTCGACGATTCTACGATTCTATGCATGGTAATTATCCACTCTCACAGCAACCCTGCGAGGGAGGTCATTAACAGGCTGACTGAGCATGAGGGAGAGTGACTTCCTCGCGGCAGCAAAACATCACTGCTTAGACGAATAGAGCAAAGTGGCGATCCTCAGGCTGTAGGGTCAAATGTGGCCCTCCAAGGCTTTGTAGATGGCCCTCAGAACTCTCCCTAGGTAGCAATGCTCGCCGGCCCTGCTTTGCATGCTCCTTGGGTGTTTCTGGCTGGCTGGAATTTCTCCCTGACCTCTGATCATGCCTCTTGCTTCCAGGGATACAGAAGGAAGGGTGAGTGTGTTGGAAAACTAGCTTACTGTAGAACAGTAAACTCTACATCTGTTGCTCTGCCAAAAGATTGCTCAGAAGGGAATGCAACTCTCAGACTGGAAATAAAAGGTCCAGTAGGGACATGGGTGGCGCTGTGGGTTAAACCACAGAGCCTAGGACTTGCCGATCAGAAGGTTGGCGGTTTGAATCCCTGTGATGGGGTGAGCTCCCGTTGCTCAGTCCCTGCTCCTGCCAACCTAGCAGTTCAAAAGCACGTCAAAGTGCAAGTAGATAAATAGGTACCACTCCGGCGGGAAGGTAAACGGCATTTCCGTGCGCTGCTCTGGTTCGCCAGAAGCGGCTTAGTCATGCTGGCCGCATGACCCGGAAGCTGTACGCCGGCTCCCTTGGCCAATAAAGCGAGATGAGCGCCGCAACCCCAGAGTCGGTCACGACTGGACCTAATGGTCAGGGCTCCCTTTACCTTTACCGTTAGAGATCTAGAATCGTTTCAGCAAGGCAGGATCCTGCCAGGCTAGCAACGACATGGATCCGTCCTTAAAGATCCTGTCCCTTAAACGAGATGCGATGAAGGAAAGACAACGAGCCTCCTGCAATCTTTCTTTCCTTGTTTCTTTATTTCATGGATTTATACAAAAATAATAATAATAATAATATGGCAAGCAACACAAGAGGTCAAAACGTTTGGCCATCCGCCCAGCCCAGACTATGGAAACCAAGGATAATTCTTGCCAGATGAGGTGGAAAGGAATGGGACGGATCCAGACCTAACTTGGACACTCGGTGGATAGCTTCATGATGACCACGGCATACCAGATTTGGCTGCAGGGAAGGGTTTCTTCAAAGTATTTCATGGTGGTTCCCATTTGGTGAGTGTTTAGGTCTCAGACCTGTTTGACTTGTCCAGTGGAGACATCAACCCTGACCCCAGAACACCCTTTGCTACCCAACCTCTGCTCTCTCCCACCCAAGAATCACACACAGCCCCAACTCCTAGCCTCTTGCTCTAACCGCTAGCCTCCGCTTCCCTTTCCAGGTGAGGAAATTGAAAGCCATTACCCCTGAGCTTTGCACCCTCTCCCTTAGGCCCCCGGTAAATTGTGCAGAGATGAGTTGAAGGGCCACAGTAAGTATTGGGAAGAAGGAACTGGATCTTCCAAGAATTCACCCCCTGGTGGCTTATCAGGAGGTGAAGGGAAGACCACTCAAAGCTTTCAAATGCATTGAGTTGAAGGACTGCATTCAACACAGCTAGGCCTGATGTTGGAGGCTAGAGGGCGGGGCCACGTTGGAACTCTGGCAGATCAAGGGGTGGAGCCAGTGCAGGAACTGGTGGGTTATGGGCGGAGCCTATATAAATCCAGTCTTTCCAAGCTGGTTCAATCACAACCCATGTTGCCACAGTTGTAGTTGGTTGGGCCAAGATTTGCATTTCTCCAGTGGTCGTAAATTCGTGTTGAGTGCTTGCCTAGGTCCAATCTCCATAGCTTCTCATCTTCTTCCGCCCACCTGATCTGGCACAGCCAAATCCAATCCATTTAATTCAAACTCCATAGCTTCTTTGCTTTGTGAATTTAGAAGACTAAAATAACACCCAAGGAGGAGACCAGGAGCTTGAAAACACAGCTAATGGAAGAAGCATCATCAACGCTATGGAAGCGGGTGAACCAAGATGGACTGGCCAAGCGGGAAACGAATTCCACCACCGAGATCAAAACTTTGGATTGAATGTATAGGTTTATTTTTAAAAATAATAATAACATTTCCAAGGTCTGGAGCAAATAGTATTCTGGATTCCGGATCTAGAGAGAGGAGGGAAACATGGTGCTCTGGGCATTCTAGATCCAGGGGTAAGAGAACTGAAACATAACAAATCTAGAGGCAAGGGCTACTAATTTATTTTAAAAGTAAATCTCCAAAGAGTTCTGGATCAGATCTGGAAGATCTCAAACAAACAGACATGCAGAAGAAGAAGAAGAGTTTGGATTTGATATCCCGCTTTATCACTACCCGAAGGAGTCTCAAAGCGGCTAACATTCTCCTTTCCCTTCCTCCCCCACAGTATGGAGGAGTTTTGGGGGGTCGGCCTGAATTATCAAAACCAGAAAATAGGAAATTTGAGAAAACATCCAGACGGTGAGCTAAAATGACCTCTTAAGGGTCCAGAGCTCCTCCGTTTGAAGGTTCTCGAGTTGAGCGGTCAGGAACCGAGAACGTCAGTGTACCCGGAAAGCTTACAACAATGCCATTCTAGAGTGGACTAGAGTGGTTAGGGTGGGAACCTGGGCTGGGAACTGAAAGTTTCCCAACTTAAAGGCGATCAAGCTCTAGACTTTGATATCCCAGAACCGAGCAAGGGGAGGGGATGGAGAGCACCCCAAAATATTAACACTGCATTGACAACACATTGACATCATGGTGGACAGTCTCTCGTTCTTCCTGTGTAAACGGTCCGAGGCCTTGTGGTTCTGATCCTGCCAGGCGTGCGTTACTTCTTACTCTTTGTGACTCGGCACCCCTTTGCTGCGTCTCCCATGACACTCCAATACTCGCCGAATTGCAGTTTGGCCTCGTCGCCGTCGCCATGGCATTCAATCTTATCGTCCAACGTGCCAACGCTCTGTTGGGAGGAGAAAGAAGCTGTCAAAACCCAGCAGGGAAACCAGAAATTGGATTTACAGTTTGCAGTTTCTTTTTCCAGACTTGGGGGGTTGGACTAGGTGGGCCCAGAGAGAAAAGTGGGCGGGGCAGCAAAGGTCAATAATTTCACCTCCGCGCAGGAGGGCAGTTTCTGTGCCCGTACTCACACATCCCTCTGTATCCTGGCAAGTTAAGAGGCATGGTCAGAATTCAAGGACACATTCCAGCCAGGCAAAAACACTCAGAGAGGATGCCAAGTAGGGGCAAAAAGAGGGCATAGCCTGGAGAGAAGGGGCAAGGCTTAGATGCCTGGAGGGCTGAACCTGAGGTTTCCTAGCCCTGCATTAGAAATCTACCAAGTTCCACTGCTTTTTTCATTTTTAAGTAAAGGTAAAGGGACCCCTGACCATTAGGTCCAGTCGTGGCCGACTCTGGGGTTGCGGTGCTCATCTCGCTTTATTGGCCGAGGGAGCCACCGCACAGCTTCCGGGTCATGTGACCAGCATGACTAAGCCGCTTCTGGCGAACCAGAGCAGCGCACGGAAACACCGTTTACCTTCCCACTGGAGTGGTACCTATTTATCTACTTGCACTTTTGACGTGCTTTCGAACTGCTAGGTTGGCAGGAGCAGGTGCCGAGCAATGGGAGCTCACCCCGTCGCGGGTATTTGAACCACCGACCTTCTGATCGGCAAGTCCTAGGCTCTGTGGTTTAACCCACAGCGCCACCCGCATCCCTTTTTTAGGCAAGTGATAAATACACCTTTATTTTGGGGGGGAGGGGGGTCCTTTCTCCTTTCTGCTGCTCCTTGGAAAAACTGCACCTCTCCCTTTCCCTGCTCCATTCAATGGATGTTTCTGTTCTATTCATTTGTGTCAGGGATGGGGAACCTGCAGCAAGCCTTCCATACATTGTTGGAATGGGGCAACCCAGCCAGATGGGTATTATTATTATTATTATTATTATTATTATTATTATTATTATTAGACTCTAACTCCCATCAGCCCCAGCCAGCAAGGCCAACAGCCAGGTACTGTGGGAACTAAAGTCCAATAACATGGAAGAGCACAGATTCTTCCTTCCCGACTTGTGTGGAACAAGAGAAACAAGGCTACAATCAAAGCATCATCGGAGGAATGTGGACACAATGATCTACCATTACTTCCACAGCTGAGTGTCTCACAACAAGGATCTAGGCCTCCCTTTCCCTCCAAAAAAACTGAGGCCGTGCAGGCATTGTTGAACGCTCATCACCCCTGACAATTGGCCATGCTGTCTAGGTCTAATGGAAGCTGGCTTCAAGAACATTGTTGGACTACAACTCCCATCATCCCTGGCCATTGGCCATTTTGGCTGAAGGGGATGTGGAAGTTGTATTCCCTATGACACGTGTCAGGCCCCAGGTTGAGGGAAGCTGATCTAGGCTGAAGAGAGGAATTGCAACTATTTGGTTTGGAATTGTTCCCCTACATAACGCAGAAACACCCCCCCAAAAAAAAAACCTCTGCCACCCCCCAGCGGACGTCTGTCTTAGATTCTAGGTCTAGATTCTCTTCACCTCTGCTAAGTGTGGCAACCTCTGTCCCACCAAGTCCCTCAGCTCATTGGGGGTGATGCACTCTTTACGGCCCTTGACGGCGTAGCAGTGGAAGTTGTTGATGACGATTTCAATGGCCCTCTCCACATCGGTGAGCTCTTGAGAGTTCTGGGGAAGGAGAACAACAAGGGGTGGAGTTATTGCGAGACGCAAAGCATCAGCACAAGTCTGTGATCTCGAAAGAAGGCAGTCAGACCGGCCCGACTCCCTCCTACGCAGTTACACCCTCCCCGAAACTCCATTAAGACTCCCAAGATTGCATACCATCTCTGGTGAGCAATCTGGAGATGATTATCCATTTCATTCGCACCAAACAGCCCAGCTCCATTACAGAGGAAACCACAACACCCATCCTCTTCTGTGCTAGACCAGATAAGATGTGTCCCATGTCCACAAACAACTCAGTCCAGAACGAATCATATCCTTGTTTACCATATCCTATGTTGAAACTCATTCATTTCCTGACTCACATTCTGCCTGCATTAGAATGAATGAAAACTGAAGTCAAATCCATCCCAAATCTTCTGAAACTTCAGGAGATATCCAGAGTCTTTCTTCAACAGCTGGACATATTCCAAATCATTTTAAGACCTGGTTGTTGTTTTTTACAGAAGCCACAACTGCACCATACATTTAAAGCACCATGATCCCACTTTAGACAGTCATGGCTTTCCCCAAAACGAATCCTGGGAGTTCTAGTTTGTTAAGGGCGCCACTGAGACTTGTTAGGGCAACCCCCTATTCCCCCCTCAGAGCAACAATTCCAGGAGTGGCTTAACAACCAATCCCTCTTCCCAAGGAACTCTGGGAATCATAGTTCTGGGCAGGATTCTCCTAACAACTGTCATCCTATTTCACAAACTACATCTCCCAGAATTCATTGGGAGGAGGGACATGACTGTTTAAAGCAGAAGAAGTCAAAGGGGCATGGAGAGTCAGTGCTGAGGACCAAGATTCCCAAAGGGTACATCCCCGAAATTTGCACTCCAATTCCCATAAGCCCCAGCCAGCAAGGCTAATGGCAATGGATGATGGGAATTGCAATCCAATGACATCTGGAGGGGTATCAGCACTCTATATGATATTGTGGGTGTCAGATGTGTGTCAGGTGGGGGTTCGATAGCCTCAAAGGATGGATGAGAAATCTGATTCTGTTCACATTTAAAGGCAAATTGATCAAACTGATGCATTACGAAACAAAATACAAGCATGAAAGACAGCCATCCTCCTAATTTCACACTGTTCTGAATTTTGCAATGCATTTCTCTGGCCAAGTACAGGTGTACAAAAACACAGGTATTGGTAAAAATCGTGTGCAGAAAAGTCTGATATTGGAGACTTTGCAGAAATGTGTCGGTCGCAGCGAAATTGCATTCAAAAACAATTGTATAGTAAGAGAAATTCGCACTGAGGTGCTGACGAATTTTTGTGAGGACTTTAAAAAAGAAAAAAAACCTGCAAGCTGATCTGGAAATGCGGAGAGGCAAATTTCAGACTGGAAAAATGAGGAACAGAGAGAAACGGAAACGGAAATGATTTGCCCATTCTGACAGCCACGATTATTTGATGCACAACAATTCTCCAAAGCCAATCTGATCCATCTGATCATGTGCACTGCAAACAGGATGAACAGTGGAGTAGGAAAGACCCGGGACCTCTTTTTGCACCATGGTGTCTAGGGACATATCCTGACCCTCAGTTTTCGGCCATAAGAGCACCATACCACCAGGCCCGCCAAGACCCAGCCTGAGAGAGAGTTTGCAGCCTCTCACCTTAACATTCCCACCCCTTGCCTTTCCTAATTATTACACAGGAAGTTGCCTTGTACTGAGTCAGAGCCCTGGCTCAGTGTTGTTTACACGGACTGGCAGCTGCTGCTCTCTAGGATTGCAGGCAGGGGCCTCTCCCAGCCCTACCTGGAGTTGCCGGGTCTCGAACCTGGGACCTTCGGCATTCAAAGCAGACTCTCTACCCCTGAGCTATTGCCCTCCCCTGCTGTCTGATATACTTTTAACTGGGGGTGCCAGGGACTGAACCCCAGACCTTTGGCATGGAAAGCAGATGTGCGGCTATTTTGCCCTATAAATAAAGTAAGGCCCTAGTCCTCATTGTTTGGAAGAAGGCCCTGATTAAGACAGGAATGGAGGGAGCTGTTCTGTATTGAGTCAGACCTCACGGTCCATCTAGATCAGTGTTTTCCAAACTGTTTTTGGACTACAACTCCCATCGTCCCTAGCTAGCAGTACCAGCCATCAGGGATGATGGGGACTGTAGTCCAAGTTGGAGACCCAAGTTTGGGAAACACTGATCTTGTCTGATATTGCCTCCGCTGACCACCAGTGGGTTCAGGCAAGGAGCATTCCCAGTTCAATAGGTCTTACTCTTGAGTAAGTGTGCCCAGGACAACAGCCCATAAATAACAAAAGGTTATTGCTTCCTGCGACTGCCACCCTTACTTGGGGACTGAGTCCTACTGAAGTCATTGGAAGCAACCTCCGAGTAGACCTGTATAGGACTGTGCTGTGCCAGCATCTTTTTTAATGAAATGAAAGGAAATCCCGTTTTGAATCCTGAAAATCCATATGAAATCTTCCTTCTACACTGTGCTACATTCAGTTGAGAGCTTACTGAATGTTTTTTTTATTAAAAAATATATTCTAAAAATCATCAGGGAAAACCTGTTTGAATGCCGAGAGAAGCCAGAGCTTTCGGGCGTTTCCCTGGATGAATGTCTTTCCTCCAACCGCAAAGCCAGTTGATCCAGAATATATATTTAAAATCAGCTGAGGGATCTGGTCTCCATGACAGAAGTCACTTGTGGAGCCTGCTGACATGTCATTCTGGACCCAATGTGCTATTTGTATTCAGGGCTGCTGGAACAGGAGGCGATCTGTACCTCCTTGGTTGTTTTTGTAATCTGCATCTTCTGCTACAGTTTCACCTTCATGCACACGCACATACGGAGTTTACACTAACCTTCCCCAATCTGGTGACCTCCAGATGTTTGAGGACTGCAATTCCCATCAGCCCCAGCCAAATGGGACAACGGCCAGGGCTGATGGGAGTTGTAGTCCACAAACATTTGGAGGGCCACAAGCCTGCCTGCCCCTTTCCTAGACAAATGTCCCAGCCAATCAGGGATCACATATCAAATGCACTTACAGAGGTGTAGAGCAGGGATGAGGAGCCCCTATGTTGTTGGACTACAACTCCCATCAGCCCCAGATCATCACTGGTCAATGACCAGGGATAATGGGAGTTGCAGTCCAACAACATCTGGAGGGATTCCCCTTCCCTGCATTAGAAGGAAGGCAAATGACGACTTAGTTCAGGGACAGGGAATCCATGATTCTCCAGATGTTGTTGGGTCCCAATTCTCATCACACCCAGCCAACATGGCCAACAGTCAGGGGTGATTGGAACTGTAGTCCAGTAATATTTGGAGAGCCACAGGTTTTCCCGCCCCTGCTGTATACACATCTCCCAACCAATCAGGGACCACATATTAATTGCACTTGCAGAGGTATAACGCAGGATGGGTGAGACTGTTGACCTACAGCTGTTTGTTGGACTACAACCTCCATCAGTCCCAGCCAGGATGGCCCAACGGTCAGAGATAACGATGGGAGTTGTAGTCCAGCAACACCCGGAGGGCACCAACTTGGGAGAAAGCTGGCTTACGCGTTCCCTGTCTGCAAATTTTGCCACCTGATTGCCCCTTTCACAAACCATGCCCCATGCTCAGTTGGCAGAGCACAAGACTCTTTATGTCAGGGTCGTGGGTACGAGCCCCACTTTGGGCAAAAGACTCCTGCATTTCAGGGGGTTGGACCAGATGACCCTGGGGTCCCTTCCAACTCTATGTTGCTATGAAATTTTCCACCTTCTCTCCTCATTTCCAAACAACAGCATCCTAGGCGAGGACAACGAACTCTGACTCAGCGCTAGACTTGGCAACCATCTCCGCTTCTAGTAAAAATATTACCAAGATATTCTCCCCCACGCCCCAAAAAACCTCACCCCACCTACCAATCTCCTCTCATTAGGACATTTTTCCTTAAAACATTTCAATGTGTCCCAGAAGGAGGACCATTCCAGAGGAGATTAGAGCTTTGCCAAGGTGGTAGACAAGTCTATTCTAGGCCCCAGAAAGTCAGCGTCTCACACAACTAGAAAGAACTGGTTTGGCCGAGGAGATCCCGAAATTTCCTTAGAGGGAGTTGGTTGCGCAAGAGGATCTCTCCCTCTCTCCTGGGGAAGGACTGGGTCTCGGTGGCAGAGTGTTCCTAACCACATCAACCCTTTCTCCAGAATCATGAGGACTTTAGCTATGGGGCAAGATCATAGCTGTCAACTTACAGATTTGAAAATAAGGGACCAGCAGCCTTGAAAATAAGGGATCAGCACCCAAAATAAGGGATTTTCCGGGCACAGGTATGTTCCACTTCTGAGCCCCTCTGAGCCAAAGGCAGAAAGCCCAGCCAGCAGCCAAATGAAGCCTCATCAATAAGGGACAGCAGCGGGACATGGCGCTAGGATAAGGGACTGTCCCGCCAAATAAGGGACACTTGGCAGCTATGGGCAAGATATGTAGCCAAGTTACAAAGTACGCACTCTGTATGCAGGAGAGCTGCTGCCAGTCAGTGCAGGCCACATTGAAGTAGAGGGAGCAATGGTATGACAGCTTCCTATGATCCCTGGAACATTAATGGAGGAAACTGACCCCTGTATTTTAGCCAGCCCAATCCAGTTCCCTATGACATGGGGTTCTCCGTTTCTCCCAGAAGCTTTGCTGAGTTTAAGATCCACAGATGATCCGAGAGGGCATCCTTTCCACACACACACACCCAAAAAAACCCTACACACATCCCCCTTCCAACACAGAATGATTTCCACAATTTCTCCTCTGCCTTCCCCAGAAAATCAGAAGACAGTCCCATTTCCCCACTCCAATTGACCTTTCTCTTCTTGCAGCAACCAAAGCCCATTGTTGATTCGGTTCGGTTCGGCAAAAATCCCCTTCTTCGGAGCAAGTTGTGGCGAGTCGGTTCCTTGAGACCCGCTGGGTAGATCCCGCAAAGAGGCTCTTAGAAATCCAACAAACGGCTGTGTTTCCTACGTGCGGCCAACAGAAGGGGAGAACGGAGACTTTTAGCTTTCCATTGGATCCTGCCTCTTTTATTTCCCCACTCCCCCACCCTAGTCTGAGCGTGTTTGGGAAGGCAAATTGTTGAGCGCTGCCTGAACATGTCCGGAGCAACGAGGCGCGCCGCTGAGCGAGAAAAGGATTGGAGTTCACGGGGAAGGGGTGGGAGTCTGAAGGAAGGGGAAAGCCCATTACCACTACTATCCCAAACAGCAAACACACCTTGCACCCCTTCTGTTTTGAGATGGGAGCCCCGGAGGAGTCCCAAAGGAGAGAAGTCCTTCTTACCTGCTCGAAGGGATCAGCTGTGCTGGATAGAACTGCCTCTCCTGCCACGGTTTTATATCTCAAGAAGGCGTGTGTTGGAGACACCTTCGGGAGATACCAGGAGGCGGTGGTGGCGCAAGGCATCTCGCTGCGCCGCCTGGCATCCTGCCAGCGTGGAACTTCAGCGCCACCCATTTCCTAATTTTTTAGTCACTGTGCGGCGGGTGAGCAATTGGTATGACAGGAGGCCAGTTTACGTGACTCTTCTCTTCCCTCCCCGCCCCCTCCAGTTTATCAAACTCGCCCGCTTCCCTCATCTCGTGCTGCATCCCAGTGATGGCCAAACATTAAGGATCTAAGAATGTACATCCGTGGCTCCCAATTTTTTTGATGCCACACCTTACGGATTCCATGAACTCATCTCCAGCGCCCCCCTCTAAAAGCAGGGGCGCGGGTGGCGCTGTGGTCTAAACCACTGAGCCTCATGGGCTTGCCGATCGGAAGGTCGGCGGTTCGAATACCCGCGACGGAGTGAGCTCCCGTTGCTCTGTCCCGGCTCCTGCCAACCTAACAGTTCGAAAGCACACTAGTGCAAGTAGATAAATAGGTACTACTCCGGCGGGAAGGTAAACAGCGTTTCCGTGCGCTCTGGTTTCCGTCATGGTGTCCCGTTGTGCCAGAAGCGGTTTATTCCTGCTGGCCACATGACCCAGAAAGTTGTCTGCGGACAAACGCCGGCTCTCTTGGCCTGAAAGCGAGATGAGCGCCGCAATCCCATAGTCGCCTTTGACTGGACTTAACCGTCCAGGGGTCCTTTACCTTTACTTTTAAAAGCATTGTTCAGAATAGTGGTTTGCGCAACCCCCTGATTCATTGCACATTTATTCGAAATCCAATTAAAATTGATTAGTTTGTTGTAGAATATTTGAAAAAGAAATATCATGGTTGTCTTAAAACTTAGGCAGGATTTGAAGTATAGCAGCAGATGACAAGCGGTAGCTTAATAATTTATAGTTTTTACTCAACTTAAACTACCTCATCAGGTTATTGCGAGGTCAAAACAGTGAGGCGGAGGACTGCCTTATTTTTCCGTGTATAAGGCGATGTTTTTGCTTAAATTTGTTAGGCAAAAAATGGGGGTCATCTTGTACACAGATTGTGAATGCAAGAGAGGAAGGTGATCAGTGGCGGCAATTGGGCAGGCAGGTGAGAGATTGGCAGTGGGCGACCTCCCCCCAAAAGCTTTAAAAAACCCTCAACAGATCAATAATTATTGATTTCTTTATTTTGGGTTTAAAAAGATAGGGATCAACTTATACATGGAGGGATCTTATACATGGAAAAATACGGTATGTAAGCCACCCTTGAGTAGGAAAGGTGGGATATAAATGTTAGTGTAAAATTGCCGTGGCAAAAAAAAAGCAGTGAATAAATTTAATAAACAGTCATAAGAATGCATGGACGACACAAGATTTACCCACCCTGGAAGAGTGGCAGATGAAGGTGATAGACTATATGGAATTGGCAGAAAAGACTGGCAGAATCCGTGACCAGGGAGAAGAGTTGGTGGAAGAAGATTGGAAGAAATTTAAAGACTACTTGCAGAAAAACTGTAAAATTAATAATGTTAAAATGATGTTGGATTGAAAATAAGTGGTATTGGTAACAAGATTAACAAGAATATGCAAATGCGCATTGATAATGGATGAAAATATATAGTTATAATAGGCTAAGATATAGAGTAAAGATAAATGAAAGAGGGTAAGGATTTGCTGAAATGTTTTTGTAAATGGGAATACAAAAAGGGGAGGTGTGAGGAGGTCAAGGAAATAAGTAAATGAGCCTAAAGATATTGAAAAATGGATTTATTTTTAAATTTTTTCTTTTTAGCTATTTGTTTTTTGCATTTTGTATCTTTTTTCTTCTTCTTTTCTATGTGTGTTTTTTAGTTTGTTAATCTTTGTTTTAACTTTCTCTATTCTGTAAACCTATGGGTTTTTTTTGTAAAACTTTAATAAATATTTCTTTTAAAAAAACAAACAATGCAAACGAAGCAACCACCATGAAATATAATACAAATAATCATAAAAGTGACCAGCCAAATAGGGACAGATGCAAAATCCAATTCAGTTTGCATTCAAAGGCCAACTGGACTCGTTTGCGCTTCCTGAAGTAAAACACAAAGCGAAACTCAGCCATTCTTTGAAATCCGAACTGCCCTGAATTTTGCAACGCAGTTCTTCAACCAAGTTGTGGGTATGAAAATGTATACGCTGGGTAAAGTTTGCATGTTGGAAAATGCATACTTTTATTAAAAGAACGTATGAAAATGCATCATGTTAGGGGGGTGGCTTGGGGAAAAAACAACCATGCAAATTAGGCAAAATTTGCATTACAATGCTGATGAATTTTCATGGTATTTTAAAAAAAGAATTTGCAAACTGATGTGGAAATGAGGAGAACTGGAAAATGAGAATCAGGCCCCATCTGCCCTGTGCATCTAAAGCAGTAGACTAACATATTAAGCAGTCATGGCTTCCCCTAAAGTATCCTGGAAGCTGTCATTTGTTAAGGGTGCTGAGAGTTGATAGGAGACCCCCTCCATTCTTTCACAGAGCTATAATTTCCAGAGTTGTCTCTCTTCCCAGCAACCCGAGAGAGAGAGACTGAAATTGATAGATTATTCCATCTGTATCGGCTCATCAATTTATATAGCTGCATAGGCCTGTGGGCATAGAAAGGTCTTCAAGGAGTTTCTGACAGTCTATTATTATTATTATTATTATTATTATTATTATTATTATTATTATTATGTCAGTGCTTTTTCTGGGGGACACAGGGGTACGCATATCCCTAAACATTTTGTGAATCTAAAATTTTAAACATTTTTAGTTTCTTCGCTAGCATGGTGAATCGTCAGTTCCGTCGCTACCCCCGATGGCGTCCTCATTTCCTGTCACGGTGTTTCCTGAGTCTCAGGCGGAAGCGAGCGTTTAATGTGTGAAGCAGTGTGGAATGTGGATGTGTGGTGTTTTGCTGATGAAAGTTTGGCCTCATTGAGGGGCAGTATTTCAATATGAGTAGGAAAGTCACTGTGAGCTGTCAAGCTGTGTAATATGAGGCAATGCATGTTCTTTGTACTTTTGTCCATTGACTGTATTTATTTTCCCCGATTTGAACTATAAAAAGGTGGTTTTCTTGAGTCAAAATGAAAGTACCCCTAAACATTTTTTTTAAAAAAGGAAAAAAGCACTGATTAAATTAATTGCTTTATTTTGCCCAAGGTAACTCAAAGGGACGCGGGTGGCGCTGTGGGTTAAACCACAGAGCCTAGGACTTGCTGATCAGAAGGTCAGCGGTTCGAATCCCCATGACGGGGTGAGCTCCCGTTGCTCGGTCCCTGCTCCTGCCAACCTGTTGTTGTTTAGTCGTTTAGTCGTGTCCGACTCTTCGTGACCCCATGGACCAGAGCACGCCAGGCACTCCTGTCTTCCACTGCCTCCCGCAGTTTGGTCAGACTCATGTTTGTAGCTTCGAGAACACTGTCCCACCATCTCGTCCTCTGTCGTCCCCTTCTCCTTGTGCCCTCCATCTTTCCCAAACATCAGGGTCTTTTCCAGGGAGTCTTCTCTTCTCATGAGGTGGCCAAAGTATTGGAGCCTCAGCTTCAGGATCTGTCCTTCCAGTGAACATTCAGGCCTGATTTCCTTAAGAATGGATACGTTTGATCTTCTTGCAGTCCATGGGACTCTCAAGAGTCTCCTTCAACACCATAATTCAAAAGCATCAATTCTTTGGCGATCAGCCTTCTTTATGGTCCAGCTCTCACTTCCATACATCACTACTGGGAAAACCATGGCTTTAACTATACGGACCTTTGTTGGCAAAGTGATGTCTCTGCTTTTTAATGTCCCTAGCAGTTCCAAAGCACGTCAAAGTGCAAGTAGATAAATAGGTACCACTCCGGCAGGAAGGTAAACGGCGTTTCCATGCACTGCTCTGGTTCGCCAGAAGCGGCTTAGTCATGCTGGCCACATGACCCAGAAGCTGTACGCCGGCTTCCTCGGCCAATAAAGCGAGATGAGCGCCGCAACCCCAGAGTCGGCCATGACTGCACCTAATGGTCAGGGGTCACTTTACCTTTACCTTTTAACTCAAAGTGACTTACAAACAGACAGGCAGACAATAAACCCCACATAGATAGGAGGAGGCAGAGGAAGAAGGGCCTTGGAAGATGATCTCAGGGTCCAGGTCTCATGTGGAGAGAGGCAGTGCTTGAGGTATTGCAGTCCTGAGCCGTCTAAGGCTTTATAGGTCAAAACCAGCACTTTCAATTGGCCCCAGAAACGAATTGGCAGGTGGTGCAGTCAGGCCAGGATTGGTGTAATATTCTCAAACCATTTTGCCCCAGTGAGCAAAAATGAGGATGCTACAGGGAACCAGGCAGCGAGCCTTCTTGGTAGTGGTGCCCACCCTGTGGAACACCCTCCCATCAGATGTCAAAGAGATAAGCAACTACCTGACATTTAGAAGACATCTGAAGGCAGACCTGTTCAGGGAAGTTTTTAATGTGTGACATTTTAATGTATTTTTAATCTTTGTTGGAAGCCGCCCAGAGTGGCTGGGGAAACCCAGCCAGATGGGCGGGGTACAAATAATAAATTATTATTATTATTATTATTATTATTATTATTATTATTATTATGGTACCTCGGGTTAGGAACTTAATTCGTTCCGGAGGTCCGTTCTTAACCTGAAACTGTTCTTAACCTGAAGCACCACTTTAGCTAATGGGGCCTCCCGCTGCCGCTGTGCCGCCGGAGCACAATTTCTGTTCTCATCCTGAAGCAAAGTTCTTAACCTGAAGCACTATTTCTGGGTTAACGGAGTCTGTAACCTGAAGCGTATGTAACCCAAGGTACCACTGTGTTATTATTGCTGCATCTTTGCTGGAAGTGTGTTCCACAACATCGGACCAGAAACACTAGGTGCCCAGCTTCTAGCAGAGGCCAGTCAGTCTGCTGTAACACACGGGACAACAAGCAACACTCATATGGATTATCTCAGAAACTGAGCCTCAGGTGGTCCTTAAAATATGCCTGAGAAGCTCGTACACCAGCCATGAAAGGGAACAATTCCTCCCCAACAGAGCCCTCTTAGAGATCTCCAAATTGCATCAAAATGTTACAGCGCCAAGTGCTTGTCTTCAACCAGCCAAGCCCTTCCCAGGATATTCCATTCAAGTCTCCCTCCCTCTGCCTGCCAGTCAGCGTTTCATGTTGACTCCTCACGGAGCTGTTTTGGGTGTAATAATAATAATAATAATAATAATAATAATAATAATAATAATTTATTTATACCCCGCCCATCTGGCTGGGCTTCCCCAGCCACTCTGGGCGGCTTCCAAAAAAATATTAAAATACCGTAATACATCAAACATTAAAAGCTTCCCTAAACAGGGCCGCCTTCCGATGTCTGTACCCCATCCCTTAAGGGTCCCCCCTCGAAACCTAGCCCAAAGATCCCTTCCTCATGTGCATTGTTGATTCTGGAACCACTGCATTGATGTAAGGAACCATTCTTGCAGAATCGAGCCTGCTGGGGTATCCTGTGGCCCTCCAGATGTTGTTGAACTCCCACCAGCCCCTGCTTATCAAGCATGCTGACTGCTGGGGCTGCTGCGAATTCGAGTCCAGCCACAACTGGAGGACCACAGGTTCCCCGGACGCTGCTGTGAGTGTATAGGGTTGCCTCTGGGTATATGGCCTGGTTCGCCTAACAGTCATTGACAAACATATCCGTTGCAAATTTGTATAAACCACCTATAATCATTTCCCAGTAATAAAATCTAGCACCCTGCTTGCGTTGACAGTCCCTAGACAGGAGCCTTTAATTAAAGAGAGTTAACCAATCAGGATTATTATTCTCAGTCTTATTTACCCACCTTACACCCTAAGGTCCCAGGGCAGGCAACAGTTAAAACTCAACGTTAACAGTTTAAGGCAGATTATAATCACAGACATCAGGTGGGTCCTAAAAATATAGACCTTCGTGGTCGGAGACATTACCACTCCGGAATACCAGTTGCCAGTTTTCCACAAGTTGGACAGGATGCTGAACTAATTGGACATTGGCCTGATCCAACAGGCTCTCCTTATGTTCTTAGGATCCAGTTTGCCTTTAAAAGCAAGCCTATCTACCCTGATGGCACTGTGGGTTAAACCACAGAGCCTAGGGCTTGCCGATCAGAAGGTCGGTGGTTCAAATCCCCACGACGGGGTGAGCTCCCGTTGCTCGGTCCCTGCTCCTGCCCACCTAGCAGTTTGAAAGCATGTCAAAGTACAAGTAGATAAATAGGTACCGCTCCAGCAGGAAGGTAAGCTGCGTTTCCGTGTGCTGCTCTGGTTCGCCAGAGGTGGCTTAGTCATGCTGGCCACATAACCCGTAAGCTGTACGCCGGCTCCCTCGGCCAGTAAAGCGAGATGAGCGCCGCAACCCCAGAGTTGGCCACGACTGGACCTAATGGTCAGGGGTCCCTTTACCTTTAACAATCTACCCTGAACTTTCTGAAAGAGTGCATGAACCAAAAACATATTCTTCAAATCCTTCCTTCTCTAACTTTTGCAGTGCAGTTCCCCAGCCAAGCTTCAAAAACAGATAATAAAATTTTCAGGGAAATGCATGCGTGAGTAAAAAGAGCATAAAGGAATGCTTTGCGGAAGGGAGAATTGTTTCGCAAGACAAAAACCAAAACCATACCCTGCATATTAGGAGAAATCTGCCCTAAAATGCTGATAAATTATCACATGGAGTTTTTCTTTCAATGCAGACTGATGCGGAAATGTGGAAAACTGGGGAAATGACATAGATTTGCCCATTCCCTAACTCAGCTGAAATTAGACAAATCATTGGTTCAGGAGAGGGTCTGTCAATGACTACAACTCATCATGATGGCTCTATGAGCCCTCTAAATTCAGAGGCACTCAATTTATGGATGCTGGTTTTGGAGCGGGTAGGCAAGCAGGGGTTACGGTTATTCTCAGCCCCATCTTGTGTGGGCTTCTTGGAGGCACCTGGGAATTTGGGAGCACAGTGTGCACACAGGGAAGCTTCCATGTGGATAAGGGGCAGGAAAGGCACATGTGAATCGGAGAACTCCATGAGCGCAGGGGGAATTTTCTATACTGTGAACCTTTTCTGTGGATAAAGGATGGGAAGGATGGTTTTGTCCATATGATCAAAGCTTATTTGCATGCACGAGCAGCCTGCGGTTCAAGCGCCACTGGTGCCTCCTCAGTGCCCACACAAAGCTTGGAATCAGAGGCCATGTGGATTCAGGAGACGCCCCTGTTGTCATGGTCACCTGTGGTGGAGCAACACCCTCGGGGGTTAAATTCCGGAGCGCATTCCTTTGCCCTGCCGAAATCAGCCTCCTTATACAATACGCATCTTGGAAATCATTTCCGGCTCCAAAGGAACAGCAGGTTGTCATTCCTGGGCTCCCTCGCACCGAGCCCTGGCCTGAAGCCAAACGTGTTTCTCTTACCTGTCGAGCTGGTCCTCTGTCTTAACAGATGCTCCACCTTCCCCCCTCCAAAGGTAGACACATCTTACTCTCATCGGTGCAAAAGGAGCTGATGGATTTCCGGCTCCTCCTCCACCTCTGCAGCCTCGAGGAAGGGGCTGCCAGATTCCCACCTTACCTGTCTCAGGTGTGCTCCTGAGGGTCAGGCAAGATGCGATGGAGTGGGAGAAAGGATAGTGAACAGTTCTGGTGGCCTTCCCTCCAAAAGGAAATTGCAGAGTTGGGAAAAGGTCAGGAAAAGGCAAGCAAAATGATCAAGGAGGTGCAGAATTAGCCCAGAATTATTATTATTATTATTATTATTATTATTATTATTATTAATTTATTTATACCCCACCCATCTGGCTGGGCTTCCCCAGCCACACTGGGTGGCTTTCAACAAAATATTAAAACACAGTAATGCATCAAACATTCAAAACTTCTCTGAACAGGGCTGCCTTCAGATGTCGTCTAAATGTCAGGTAGTTGTTTATCTTTGACATCTGGTGGGAGGGCGTTCCACAGGGTGGGTGCCACCACCGAGAAGGCCCTCTGCCTGGTTTCCTGTAACTTGGCTTCTTGCAGCGAGGGAACCGCCAGAAGGTCCTCAGCACTGGACCTCAGTGTCCAGGCTGAATGATGGGGGTGGAGACGCTCCTTCAGATATACTGGACCGAGGCTGTTTAGGGCTTTAAAGGTCAGCACCAACACAAGCAAGGAAGAGGGAGCATGGTTGAGATGTATAAAATCATAGATGGCATGGAGAAAGTGGACAGAGATAAGTTTTTTCTCCCTTTCTTGTAGCACTAGAATTTGTGGCTGCCCAATGAAGCTGAATGTTGGAAGATTCCAGGCAGACAGAGGAAAGTAGTCCCCCCCCCACAGTGAATAGTTAAACTAGAGGACTCACTTCAAGAGGAAACATTGATGGCCACCATCTTGGACGGCTTTAAGAGAGGATGGGACAAATTCATGGAGAAGTCTGTCCATGAGCCATAATGACTATGCTAAAGAGGCAATGTGCTTCTAAACATCAGTTTTTAGGAATTACAAGTGGCGGGAGTTGCTGTTGCACTCAGGCCCTGTTCGCAGGCTCCCCAAGAAGCATCCAGCTAACCCTTGTGAGAACAGGGTTCTGGACTAGATGGGCCATTGACTTGAACCAGCAGTCAGGTTCTTCTGAAGTCCAGAAGAACAGTCTATTCGGATTCCTGGGTTCTTGGGGTCTTTGTCGTACAGTTTCAACAGCTGTGGGATGTAGGCATCTGGTTTGGGGTGGCAGGCTATAGGGCACGACTGAGGAACCTGTGACTCTCCAGTGTTGCTGCTGCAAGTGATTGTCGGTTCTTATTTTAGGCTATGGGGGGGGCACCTACTCATTAGCACCCAGGACAATCTGCTTAATCCTTCATTCTTCCTCACCCTCTGCCTCCCCTAATCTCTTGCAGTTGTGTTTTAATTTTTTGTTTTTTTATAATAATTTTTATTGAATGTACATTTTATCATAATCCCATTCCATTACATAATTCCATAACCAAAACCACTGCTCACACTGAGCATCGACCTGCCACCGTCCCGCTTTCTGGCTTTCATAAATAATCACTTACATCTTAGCATTTCTATATCCACTTATTTACCTTCTTTTCTTCTTAATAAACTTCACCTCCTTAAATGTAAATCAGTTCCCTATGTTCGCATTACAAAATATTTCAACTCAAACCTACAGACGTTTTCAAATGTTTACAATGTTCTTTCATATATAATATAAATTTGCTCCAGTCCTTTTGAAACAGTCGTGTTGATTTCGGATCTTCCCCATCAACTTTGCCAATTCTACGTATTCTATCATCTTGGTCTGCCATTCTTCCAATGTTGGAAGTTCCTGCTGCTTCCATTTCTGGACCAAAAGTATCCTTGCTGCTGTTGTGGCATACATAAACAAGTTTACATCTGTGTGTTTTAAAGTGGGTGTGACACTTTGCATCTTCCTGCCAATGGCCCCCCCAACC